>NC_043711.1:76230006-76523032 GCF_006229205.1 Suricata suricatta | reverse complement strand
GCCACTCTGGAAAACAGTGTGGAAGTTCCTCAAAAAACTATCCATAGAACTCCCTTATTACCCAGCAATAGCCCTGCTACGGATTTACCCAAGGGATACAGAAGTGCTAATGCATAGGGGCACATGTATCCCAATGTTCATAGCAGCACTGTCAACAATAGCCAAATCATGGAAAGAGCCTAAATGTCCATCACCTGATGAGTGGATCAAGAAGATGTGGAATATATATACAATGGCAATGAGAAAGAATGAAATCTGGCCATTTGTAGCAAAGTGGATGGACCTCGAGGGTGTCATGCTAAGCGAAATAAGTCAGGCGGAGAAGTACAGATACCATATGTTCGCACTCATAGGTCTAACAGGAAAACAGGAGAAACTTAATGGAGGACCAGTGGGAGGGGAAGAGGGAAAGAGAGTTGGAGAGAGAGAGGGATGAAAAACCTGAGAGACTATTGAATACTGAAAATGAACTGAGGGTTTAAGGGGGAGGGGGGAAAAGAGGTGGTGGTGATGGAGGAGGGTACTTGTGGGGAAGAGCACTGGGTGTTATATGGAAATCAATTTGACAATAAACTATTTAAAAATATATAAAATAAAATATTTTTAAATTGCCCTTGAGATTTCTTTTTGACCTATGTGTTATTTAGAAGTGTGTTGTTTAATCTCCATGTATTTGGGGATATTCCAAGTATCTTTCTGTTATTGACTTCCAGTTTAATTTTATTGTAGGTCTGAGAACAGACATTGTATGATTTCTATGCTTTTTAATAATCTGTTAGGTGCATTTTATCCACCACAGAATAGAGTCTCTATCTTGATAAAAGTTTCACACAAGCTCGAAAAAAAAATGTGTATTCTGCTATTGTTTGATAGTCTATAGATGTCCATTAAATCTAGTTGATGGATGGTGTGGTTGAGTTCTAATATGTCCTTACTGACTTTCTGCCTGCTGGATCTGTCCGTTTCTGAGAGAGGGGTTCCCAACTATGAGATTGAATTCATCTGTTTCTCCTTGAAGTTTTGTTTTTGTCTCGTGTAGTTTGACACTCTGTTGTTAGGCACATGCCCATTAAGAATTGTTTTTATCTTCTTGGAGAACAAATCCATTGATCATGATATAATGTCCTTCTTTATCCCAGATAACTTTCCTTACTTTGAAGTCAGTGCTGTCTGAAATTAACATAGCTACTCCCACTTCCTTTGACTAGTGTTAACATGGTATATTTTTCTGTCTACTTACATTTAATCTACATGTATCTTGATATTTAAAGTGATCACAAACTCACAGTTTGTGAGTTCAAGCCCCATATCAGGCTCTGTGCTGACAGTGCAGAGCCTGCTTGGGATTCTCTCTCTCTCTCTCTCTCTCTCAAAATAAATAAATGAACATTTAAAAAAATACAGATTCCTGGGTGCTGGCCTGATACATTGACCTGGGGCATTTTTAAAAGCTCCCATGTGAGACCATCAAGGCTGAGAAGTGTTGGTTTATGGGCAGACCAGCAACCCCAGCCCTCAGTGCAGGCAGCCATGATGGGAGATAGGCTTAAGGCACTAAAGGGTGTGGGGTACATGGCCACCCCAACCCTGCTAAACCCTAACCTAGAAACTAGGTAAGACAAGGTAGGAGTAGGAGGGGGGAGAAGATGGTCCAGTGTTGGCAGCCAGGCTGAGGAGGACCTGAGGGCCAGGTCACCATGGCAACCAACCTCTCCCCATCAGTGGAGCAGGACTGGGGGAGAAGCCTGCAGAGGGGAAACTGCATCCGGAGGTACACACGTACAATCACCCTGCAAAACCCCTCAGTGGCTCACAGTTGACTGGCAAGCTGGACCTTTCTGACAACCCCCCACCCCAGGAGAGGCCTTGGCTCCTCAAACTCATACAGCGAAAGAAGGACTGAGCGAGTGACAGGTAACAGCCCCACCCCCCTGAGAGCTTATCAATGGAGAAACAGATTTCCTAACATCTAGCACACATTTGCTGCTCTAAGCAATGAGGGTGGGGGGGGCATGGATTAGCAGTGGTTAAGAAATCCTCCCCCTCTTTTGTGCTGCTGAAAAGGGCTTCCTGCCAAGAACTGTCCTCCATTGGACACATCTAAGCTCACGGATGCCTGCCTTGTTTACCTGAAGGCCGGACGCAGACACTCCAGATTCCCATTCTTTGCTTCACCAATGATTGGTTCAACTGTTGTCTCCCGCTAGTCAACAGGAACAAAATGCTTGCTAACCAAACTTCGGTGAAGCTCCCCTCCATCTCCTGGTTCCCTGAACTTGGGCCCACCCTCAGCCTGAGCCAGCACACAGCCCGTCCCGAAAACTGGCTGGCTGGCCCCAAGGCATGATATTCTCTGATGCACGGTCCAATCAAGCCACTCCCCTTCACCCCATGTGCCCACACCCGGTGCTTTCTAGCATATTCCCTATAAAAGTTAAACTCTCCTCTTACCCTTGAGACATTGCAGAATCAACAGGCAGAGTGTTTTCCTGTCGCCAGAATCCCGTCTGCCCCACCCCACTTGCTGGGCAACAGCAAGTTCAATAACCCTTTTCAAATAAAATCTTTCCTTACAGAGTCCGAATTTGTTTCCTTATTTGACTAGGGAGAGGGAGAAGTTAGCAGGGGGCCATTTCGGAAACCTCATCCCCAGAGCAGGAAGAGGCTGTATCTGGAAAGGGGGCAAGATGCAGGATGGGAGGAACGGGTCCTGAGGACCAGCTGGGGTTGTGGCCTTTTGCCAGGGTTGGGCGGGGGAGGGGGTGAGGAGGAGGCTATGGAAGGTGAGGCTCTGCCCCATGCTCAGGGCTGGCTGCTGTGTCAAATGGTCCCAGCCTTTCACCCCACCCCCACTCCTGCTCTTCTCATCCCAAGCGTGGGACCCCGACATGGATGGGCCCAACACTGGCCAAATAATGGAGACTTCGGTCTGCCTCCTACCTGCTCCCACCTCTGAAGACTTCCCCAGCAACTAACCCGTCTCTCTCCTACACCCTCCACCACTCCCCAGGTACCAGCTCCTTTCCCACATTCAAACATGTCCCTGCCTCAGTTTCCTCCTTGACTCCCAGTTCAGAGTCTGCCCTTTCTTTCCACGAGGAGTTGTCTGTGGCACTGTCAGCCCCACTGCGTCCCCTCATCTCTCAGCAAGGCTGCACCCTCACATCCCCTCGGCACTCCCTGTGGCCTCATTCTCAGGCCTGTCTCATGGCCACCTGACCGCCTCCCCGGGCCTGACCATCCTCCTTCCTGAAGCAGCTTAAGGGTCCACGGCTGCCACCATTTTCTGTCGTTTCTCTGTCAGAGACTGTGGTTGCCTCTCTTCTGCCTGAGCCTTGGCCCTGGTCTCACTTTTCTCCTCCTCCCGAGCTGTCCTTTCTCCCTGGGTGACAAGCATCACCTGCACACTGGCCACCACAGGACTTAACTTCCCAGTGCAGCCCATTCCCAAGCTCTGAACACACATGGCTAATCTGAAACCTACTCCCTGGCTGCTTCTCCATGTCCACTGCCACCCTCTGGTCCAGGCCGTGGGCATCGCTCCCCACGCTCCCCTACAAGCCTCCTCTGCTGCCATTCCTACCTCTTGCCATCCAGTCACCTCCCCTGAGCCGCCATAGGGATCACACCCTTTCCCTGCTCCAAGCCTTTGATGGAGTCCCACTGCCCATCTGTGATAACTGTCAGTCCCAAATGTCACCTCGGAGGCCCAGCACCCTATGCTGTGTCCCCTTCTCCCCCTTGCTCACTGTGGTCCAACCACACTAACCTTCTTTCTGTTCCCTGAGCCCACAAAAGTTGTTTCTTCCTCTGGGCTTTGCTCATGTCCCTCCCTCTATTTCAAGTACCCGCCCTCCCATTTTCTCCTCAGTGAGCATTGAATCAGCTCTAATCATAAATACCTGTCCTCCATCCCAGCTTGAACCTGGCCTTCCCTGAAGATCTGTCACATCTGAACTTCTCACGTTTATCACATTTGGATTCTGGTTATCCATTTGTTGTTTTTCTTTTTTTGATGGGTATTTATTTCTGAGAGAGAGAGAGAGCACGAGTGAGGTAGGGACAGAGAGAAAGGGAGACACAGAATCAGAAGCGGGCTTCAGGCTCCAACGTGTCTGCACAGAGCCTGTCTCCTGGCTAAAACTCATGAACCATGAGATCATGACCTGAGCCTAAGTCAGACGCTCAACCCACTGAACCACCCAGGCGCCCCTCTGGCTATCCATTTGTATGAACAATTGTTTACTATCTGTTTCCTCCCCCTTACTGCAACCCGAGGGGAGTTATCCAGTCTGTTCCCACCACAACTATACCCTCCTAGCTCTTGGGATGGCACTAGACAGGGGCATCTATGTGGCTCAGTCAATTGAGCATCTGACTCTTGGTTTTGGGCTCAGGTCATGCTCTCACAGTTCGAGGTTCATGGGTTCGAGCTCTGCATCAGGGCTCTGTGCTGGCGGTGCAGAGCCTGCTTGGGATTCTCTTTCCCTCTCTCTCTGCTCCTCTCGTGTGCTCTCTCTCTTTCAAAATTAAAAAATTAAAAAAGAATAGCACTAGACAGAAAATAGTAGGGTCACTAACTGTTGTTTGAGCACTTGGTATTGCACCAGAGTAAACAGACCCACACATGGACATTAAAACCCATCAGGAAGGCTGCCTCTTGCAGCCTCTGCCTTTCTGGGGTCGCCAGTCCCCCAACTACTCCTAGTATTGGCTGCTAATATTATGCAGCTTCTTGTTTCTTTGGCAACTTGCCCTCAGTGAAGAAGAGCTGTCTCCAGGGCAGCCCTGAACCCCACAGACCACTGCCCTGCTCCCTCACCTCAAAGGGAAAGGAAGCAGAAGTGGGGCAGGGGAAAGCCACATTTTTGTGACGTCATTCATGCTCTAGAGCTCCCATGGCATCCGGCTGAAGCTACCTGTCACTTGAACGCTTGTCTTTCCTCTTCCCTGTCCTGCTCACCTAGTCGGGGTTTCCTGAGAGCTCTCCCTTAACAAATGACTGAACAAGAATCTCCAGCTCCAGTTCTGCTTCTAAGAAACCCAGTCTAAAGCATCTGTAATGGGGACGGAAATATGCATGGAGTCAGGGAGGGACCTTGTAGGGACTAGTGCATGCTCCACGCCTTGAGGGGGATGAATTAATTCTCTGCATCTTTGGTCCCCCTCCCCCTGGCCTGCCACAGATTGTCAAACGAATGGATGAGAGAGGAGGAGAGAGGAGCAGCAGGGAGGAGAGAAGATTCCTAATTGTTCCCCCACTTCTGCCTTATAGTATTTTTTTAATACTTGATCTTGGCCAAAAGGCCAAGAAACAATTTATTTAAGATTTTTTTAATGTTTATTTTTTGAGAGAGAGAGAGAGAGAGAGAGAGAGAGAGAGAGAGAGCAAGAGTAGAGGTGGGGGGCAGAGGGGAGCAGAGAGAGCAGGAGATAAAGAATCTGTATCTGAAGCAGGCTCCAGGCTCTGAGCGGTCAGCACAGGGCCCGATGCGAGGCTTGAACCTATGAAGTGCGAGATCATGACCTGAGCTGAACTGAGCCACCCAGGCGCCCCTGCCTTATATTCTTAATTCATCTCAGCCTCCGTGTCTTTCCACTCCCACCCCCCACACAACACAATGCTCTCACTGTGCTGAAGATATAAGTGCCCATTTTCCGATTCCTTCGAGGTTCTCTTTGGATGCCCCCGGGAAGGTATAATGTCCCATGAGGCCAGAAGCGATCTGATGGTTTTCAATCGTTTAATAAAGTCTCAGTCCCTTCTAAAGGAGAACGGACATTAGGTCCCTAAGCCTTCTTTGCCTTGGAACCAACCAGCCGGCCCTGTGTATTCTACAATGTAATCCTTTGTTAATCGCTAGCTAGGGCACTGGGTAAAGCAGGTTTTCAAATCCTGGCCCCCTGGGCTCATGGCATTTGAGATCCAGAAATATGTTGCCATGGCAACATTGCAACAGATTGATTTACAAATCCTCCCTCCCAGAGCAAAGCTGCTTTAACCAGGTGCGACTGTATGAGGGGGGTGACGGGAAATTCCACAGCTGTCTCAGACAAAGTTGGAGCCAGTAGATCCAAGAGTGGGTGGGGACCCCATCTCAGGCTGACATTTCCTGGGGCTCTGGGAGTCCTGAGTCATTCCTGCTTCTAGAAATGCAGCATCCAATCCCAAAGCTTGTCTGAAAGATATCTTGTATCATTCTCTTACCAGGGGCTTTGCCAGTTATCACGCGGTCTGCATCTGTCTGCATAATTAATGAGCTAATCCTCACAGCCACCCCCACCCCCAAGAAGCACCACCATCAAACTATTTTTAGATGGAAGATCCTCCAAAGCAACCGGTTAACAGCTTTCTGCCCCCAAAAGATTTACAGTGATCAGCATGTGATTCCTCAAAGGAAAGGAGGAGGAAAATGCTCAGGACAAATGCTACCCAATTGCAAATCTACTCTAATCAGGAAACCGGAAATGGCATCTGGCTTTCAATTTTAAGTAGACAAGATTGGAACGTTATGTGATTCTCACAAATAAGCCTGTCCCTTCTAACCCAGAGCAGACGTTCACAAATGCAGGTGGGCTTGCAGATTAACGTTGATGGCTGTCATTTCTCTAAGATGATTATGGTCAATCAGCTGAGATTAAGACACATTTAAGAAATCCGGAGGGGTGGGGCACCTGGATGCCTGAGTCAGTTAAGTGTCCAACTCATGGTTCCTGAGTTCGAGGTTCCTGAGTTCAAGCCCCTCATTAGGCTCTGTACTGGGAGCATGAAGCCTGCTTGGGATTCTGTCTCCTCTCTCTGCTCCTTTCCCACTTGCTCTCTAGCTCTCTCTCAAAATAAATAAAAATAAACTTAAAAGAAAAGAAAGAAATCCAGAGAGGCTGGGTGTGTTGTCCCACAGGCAGACCCAGGTGACCTATGTCCTCACTGCTCAAAGTACGTCCATGGACCCATGGCATCAGCATCACTAGAAAGCTTGTTCGAAATAGACCCTCAGGCGCCACTTCAGACCTATCAAACCAGAATTTGTATTTGTAAGGGGGAAAAGAAATATTTTTTTCTATCCTTTTAAGTTCTACTGGGACCCTGGAAATTAAACCAACAAGACAGGTCAAGAGAGTGAAAGCGTTTAGTAAGAGAGGCAGCATGCACACATGCAGGAGACATTCAGTGATGAATGACTCAAAGGCGTGGTTAGAACTTGGGGCTTAGAGAGCCTCACACATCCTCACAAAGAACACTAAATTTATAGAGAAGTGACCAGACAAAGGACACACAGTTTAGGCTTTCCAGGGTGGCAAACTGTGGTGGGAAGGTAAATAAACTGGGGGGGGGGGGAACCAACAGAAGGTAAGAGTTGTTTTAGTGAAGTTTGCTATGCAGATTTTTGTGTCGTATTGCCTCCGTGCTGGTGAGTCTAGACTTGTCTTCCTCTTCCTGCTCTGAGAGAAGGAGACACCTGGACAAATGGAAATTTACATCCTTCTCTTAGTCAAATAGGGGAAGAAGGCAAAGTTTGTTTGGCATCTGCTGTTTCTCAACGATCTTCATGGGAAAAGGATCCTAATGCCACAGTGGCAGACTTGAGGGTGACATATTCTGATTTCCTACACATTTGTACCAGATTCCCAGACAATTCAGATGCATGGCAAAGCTTGGGAGGTGCCGGTCTTCAGCCCTGAGGGTGTCCAGAGTGGATGTGTCCGTGTGTGCAGATGCTGGCGAGAGCCAAGTGGCAAAGCGGGCCAGGTCTCCACTCCCATTTCACTACTGACTCCTCTCAGTGTCGAAGCAGGAATGCACGAGCTTGTTTCCAATGACAGTTTATATACCAAACACCTGATGTGACATAAGATGGAATTGGGTCCAAGAATTGGATTGGTCACTACCTATAAAAATAAATAAAAATCCACTGAACTTTAGTGAGACTGATCCTTGACACAGACAGTGCTTTTGAGCCTATTAAGTAATTTATTTATATGCTCAATTTTCTCCAGATGATATTTAAGACATGTTAACATAGTACATAAAATCGACAGTGGACTTAGTTAGAAGTAGGAGTCAAGAGTCGTCCGTACTTTCTAATTGATTAAATTCTTCTTTCCAGCTTAGCTCTTAATTCAGGCAGAAGACCCCAAGGGCAGAGCTTTCCCTGATGGGAACTGAGAAACTACCCACTCAAGCAATAAGGACTGTTCTGAACCAGCAAGACCCCGTGTGATTGATCTCAAGATAGTAATTACTTTACCTTTATTGCCCGCCTGCACATACCCACTGCCCTTTGTCCCACATTTTTAAATACAAAACTAGAAGTATTTTCAGCATTTTGGTGACAGTCTTTGAGACACTAGTCCACTGTCTCTTGGTGTTGGTCTTACTGAAATCAATTCTTTTTTTGTTTCACACACACACACACACACACAGTAAGACTCAGAATGAAAAACAAGTATAGGGACATGAAATTGAGCCAAGGTTGAAAAATCCTAAATTCTTTTATAGGTGGGTCACGCATTGAGTGCTGGGTTATAGTAAACAAACATGAAAACAAAGCCCAGTCAGTAACACTAATTCATCATTTTCACATGATAAAAGAGAGGCCAATTGCAGGGCACCTGGGTAGCTCAGTTGGTTAAACATCCAACTCTTGATTTCAGCTCAGGTCATGATCTCACAGTTCATGGGTTCAAGCCCTCCAACATTGCAGAGTCAGCTTGGGATTTTCTCTCTCCCTCTATCTCTCTGCCCTACCCTCACTAGATCTCTAAATAAATAAATAAATAAACAAACAAACAAACAACTAAACAAACATTTTAAAAAAGGCCAATTGCTAAGAAGGAACCCAATATTCTTCTTCACAGTAGTATTTCTTGGAGGTTAATTTACACACACTGTACCTGCTCCTGGCCTCTCATTCTCTCTCTGACCCCCTCCCCATCTGGCTTCCTGCCTCACCAGCTCCCAAAAGGCACTCTAGACAAGCTCACTGTGGTCTCCATGTTACCAAATATAATCGCCAATGGTCATTTCTCTGTCCCCATCTCATTTGGCTTCTCAGCACTTCTGCTGCTGGTTGACCACTCATTATCCAAGCATCATCCTCTCCAGCATCTGCAACACCAGTTCTCTTGATTTTCCTCCCAGATTTCTAGCTGCTTCCTCCTTTCACATGCTGTGGTTTCTTCATGCTACCATGTCCTGGGACCTCTTCCCTTCTATGTCCCCACTTTCCCTAAATGATCTCATACCCCCATGGCTGTAAATGCCATCTGTGCTAAAGTCTCTCAAATGTTCTCTTGTGGACCACCTCCTCCCTGGACTCTAGATGCAGATAAAACTACCTCCTCAATACTTCCACTGAGATCTCTCAAATGGCATTCAAAATGGTGTTCAAACTGGATTCTTTACTTTATCCTCAAGCCAGGTCCTTCTGTAGTTGTGTCAAGAAACAGCATCACTATCTAGCCAAATTACTAAGCTCAGAAGCTGGTGGAGGTCCTCCCAGCTTCCTCCCTTTCCCTAATCCCCCACATCCAACCCAACTCTAAGTTCTGTCCACTCTGCCTCCCAAATACTGCAAATCTGTCCCATCTCCACCATCCCTGTCTTTGCCAAACAACTGTCAAAGCCCCCTCAACTTCCACTCTCTCACCACCCGCCCAAACCTTTCTGCACAGAGCAGTCAAAAGGAGCTTTAAAATTCATACATCAATCTAGGCAATGGTCATGAAAACAAAAAGGCAAGAAAATAAAAAAAGAGAGACAACCAGAATCATCGGCCTCCCGATGAAAGCACACACCATCACCCATGAGACTGTTTCCCAAAATATAAAACCCACATTTAATCAGATCTCTATATCTAGATACGAATTCATAGGAAAAACAAGATTTTCTGGACTCTTTTTGAAGGCATCAATGGAGCTGCATGAAGGGAAGTTTAGCATCAGCCCTCCCAGGGGCCTGCAGTGGGTCGCCCCAGGCGCATGGCTCTTGGACCTAATGAGAGAGGAGCCAGAAAAGTGACCGGCCCAACATCCTCTGGCCAGTCCTTTCCCAGCTCTCTTCTCCACCAAGCTTTTGATCAGTTCTGGGAAACACTGCCCAGGTAACCTGGTTCTCACCTGGAGGCAGCTAAGCTGTGTGTTCAAGGGCCTCAAAGGATAGTTAGGGGCAAAAGACTCAAAATCCTGCAGAGAACATGCTGGGGGAGGAAAGGCTTCTAAAGATCAGGAGTCTCTGACCCTGTGATCCACACGTGAGCCTGGTGGCTTCTCCACATTCTCAGTGAGTTGGCTTATAACAGATCTGATGTGGAGGTGACACCTCCTCTCTGCCCAGCACTGTCAGAAACCCTCCATCTGCTCAACTTGTGGGGGAAATTAAATGTGGTACAATGTGGCATTTGTCACATTTGAAGGCGAAGCCATCATCTACCAAACCCAACAAAATTAGGGTTTTTCTTCAGCCCACAATAGTGTAGTGGACAAATTGGGATTTCTTCTTTTTTTTAAGGTTTATTTATTTTGAGAGAAAGAGAGAGAGAGAATGCACACATGCATGGGGAAGGGGCAGAGAGGGAGGGAGAGACAGAGAATCTCAAGCAGACTCCACACTGTCAGCACAGAGCCCAATGTGGGGCTCAACATGGGGTTCAGTGTTGGGCTCGATCCCACAAATGGTGAGACCTGAGCCAAAATCAAGAGTCAGATGGTCAACTAATGGAGCCACCCTGGCACCCCAACAGGGTGAGATTTCTGATCAGACTAGAAAACCAGCCTCGAGTGGGTGAGGCAGTTGCTAAACCCACAGCTCACTCTTCTCTCCAGATACATGGGGTAGCTGCGCCCTGGAGGAAGATAGTGGAGTCCTTGACACTAGCGTATGCCTAGTGGATGGAAAGAAAACACCATCAGCCTGTAGCTTTCATCATACAAGTCTCTAGAAGCTGTTCACAAATAACATTGAATCAAAACACCACGAAGTAGTGGGCCCTACTTCCCCTGACTTGGCCTGAATGACCCTAGGCAAGTGGCTCAGAGATTTTGACATTTGATTTTGCTTTCTTTCACCTGATGATAATGGTACTGATCTCAGTGGATTTGGTATGAAGTTAAATTTAGGACAGTATATTATGTAACTAGCAAAGCATCTGAACACAGCAAGCATTCAGTAGATACTGATCCCCCCTCCCCTAATAAATTAGCATCCTTGGAGTCCACACCATTAAGAATTCAGGTCCACACCATGAACAAGTAGCTTTTCTGACCCTTGCTGCCAGCAATAAGTCACTAAAAACATCAGGAATTTCTCCACCTGGCTGCCTACACCCCAATCCTCTCTTTTCTCCTTCCCCAAACCAGAAACCACTCCAATATTTTATTTCCCTCCTTCCTTCAAGAAGAATGAGAACACTGAGCACTTAAAATCAGAATCAGATGTGAGACCCCTGGGTTCCAGGCCCCCCATCTGTCTGATGACCACTCTTCTCAAGAGCTCCCACACAGAGAGGGATCCTTGACATCTTGGCACCAATAGGTCCCTTTAGAAATGATGATGTGTGGTAGCAGGAGAAGAATAATGCAAAGTCAGAGTGGAAGGTAAATGAACAGAAAATTTTAAACCAAGACAGGGAAGAAAGAAAACATTAAGTTATGGGTATCTTAGAGTTCATGTTCTACTGGGGAAGCCAACAATTAACCGAGGAACAAATGAATAAACAAGATACTTAAGGACAATATTGGCTGAGACTTTATTTTATTGGAAGGCCTTGTCTGCCCCTCAACTTTCTCCCTCCTCCCACCTTCCCCACTACTCATACACACACACACATACACACGTGCATGCACACACACGCACACCTCTAACACAAACAACTTCACCAGGAATCAGAGTGAAGGTCTCAGGAGCACGTGTGTGGCTAGCGCCTAGCTCCATCACTTATTAGTTGTGTGTTTTAGGTGAGCTATGTAATCCCCCAGGGGCTCAGATTTTTATCTGTAACAGGTAATTCCTGGCTGTAAGAATGAAATGAGATCATGCATATAAAATGCTAAACACAGTGCCTGACACTTTCTTTCTTCACAAAGAAAGTGTCAGCAACACCAACATGAGTACCAATTCATGTATTTGATCAGTTCTCAGAAACACTTATCTCTAGGGCCCAATTTCTCCCCACTTTGCTCTCCTGTAGGAAGACCGCCTAAGTCTAAGCAGCCTCAGAGCTCAGATATTCCACAATGGATGACAATAAACAAAAGTGACTGTAATCACACTTGAGTGAAAACAGTCCTCAGTTTCCCCAAAAGCCAAACAGACAAACTTGACTCAAACCAAGGAGGGAAAGAAGAAATGAAAGGAAATATTTACAAGCCTTGGAAAAGTGTTCAAAAAGCTTTTGAGCCCTGAGTCCAACAAGCATCTTTGTGTTTTGTCTCCTTGCCGTAAGGTTTAAATATAATTTTGATGTCTGCCAGATTCAATTACCCACTTGACCAATTTATGCCCTTAAGATTAAATGCTATAATTATCCTTAATAAGCATAACTATCAGCCTGTTTTTGCTTGATGGATATACATTTTTATGCCTTTTAATAATCCTCCTACGGGTGGAACATAAGTGTTTTCAGAGAGCTGACATCCGGCTCTGCATAAAGTGTCAAGCCAAATCAGAGTCTTGCTTTTGTTCATCAGAACAACATGAGCTTGAAAATGTAGGGTTGGAAGAAAAACCACAGACGCAAAATGTTCTTTTGAGAAAACTGACAAATCAGGAAAATCCTACATAGATTTTGCAACAATAAGGCTCATCTTCTAGAACCCTTTGTCTCTTACCTATGTAGTTCAAATGCAACAGAGAAAGAAAAAAATATTTTTTCTAGATTTAAGCTTTTGGAGAAGGGACCTTTCTGTACTTCGCCATCTTTCCTGGTGATGGTCAGAGTTTGATTTTTGGAGAAGACCTGCCGTTCTCTTTACCCTGCAACCTGCCCCCTTTCATACCACATTCTCACATCTCACCACCTTGGCTCCATTCTGGAGGTCCCTTATTTTCAACTAAACATTGGTTCCAGAGCTTCTTTTTGTGAGTGGATGTTCATAATGACTCCCATCCTCTTATACCTGAGGAGAATTGGGGATGTTTTGCTTTTGTTTTGTTTTCTTTCATATTTATATGTTGTCAAGTAAAAAGTCTGTGCTTAGGAATTACTTTTGACCGCAAGATCTATGAGTGTCTCAAGTATCTCCAGGCTTAGGCAAAGAGGAGTTTCCTTTTATAGGCAGGAGTAAACAATGCTAGAAAGGACCAGGCCTGGGGACATGGAATGAAGGGGAATGGCTTGATTGGACAGTAGATTAGAGAATATATACCCTGTGGCCAGCCTGTTCTCAGGAAGGGACTATTGAGGATAGGTTATATCATTGCTCAGGCTGAGGATGAACCAAAGTTCAGGGACCTGGGGAAAGGAGAGAAGCTTAACTAAAGTTCCATTAACAAGTATTTTGTTCCTATTGATCAGTGGAAACAAACAGTTCATCCAGTCACTGATGAGGCAAAGAACGGGAAGGTCTGTGTCTGGTCTTTAGTAAACAAGGGAGGGTATCCATGAATCTTGTCTGAACCCAGTAGGGAAGGCAGTTTCTCTGCAGCAAGCATTCTTTGTTTCCTGAATACAAAAGGATGGAAGAATTTAGGTGACGTTCAACACTGTCAATGGCCAGACTTCCAGAGGCCCAAACACTCCATGTGATGCTTTGCTGGCCCAGAAGCATAAAGGACCGTGGGTGTTGGCAGAACGGGTGGGCAGGGTTGTCCCATCTGGGACATCATTGAGCTTTACCAGTGCCCTCTCCTGCCCCTCCCCAACTCCATCCCATTTGGAAGCTGGTGTGAGCCACCTGTGAGCTGGAGAACGCTGAAAATCTGGAGGATTCTTTTAGTTCTGCAGCCTACTTTCTATACCCTTATTAGTTCAGAACACTATGATCTCATCTAAAAATTTCAACTACCTCCAGATAGTCACTACTTTCAGGAAATGACAGTTTACCTGGCTATAAAAAATACCCAGAGCACCTGGATGGTCTGTCAGTTAAGTGTCCAACTTCAGCTCAGGTTGTGATCTCCCCATCAGTGAGTTCCAGCTCTTGCCTCGAATTCTGTGTCTCCTTCTCTCAGCCCCTCCCCATTTCACACTCTGTCTCTCAAAACATGAATAAACATTTAAACAATTATTTAAAAAATACCCTACATATATCATTGAATGTATCAAGATTGTGTAAATATTTTTTATAGTCACTCAATATTCTGAAAACTGGAAGGTAATCACAGTAAATATTTAGCTGTATTTCCTTTCAGAACTTTTAAAAATGCATAAACCTTTGTAGGTGACTTTACCATTGCATTTTCTTTCCTGGTTATCACTGGCTATAGAAAGTTATGTTGTTGCTGCTGCTGTTATTATTGTATATATGATTTCTAAAGTTACTTGTCAATGCCTCCCCTCCCCCTCCCTCGCCAAACACCTCCTGGAATATACCGGTAGTTGAACAAAAGCCCAATTGTTATGAGGGAAAACACACTTTGAAGTGTGGACAGTGAGGTAATTGAAGTGAGGGAAAACACACAGCAAGAAGATACTTGGGTGTCTCAGAAAACGGGTATTATAATGGATTGAGGCGTGTATGAGAGGATGTGGAGAAGGGTTCATAGAAGCAGGGTTTGCTCTAGATTATGTGCTGTCAGATGCCTGACTCCTTCCTATCTCAAAGGTGGTAGGAATGAAGCGAGGTAAAGAAGGAGGGTCATGGGACACCTGGGTGGCTGGGTCAGATCACGATCTCACATTCCTGGGTTCGAGCCCCGCATCCAATTCTGTGCTGACAGCTAGCTCAGAGCTGGAGCCTGCTTCGAATTCTGTGTCTTCCTCTCTCTCTGCCCCTCCCCCTCTCATGCTCTGTCTCTATCTCAAAAATAAATAAAACATTAAAAAAAAAAAAGAAGCAGAGTCATGATTCTTAGCCTGGACAAGAGATGTTTGATCATTTTGTATTTTAGACAGTCTTCAAGTTTCTGTCTGGATTCAGACGTGATTATGGAGAGATTATGGAGAGACGATCCATCAGGGTCAGAGAGTGGCCTTGTCTGAGGTCAGTGTTTTGATAATGTGTTTTTGTTCCACAGGAGAACATCACAGCTGGCTACGATGCCAGTCCTCCCCTGCCAGGGACTGGCTTACCTTTCTCAGGCTTTACTGAATGTGGTAGGTTCTCCAGAAAAACAGAAGCAATAGGATACATAGAGAGATGTATATGAGATTTGTTATAGAACTTGGCTCACACAGCTACGGAGGCCCAGAAGTCCCTGATCTGCTGTCTCTAAGCTGGAGAACCAGGCAAGTCAGTGGTATAAGTCAGTCCAATGTCAAAGGTGTAAGAGCCAGGGGGCCTCTGGTGTAAAATTAGGGGCCGAAGGCTTGAGAACCAGGAACTCCTATGTTCAAAAGCAGGAGAAGATGGATGTCCCAGTTCAAGAAAAAATAATCTTCCCTTCATCTTTTTGTTCCATTTGGTCCTCTAACAGACTAGATGATGCCCACACTGGTGAGGGCAGATCCCTTTACTCAGTCTACTGAATTCAAAACTAATCTCCTCCAGAAACACTCAAACAGACACATCCAAAAATCTTGGACATCCCTTGGATGGGTCAAGATATCCAAAGTAACCATCACATTGAAATCTCTTATTAGTTTGTAATTGATCCTCTTGGACTTTTCTAGGTAAACATGCACATATCTTAAAAATTATGATATGATTCTCTCTTCCTTTATTTTATTTATACCTCTTATTCTTTTATTATTCTATATTGAAATTTCTAAAACCTTATTACATTAAAAATGATAATGAGCTTGGTCTTGTCTTATTCTTCGTGTTAATTGAAATATCTGGATTATCTTATCATCAAATACAAGTTGGGCTGTTTGCATGAGGTTTGGAATGAAGTTGCTATCTAATAAGGTTGTTCTTTCACACAGTAAATAAAATTCCATCTTGTCTCAGCTCATTCAGGCATGACTTTATTTGTTTTGCATCTATGAAGTCAATTATGTTTTTCTTCTTTTCTCTAGTGATGTGTTAAATTATATTAATGGATTTCCTATTATTAGAATATTCTTGTGCTTACAGAATACCAACATTGAGTTTCTAGAGATGAAGTACTAGAGGCTTATTCAGGATGGTTGCTTCTATTCTTACACAAGATTGGTTTCTAACTTTTGTGATGTCATCTCGGCCTGTTTTGGCTTTGGTATCAAAGGTATTATAGTTTCACATGATAAATGTGAAACTCACAGCCTTTTTACATGCCTGGACACAAGTTACACCAGATCAAATTTATCCTCTCCTTTAGAGCGATACTGGCCCGTAAAATTTTGGCAAAGATGGAAAGGCTGTATATCAGGGCTTTCCATTTGACGGTCACCAGCCACATGTGACTGGTGCACACTTGAAAGGTGGTGTCACTGAGAAACTGAATTTTAAGTTTTATTTAGTTTTAATTAATTTAAATGTAAATGGCTACATGTGACTTGTCAGTTCTTGTATTGGACAACACAACTTGAGAGTTTGAACAAAATAGCCTACAAATAGGCTATTTTGGGTCAGTACCTTTCTGTATATAATTCTCTTGCAGCTATTTCCATATGTCCCACGGTTATTATCCTGACTTTTCTATTCTGTGAAAGAATTCTGCCAATTGATAATTTCTAATTGTCTTAGGAAAAAGTCCCATCCGAATCTTCACGTTCTTCAGCTTAGAGTTGAATATCATTTTCCTTATAGTGGTTTTAATCTCATCTATATCTTCTGTAATACCCCCTTTCTTGTTATTGATGCTATGTATTTGCATTTTCTCAATTAAGCTTGTCGGAGTTTTCCTCTTTCATGGGATCTCAAACTCAGGGGCCTGAGTGGCCAGACAAATAAGCATTTGAGTGTAAGACCCTTAAAAAGTGCTCCTTCTCCTTTCAATGACTAATTCCTACACCTATCCAGGCATCCCACCCCACCCTCCCTCTCAGGAACCTCATGCTATCACACATCCCTTTGCCATCCCCAACTTTTCTTCTTTTCAGTGGAATTCTTCCATTAACATTTAAACATGTTCTAATCTCTTTAATTTTCTCCTGCCAGCTATCACCTAATCTCCCTTCTATCTCCCTCCTCCACTTACTGGCTATATTAGTTATCTATTACTCCCTAACAAATTACCCCCAAATTGAGTAGCTAACCACAACAAGCATTTATTATCTCTCTAGGAATCCAGAAAGGACTTAGCTGGATGGGTCTAGCTTAGGGTTTCTCATGAGGTTGCAGCCCACATGTTGGCTGGGGCTGTTGTCAGCTGAAGGTTCGCTGGAGAAGGATGATCCCTGCAATGGCTGTTTGTAGGAGGGCCTCAGTTTCTCCCCTCATAGGACTCTCCATAGGGCTGCTCATGATAGGCTGCTTGATTCCTCCAGAGAGAGTGATTCAAGAGAGAGAATAACCAAGACAGAGATATAGCATCCTTATAAACTAACCTCAGAAGTGACAATCATGTCTGCCATATTCTATTGGGCACACAGATTTACCCTGATTCAATGTGAATACCAGCAGACAAGGATCTTAGGGCCATCTTGGAGGGTGGACTCATTTTTTAAAATTAGTTTTTCTCAATGCTAGGTTTTTTTCCTTCAGATCTAGAAAATTTTCTTTCATTTTATGTTCTAGTATCTCTGAACATTGCATCGAACCTTCTTCATTATCACTGAGTATCTGATCTGGGGCCTCTTTCCTCCCCTCTCAATCTCTAACTTTTCTGTCATCCTTTTCATCTTATACCTTTTCCTCTACACTCTGGGAAATGTTCTCAAGTTTTCTCCCCATATCACTGATTTGATTTTATGCAGGTTTGATCCTGCTTTACAAATTTTTTGAAGATTTAATTTCTGTAACTAAACTCTTTCTTATATTTTAACTTCTATTTATGACTCCTCATCACCCATCTACCTTATCATCTCAACTACATTATCACCCACCATTCACCTTTTACTTCAAGTCCATACCTTAGCTATATTAAGAACACATTGTAGGTGCTTTCTAGAACTTGCTCTTCCTTCTGAAATTATATATTTTCCCAAAGAACTCTCCCCTCTGTATCTTGATTCTCCATCTCCTTGCTATAAAATATTTCTTAGCAGCTATATGAGTTTTTAGGAGTTTGTTTTGTTTTACTAATTTTTAAAGTGTTTTTATTTAGTTTACTTATTTTTTGAGAGAGAACAGGGGAGGGGAAGAGAGAGAGGGAGAGAGAAAATTCCAAAACAGGATCCACACTGTCAGTGCTGAGCCTGATGTGGAGCTTGAACTCATGAACCATGAGATCATGACCTGAGCCAACACCAAGAGTCAGATGCTTAAGCAACTGAGCCACTCAGGCATTCCTTTTTTTTACTAAATTTTGAATGAATAAAAGGTAGTCTAATCCTGGTGTTTGGACTATGTGAATAAGGAAAATATTTTTCTTCACTACAAGCTCTTTAGTATTTTTCTCTCCGTTCTTAAGCTAGACAGCCTGTTGATATAAATTTGCATTTCCATTTTTACAATCAAGCCATCTAGCAAGAAAGAGAAGGAAAGAAGACCCATGTTCTCCTACCAATGGGATTTTATTGCTGGAGTCCAGCTCTAGCAGGTCCAGGGTTCCCCTGAAAGATGGATGGTGTCAGTGAAAGGGGGTGAGAGAGCCTCAAATTTCTTTCTGATTACCAGGCAGGCATCTCTGCCCTTCTGAGGTGTCTCTGCTCTGTCTGATTCTCAAGCTTTATTTATGGGGCAAGGTACAAGGACCAGAAGGAGCAGTAAATGATTTCTCATAGATAAGTTTTACAATTTTCCAGGACATGTGTTCTGCAGAGTTACAACTGTAGTAGTAATGATTGTCATAAAAACTTAGCTACAGGCACTCATGTTGTCAGATAATTTTTACAAAACCTCAGGTCTAGCCTTAAGGAAGCGACTTTTAACCAAGAGGCAAACTGCATTGTTTAGTAAAGGTCAGTTTTTATGAGTAAGGGTCATTAGGTTGTTTATAACTCTAAGAGAAAGTTCCCAGAAAAACAGATTCTCAGGAGACATAATGCCTGTTCTCACAGTCTCAAAGATGATTGATACATTTTATTGCAGTAGTGACTTTTACAAAGGCTTTCAGGCCCAGAAGGTAGTCAGTTATCAGTTAATTGCTTAGGGGAAAATTATATGTTGCATTAGGGTGTATCTAGTTTACTCATCTTTTCCCTGACCAGGTGCAATCATGCCTAAGGGACAAGGCAGGGCGACAGGCCACTCCTGACACTAATCAGCAAAGCACTCTGAGGTTTAGTGCTTAAGCATAAATGAAAGTTTCAAGAGAGTAGATTTTGGGAGGTGTCTGGGGGCAAGAGACGGTGCAAACTTGCCGTACCCTCACCAGGAATTTTCACTCTACCAGTGAGTTTAACTAGCTCCCAACATTTTATCTGTGCTCTTCTCTATGGGGCAAAACTACTATCCCATGAGCTAACTCTTTGTTTCTAACTTGCAGGGTATGTGGCTATGTAGTAAAGAATTTGGTCTTGCACAAAATGAGGTATGGACTTTGCCTCAGTTTCTGGGAGGCAATCTGTGCCATATTTGATAGACCTTGTCTTTGTTTAATGCAGGGACTGGCTCCACTTGATCTTAAAATGAGGCTTGGCACATTCAACAGTCTTCAGGTAGGGGCTGACCATTCCAATATGAAAGACCAATAGCATGATTTATGGTGAGTGCTTTGGGGCACACTATATCAGTTGACCTAGAGACTGAGTTCAGCCACGTGAGAAATCAGCCTGTTAATCTTGCCTGTGTAATAAAGTCCCAATAAAAACTCTCAGGGAAGCTGGGTGGCTCAGTCAGTTAAGAATCAGACTCTTCATTTCAGCTCAGGTCATGATCTCAGGGTCATGAGATAGAGCCCTGGCTCAGGCTTAAGATTCTCTCTTCCTCTCCCTCTTCAGCTCTGTCTCTCAAAAAACAAAAACAAAAAAAACCACACACACACAAACACATAATAAAACACAAAACTCTGGACACTGAAGCTCTGGTAAACTTCTCTGATTAGCAGTGTTCTGTGAGTATGGTCACGCATCAACGTTCCCTAGGTAACTTGACTCTGTGGGAAGAGAACAGAAGCTTCTCATTTGGAACCCTCTTAGATCTGCCCTGTGTGCATCTTCCCTTCACTGATTTTAATCTGTGAACTTTCCCTGTAAAAATACATAACCACAAGTATAACAACACTCAGTGAGCTCTGAGTCTTTCAAATTATCAAAACTGGGGGTGGTCTGGAGAAACCCTCACGTTAACCATTGGTATCAGAAATGAGAGTAGTCTTGTCTGGAGACTGTGTCCTCAAAGGAGTGGTCTTATGTGGAGACTGTGTCTTCAAACTTTGCAATTGGCTAACTCCCGGTAGTAGACTTAGTAGACTATGCCAAGTTCCAGCTGGGGCTGTACCCTACTCTTTCCTGAAGCTACTACTTTATTTTTTTTAATGTTTATTTTTGACCAAGAGAGAGACATAGTGTGAGCAGGGGAAGAGCAGAGAAAGAGAGGGAGACACATAATCAGAAGCATGCTCCAAGCTCTGAGCTGTCTGCACAGAGCCCAATGTAGGGCTCAAACACACACTGTGATATCATGACCTGAGCTGAAGATGGGCACCCCTTAAGGCCACTGCTTTATGTTGGCTGAAGCCAACTCTGTAAATGCTGAGCAAAAGGCAGCCCAGGTATTGAAAGCCTCTTATTTGCCCCTGAAACCCTTGCTTCTAAGCTTTACCACTTGCGTCAGAGAGTTCCACTTGGGTCTCATCCACTTACCAGGAGGGGGATCAGAGACTCTACTCTTGGGTCTCTTTTTCAGTGTTTCCCTGTATACACCACATGTAGCACATATTCCTTGAATTCTCTGGCATGGACTTCTATCCCCTTATTGCTGAGACTATCTGTCCCCACTGCCAACTCTTCATACTCGATTGGTCATTTTAGACACAGCGTGGATTATTGCGGTGGTGAGGAGGGAGTCACATGGTAGAGGGCATTATACTGAAGGCTTAACAGGAATCAATAGAATAGATATAAAACAAGACTTAACTTAACTTAAAATGGAATATTTGTTGGGAGAGGGAAGACATTGGAAAGCCACACATTTATTTTTAGTCTTTCCCCCATCTATCTGTCCTTCTCATACCTGCCCTCCCCCTTCATTGAAAAAATGAAGTGGGCCACATCCAATCCCGTTTCTCGCCTTTGTAAGGTTCTAGCTCTAAGTGTGAGCTTACCATAGAGACCAGAGTTACCAACAATAGAATATACTGTGTCCATGACAACGGGAAAATCCAAAGCAGTGGCTGATTTTAACCATCTGGTTTTATCCTTGTTTTTTTTCCTCTTCCTCAAGGACTTTACTAACTGCTTTATTATAAAAGGTAGACAGTGTTACACAGACAGACTGACAGGAAAATATCCATGCTGTCTGCTGGAAAAGATGAGACAGTATCTATGTGGTGTGTGAACAGCTGAGAGGAGATAACTTCCTACTAAAGAATCCAGGCAGGGGCGCCTGAATGGCTCAGTCGGTTAAGCATCTGACTTCAGTTCAAGTCATGATCTTGCAGTTGGTGAGTTCAAGCCCCACGTTAGGCTCTGTGCTGACAGCTCAGAGCTTGGTGTCTGCTGCAGATTCTCTCTCTCTCTCTCTCTCTCTCTCTCTCCCTCTCTGCCTCTCCTCTATTCACACTCTGTCTCTCTCTCAAAAAAAAAAAAAAAAAAAGAGCCAGGAAGGCTTCCTGGAGTCTTCCCTTGAACTCAGCCTTCAGGATAGAGAGTGAGTTTTGTAGGGGGATCTCACACACAAGTAGGCATTCCAGAGGGATTATCACCAGCAAGCAAAAATGCAGAGGAGGGAGAAACGGAAAGCACATTCATAGAATGACAATGGATTCACACTGCATTTGTTTAAGGGAAGTGAGGGAGAGAAGACCAAAAGTGACTTACATCCTCTTGTGGAGGCTTTGGAACAGTCAACTGAAGGGTCTAGACTCATTTCAGAATCTAATGAGATAGTTCATCTCTTTGAGTTACATACCTGCTTCCCCCAGATAGCACAGTCTTTTTGTGCCACATCATCTAACATAGTGCCTTGCCTAGTGGTGATACCAAAAGAGTTGTTGATTCCTATTGAAGGTATAAATAATGTGAAGCCATTAATAGATTCTGAACAGAAAAATAACTGCAGAAGAACCTACAACAGGTTCTATTGCCTTTTACCATCCCTCACTCTCCTACTTACCAAGCTTAGATTTTGTGGTTCACCATTATAATCACTCCCTTGAATATACTGTCAACCCTCTGTCCCTCTCTTACTTGGCCAAACCCCAGCTTTGGTTTAATCTAACTCTCACCTGTTGATTAACATATCATGCTTAGTTGAGAGAAGGAGGAAGACTGTGGGAGTCCAGCTCCAGCAAGTCCAGGGGTCCCTGAAGGATGGATGGTGTCAGTGAAAGGAGGTGAGAGAGCCTCAAGTTTCTTTCTGATCACCAGGCAGGCATCTTTGTCCTGCCAGTTTTTGTGTCTTTATTTATAGATCAAGTGTTAACGTGACATCAAAAATGGAATTTTTACTATGAATAAATCTCAGTGATAAGATGCTTTGAAAAGTGCACAGAAACAGGTTTTACAGAGGCATTTTTGCAGAACTACTCTAATTTGAGTGAGGTAGTTAATTTTTACAAATAATAGGATAACAGGATATTTTTAGTGAAAAGCAGATAACATACACATTTGTTTAAACCGGTAGTAAATCTTACAAGTTAAGAAGATAGCAAGGTGTTCTCTGTGAGAAACAGATAGCAAACACATTTGTTTATATCAATAACGCTGAGATTCAGGCATAGGTTGAGTGACGTATAGGTAGGCTAGGAGTCGTTCTGTCTGGCTCACAAAAGGAAGGATGTATTTGTGCTGGTTAGTAAGTTGATTGTGTAAACCTTGTTATTTGATGTTGAATGTGTAAGCACCATAGGGGCCCTAGATATGCCGGCCTTTGTATATGAGTTTAAGTTTCAAATATTCTTACCCATCCTCATAACGGATATCAGTGTAAGGGAAGGTATTTGTGGCACCAATTAGCAAAGGTATGTGTTTTCTTATGTCTGGTTCTTATCTATTTCTTATGTCTAAGTTAGGCTCTTTTTCTCCTCTGGGCCAGAGTTAACTGTAACTCTTGTGTTCTTAACCCCCTCTATTTTCTGCCTTGGGTCTGTAAGGCTCATTACAAGAGCCTTTCGACAAACATCTGCAGTGCTTTGTCTAAATTCTTCTTTGTAGAGGTGGGAATATGCTTCTCCTCATGAGGTATCTGTGTGGGAGATATCGGTCTTATTTGCAACATTGTAAGGACTAATCAATAACAGTGGTCCCATTCCCAATAGGAGCCAATGGTTGAAAGAAATACCAGTTTCGCTTCCTGGCAGGAGCTGTGCAAATGTCTGTCATTTCCTCGCTTGTGACTGTGTCATCCAGTGAGGCCTCTGTGGCTCCCAGCAGAAGACAAAGTTTGTGGCTGAACAAACTGGGGCTGGAGCCTGGGCTCTAACTCACTCACCACACACTGGGGTTCAGTCTGAGAAAAAGTCCTTCAGTCTTATATTGAGCAATTAGCCATCTACTCAAGCAACTTTAAGAGAAAACAAACACCAAGGTCCAACATGTAAAGAACTTAGAAGTCATCATGTTCCTCTGTATAAGAAAAGCTAGACAAATGGAAGATAATTGACTCTTCTTGGAACCATCTGAGACCTGAGATCACAAGGCGAACCACTATGCTGAATTCTAGAGAGATGGATGCATCCAGAAATATAGCTCTTGACATTCACTTACTAAAATAGAAGTCATTGGAATCAATAAGCTGGAAGGAGCACTTAAATGATTATTTTGATGAAGTACAGGACTCTGAGTGCAGACTTGCATGTGAATAAGACACTGGTGGGCTCCTGCAGTCTTGGGGGGGTGACACTATGCTTACACGGGCTGTCACTCCAGGAACCTCACTACGTTCTCACTGGAATAATCAGAGAAAGATCCCCACTTAGTCTGGATGGGAGAAGAGAAGCCCAAGCATCTTCAAACCCACCCAGACTCTTATCTCTAACAAGATCCCAGTCCCAAGGAGAAGAAGCACTTTATCCATATTTAAAATACACAGAGAGAGAGAGAGAGAGAGAGAGAGAGAGAGAGAGAGAGAGACAGCAGATTTCCCATCAGAAACTATACGAGCAAAAAGAATGTCAAGCAAAACTTTTAACATGTTGAAACTGCCAATCTAGAATCTTATATCCAGAGAAATTATCTTCAATGGTGAAGGAAAAATAAGTATTTCCTCAAACAAACAAAAACTGGGCAATTCATCGCAACAAGAAATGTTAAAGAAATTCTTGAGCCAGCAAATAAGGTAGGTCAGAATCTCATAGCCTCCCCCCAAAAAATTAAAAATAAAAAAGAGCATCTGAGAAGGAATAAAAGTAAGATAAAACATTTTATTTTTTTATTCTTAATTGCTCTAAAAGACTAATGTTTAAAACAAAAACAGTAGGGGCGCCTGGGTGGCTCAGTCGGTTAAGCCTCTGACTTCAGCTCAGGTCAGATCTCACATTTGTGGGTTCGAGCCCCGCGTCGGCTCTGTGCTGACAGCTAGCTCAGAGCCTGGAGCCTGCTTCCAGTTCTGTGTCTCCTTCTCTCTCTCCCCCTCCCCCTCATGCTCTGTCTCTCTCTGTATCAAAAATAAATAAAACATTAAAAAATTAAAACAAAAACAGTAATCATGTATTGTGTGCTAATACAAAGAAGTGAAATGGATGACATCAGTGTCACAGGGATGGGAGAATGGAATGGGGGGCTATTATATTATGAGGTGCCTGAACTACAAGGGGTGCTGGAAGGAGACGCAGAGACGCTTCTACTCTGGGGAACAAGACCTTTCAGTTGATTAGTATCTCTGTAATATGGCTGGTCCCAGCAGATGTGTCCTCTGAATCACTTCGCATGGCCTCCCTTCCCAAAAGGTAGATAGGCCCCTCAGAAAGCTCCTGGACCTTCACAAAAAGACACTCGTGTTGGCCCAACCTCCCATGCTGCACTGACAGTTAAGACTCACAATTTGAGCTCGTGTACCAGTCCCCTACACCCAGACAGAACACACTGCCAGAATTCTTGATTGTCATTTCAGTTCCTTGTTTGTTTTCCATGCTGCAACTGGGCTGTTTCCCAATTCCCCTGCTAACCAGGTGTGGAGCTTTCTTCCCCCCATTTTCAGGAAGGAAGGTCCCTCCTTTAGATACTGACATGGAGGACAAACTTGCAAAACCTCCCCCAGAATGAAGAGGAAAACAACAAAGAGATGGAAAAGATAGAAAAAGTCAGTAACAGATAGAAAAATACAGAGACCAGAGATCAAAACCCAAGATTAGTGGGTGTTCCCAAGTGAGCAGTGAGGACGAGACTGGAACTAATGATCAGAGGCATAGCTGAGGGAACTGTCCCAAGATGGAATAAAATAAATCTGAATATTCAGATTAAAAGAACTGTCTGTATCACAGGAACTGTCAGTGAGCTCCATACCCAGGACACCCTGGCAGAGTTTTATTTACCTTATAAAAAAGAAAACTAACTTCTTGTTATGGAAAAAATAAAGTATATGCAAACACATTTTTGGAAAAAGCAGGTTGGCAAAGGGAAGGGAGTAAAAATCATCTATAGTACCACTATCCAGAGAAAAACTGTTAACATTTTGATAAATTTCTTTATAGTTCTAATTGAAGTGCATATCATTTTTTACATAATTGTGATTTACATGGCATACACAGATTTATATTTTTGATCCTTTTAAAACACTTTTTTTAAGGGGCACCTGGGTGGCTCAGTTGGTTAAGCTACTGCCTCTTGATTTTGGCTCAGGTTATGATTTCAGGGTAGGTGAGTTCAAGTCCCACATAGGGCTCCACACTGACAGTGAGGAGCCTGCTTGGGATTCTCTCTTTGCCTCTCTTGTGTGTGCGCACTCTCTCTCTCTCAAAATAAGTAAAATAAACTTAAAAATTAATAAAATACTTTTTTATAATTAGTAATACATATTAATGACAGAAGGATTGAAAATTGGAGGGAAAATATAAAGAAGGAAAAAGTAACCCAGAATCTACCTAGATTTAACCACTAATATCTGTCTTCACAGCCTTTTTATCTACACCTTTTTATACTGTTGTGATTACACTGTACAATCTGATCTAATTCTTAAACACAATTAACATAGGGCATTTAAAAATTCCAGATAGTAAATGAGATAGAGGCTTACAGATGGGGTAAAAGGTTTGGCACAGATGATTTAGTAGTCTTTCCTAATCCAAAAACCCCAAATACTCAGATCATTCAGGGTTAATTTGAAAAAGGCAAAGCCCTTTGGGGAAAATGTAGTAACTCCTATATTTGGCCACTACAAGCGACTCTGGATCATAACAAGCTCACACTATTGTTTTGAGTTCCATAGAAAAGCAGAGCTTGCATAACTGACACATTATTTGGTTCTGGGAAATTTTTTGGCTCTGAGAAAGCCACAGAAATAAATAAAGAGGAATCTGGAGGGCACCATGCTTCATTACTGAACAGACCCCACATCATCCAACAAGAATTCAGACTGAGGTCCAGACTTAAGAAGTTCTTGTGTCCTGCAGGATCCCTGGGCGGGTAGATGAGGGGCCCAGTGGAGATGAGTTCAAGGACAAAGTCACAGCCTTCAATGCTCCCATTGTGAAATGTGGGCAATGGGGAAACTACCCAGGCTGCAGCACAACAACATAAAGTACAATTGAAGTGAGAGGTGAATAAAGATAAAAATAGCAACTCATGGTTGAGACAATGAAGAATCTGTGAATCGATAGATCTGCCCAAGAGCTGGTTTTCCTGCTCTGAATCAATTGACCAGAAACTGATGTGCTGAGACTCCAGTCCTGCCTCTGCATTTGAGCTCAGGGCCTTGGCTCCCACTTCTGGGAGAAAGTAGAAGCAATGCAAGAATCCTTCCACATGCTACCACCTCCTATCTTCCAGCCTGCTTTCACCTGGGCCTGTGTTCCAAATCCTCTGCTATTACTTGGGATCAACTGTCCACAATCCTAGCAAAGATGAGCCTCCCCATTTGTACAATCCAGCCTATCCCTTCGCAGTTCCTCAAGGACATCCCTCTGTCTCCTGAGTCATCATTATTTCCACCAGTGAACTAACGTGCTGATAAACCCTCCCTAGACCTCACATCTGTCCCCTTTCCCCCAGCCACTGCCCCTTCATCTGCTTTCCTTTACAAGAAAACTCCTTAGAAAACATCCAGCTTGCTGTCTCCTGCCCATCCCCTCCTCTCCTCTCATGAATCTACTACCATAGTTGGGTCCCACCTCTCTTCCCAAACAGCCATTATCAGGGCTTTTCCAGGTCTCCCTGGTCAAGGCCATGTTGTCAAAGCCAACAGCCTTTTCCTAGACCTCATTTGCTTCACTTTTCAGTGACATTTGGCACAGTTGACCCCTCCATTTTCTGAGCCACTTACCTCCCTTGGCATTGGTTTTCCCTCCTCCTCAGCTCCTTGACCCCAATTTTCCCCAAGACTCAATCTCCAGAAACTCATTCCCTTGGTGGCCTCATGCAGTCTCATATCTAAAATACCATCTATCCATGTGCTGATGACTTCCACATATAGATACCCAGACAGGATCTCTCCTCTGAACCCCAGACCTCCACCTCTCCATCGGACACCTCTGCTTGAAAGCCTAATGCATATTTCAAGTGTAAAAGGTCAAATCTGAACTTCCAAATAATCACTTCTACTGCCCCCAAGCCTACTTTTCCCTCTGTGTCTCCATCTTATAAAATGGCAGGAACATCCTTCTATAAGTGTCAGGACAAAACCCTTGTGATCATCCTTGACTAATTCCTGTTGGTTCTACTTTAAAGTTATACTCAGTATCCTACAACCTCTATCTTCCTCTAATATCTCCACCCCAGTCCTGGCTGCCATCCTTTCTCACCTTGTTGCTCTAGCCTACTCATCACACAGCAATCATAAAACACAAGTCATGTTACGTGGCTCCTCTACTCAAAATCTTCCAATAGTTTCCTATCTCTTTCAGAGTTAAAGCCCAAATCCTTATAATAGCTCTGCTCCTGTACCCCTTTCCAGCCACCCCTTATCTTTGACCTCACCTTTGACTTTCTATCTTGGTTTATTGGCCTCTATTTATTCCTCAAACATATAAAGCAGGCTGCTGCCTCAGGGCCTTGGTACCTGCTGTTCTGTCTGCTGAAACACTCTTTCCTCATGTCCCTCAAATTAATTTCTTCAGTGATTCCCTCCCTACCAACACCTATAAAGTAGCAACCCCTACCCTACTGCCGTGGTTCCTTTCCTCCCCTCCCCCATCTCCTAACACTCCCTGGGGCTCCTGCACTTACTTCAGTCATATAGGTTGCTCTTCTAGCCTAGAACCTTCCTGCTCAGGGCTCCTGCTCTTCTCTGGGACTGGTACACCCTTCCCCTAGATAACCACATGGCCCCCTCTCTTACATTCTTCAGGTCTTCACTCAAATTTCACTCTACAGAAAAGACCCTCCCTCCCACTGTTTTAATTCTAGAATGCAATCCCCAAAGGACAGAAACTTTATCTGTTTTGAAGAAAACAGATGAAACAGTTTTTGCACCCATAGAACCAAGAATAGTGGTCAATAAATATAGTCAAATTCATATGATCTAATGAATACAGAAAAATATAGAATATATTTCTACTCACCAAAGACATCTTAATATGTTTCTTTTTTTAATGTTTTATTTATTTTTGAGAGAAAAAGAGACAGCGTGAGCAGGGGAAGGTCAGAGAGAGAGGGAGACACAGAATCGAAAGCAGGTACCAGGCTCTGAACTGTCAGCACAGACCCGACGTGGGGCTCAGATCCATGAACCATGAGATCATGACCTGAGCCAAAGTCGGACGCTTAATTGGCTGAGCCACCCATGTGCCCCTTAATATGTTTCTTAGAACCAGATTTTAATAGTCAATCGATATTTAGTCAGCTTGGGCTGCCGTAACAAAATACTATAGATTTGGTGGCTTAAACACCAGAAGTTTATTTCCTTACAGTTCTGGAAGCTGGACGTCAGAGATCAGGGTGCCAGCATGGCTGGGTTCTGGTGAGAGCTCTCTGTGGGGGTTGCAGGTGGTTGTTTTCTTATGCAGTATGTTTACATGGCCTTTTCTTGGTGCCTTATTTGGAGAGAGAGAGATCTCTCCTTCTCTCCTTATACGGGCACTAATCCCACCATGATGCCCCACCCTCAAGACCACATCTGAACTACCTCCCAAAGGCCCTGCCTCTAACAACCATCAACATTAGAGCTTAGGGCTTCAGCACGTATGAATTTGGGGAACACGAACATTCCATCCACTCAGATATGTTTTTGAAAGATTGAATTTATCATCTGATGAAATAATCCTTCAGTAAGCGAACTGGCTTTCAGCAAATGGGCTGCTCCCTGTTCTTGGAGGTGGGAAACACAAGGGCAAATCCTAGGCTACCTACTCAAGACAAACCAAGAAAAGAAACAAAGACATGAAGTCAGAAATTTTAAAAAGGGATACGATGATGACAATTGAAAAATAGGAAAAAGAGAAAGAACTTCCAGAAAGCTGGCAGTACAAATGCACACCAACTTCGTCTCTGAAACCCAAGAAAAGGCACAAAGAGAATAAAAAGTGGAGAAGGAAACTCCATCTAAGAGGAAGCCAAGGCATCGTCATAACCCCACCCCAGAGGTCACGTCGATTGTTGTGTTTGCAGAGTGAAGACCTATAGGCCCCTTTCTTCAGCCCTGCCCAGGGTGTGGGTGTGTTCCAAACAGAGAGAAAAGGCAGACAGTATATTCATCTGAAAGATGATCGTTAAATGTTCCCAAGGCTTTTCATGGAAGAGACAGTCATTGACATGGGGGCTCATTTCAGAGCAAGCAGCTGGCAGACAGATGGCTTTCCTGCTTCTTTTTTTCTAACAAACACGTTCTTGCCTGCACCACTGATAAGGAGCCAATGGGAACTGTGCTAGCCCAGTGGCCCATTTCCTCCCTCTCCTTATCAGTGTTACTTTTGGTTTACCCTCGTGGGAGCTTGGACCCCAAATGGAATAAGATCCTGGTTTCAGAGAATTAAAGGGAGTAAGATATGGCCAAGAATTCCAACCCCAGCTAAAGATTCTGCTTGCCAAGTAAAAGCAGCAGAATAGCATCTTTAAATACAGAAAAATTAGAAATGCTATGACCCCTCAAAACTTCCCTGAATGAAGGAGCACCCGGGTGACTCGGTTGAGTGTCCAACTCTCGATTTCAGCTCGGGTCATGATCCCAGGATTGTGGGATCGAGGCCCCCATCAGGCTCTGTGCTATGTGTGAAGTCTGCCTAAGCTTCTTTCTCTCTCCCTCTGTCATCCTGCCTTGCTTGTGCTCTCTTTCCTTCTAAAATTATATATACCGATGAACCAAATAATACTCAAAAAGAAAATATCTGGTTGAAAAGCATAAAAGTGTCTTAAAATCTCTTCTTGTTTTCTCCTCTGGAAACAATTAAACTGTTACAATTTCACAGAGTGTCAAAATAAGTCACCGATACTAATAGCTCTGTAAGAAAGCCCAATAATATGACAGCAAAAACAGGAAGGCAGAGGGGTCTAGGGGAATGTGGATGGATAAGATTGCTCATGCCATCAGCATACATTCTTTCATTTCTAACTTAAGGGGAGAAATAATGTTCTTCTCTCCTTACAGGTTCTTTGGCTGCCCTAATAATTAAATTGACATAGAACAGAATAATGAGAGAAAAACAAATTTAATTTCCTATATACAGCAGGAGTCCTGACAAAAACCCAAGACTCAAAGGCAATCAGAGGATGGAGGCTTCTATGCCACCCTCGTTGGTTTGGTAGGTCTTTCAGATAAATATGTTCTCTATAGTAATAACGCTTTTTCAGGTGACAAGCCCCTATCCAAACTCTTGCAAGCTGTTAAGGGAAAGCCAAAAAGCTTTTCCTGAGTCTGTTGGATCTTGATTGCCTTCAGCTCAAAATAATCCACACGCCCTAGTGGCACATTATGGGGGGAGGGGAGCCTACTGTGCTCCCCCTTCACTAAGCATGATAAACTAAAAGAGGTTGAAGATATTAAAAAATATATTTTAAAATATATAAACAATCACTAGTGGAGGTAAAACCAGACTTACAGTTTTGAAAATAATGAGGAGGGAGGGGACAAAAGGTAAAATCAAAGAAAATATAGACTGCTGAGCAAAGTGTAGGGAAAAAAAAAAAACAGAGGCCCTTGGGTGGCTCAGTCGGTTGAGCATCCAACTTCAATTCAGGTCATGATCCACAGTTTGTGGGTTCGAGCCCTACATCGGGTTCTGTACTGAATGTCTTCTCAGAGCCTGGAACCTGCTTCAGATTCTGTGTCTCCTTCACTCTCTGCCCCTCCTCCACTCATGCTTTCTCACTCTGTCTCTCAAAAATAAATAAATATTAAAAAAATAAATTAAAAAACAAAAACAAACACAAGGGACACTTGGGTGGCTCAGTATGATAAGAATCCAACTTTGGCTCAGGTCATGATCTCACGGTTCATAAATTCAAGCCCTGTGTTGGGCTCTGTGCTGACAGCTCAGAGCCTGGAGCCTGCTTCCATTTCTGTGTCTTCCTCTCTCTCTGCTGCTCCCCTGCTCGCACTCAGTCTCTCTCTCTCTCTCTTCAAAAATAAATAAACATTAAAAAGAACCAAAGCCACAGCGCAGTGTGCTGTGTTCCCCAAACTGCCTGTCTTCACCCCACACCCACTTCAAAGCTAGACTCAGTACAGTAAAACCCTGGATTGCAAATAATTTTGTTCTGCCAGTGTTCTGAAAGATGAGCAAACATTTCTAATAAATTTTAACTTGACAAATGAGTGATATCATTGCAATATGAGTAGTACATGTCACTGAACATCACATAATCACAACTGAGCCAATGGTGGTTCTCTCTGTTTCTCTCTCTCTCTCTCTCTCTCTCTCTCTCTCTCTCTCTCTCTCGCTGGAGGATTGTGAGTGATCATCTCCTATGCTCAGATGCTTGGTCTCAGGCCTCAATGTTTGGCAGAAATCAGTGATTTCTAAAAATGTTGGAAGGTGCCCACAACCGGCACTAGTGTTTTTTTTATCACTTCAGAGCACCTATGGACCTTTGCTTTTCCACCAAGAGTAAGCTTAGGAATGCTTTGCTTCATTCTAGGTCAGGCTGACTGCATATATAGACCTTTTCCTCCGCTGCTTCATTGCCAGTTACACTAAATACAGTATATGACAAATTTATTAATACTTTACTATAATCAAGCATATAAAAGCCCTCAGGCAAAAAAAGGTTGAAAAGTAAGGCGGTTAGAAGAAGGAGATGATAAAAAAAAAATAGAAGAAGGAGATGATTAAGGTGCAAGTTAAGAAGTACGAATGAGGTATGTGAGTGGCTGAAACTGCAAGATTTTATAAGAAGTCTACGTCTGCATCTCGTCAGCAGAGGAGGAGGGAAAAAAAGGCGGAAGAATCCCTCACTTTAAATGAGTTAGGGAGATGTGTAAAACGTGGGGGAAAGTGCAAAATTTTGTAGAGAGAGCACCACCCGAATGAAGCTGTCGCAGTGCAGAGTGATGAATCTGTTGGACAACAATGCAATGTCACATTTCTGGGAAAGCCTCAAAAGGAAGCAAAAGCAAGTGTCATTGGATAGGTTCCTTGTTCAGTTGCACAAAAAGAAAGAGTCCACAGAGCTCATTGATACATCGTGGTTACTTGGTTAGTGATAGTGAAAGTCGTCCTACACCATAACTGTCTTCTCGCTTCTCTCGCTCACACCAGCCAGTAAGGCTTTCAAAGGTCAGTGCAGGTTAATTTATTTTTCTTTATATTTTATATTTTCTTTATCATTTTGTAGTATATTAAAGTATTGTAGGGGTGCCTGGGTGGCTCAGTCGGTTAAGCCTCCGGCTTCGGCTCAGGTCAGATCTCACGTTCGTGGGTTCTAGCCCCACGTCAGGCTCTGTGCTGACAGCTAGCTCAGAGCCTGGAGCCTGCTTCCGGTTCTGTGTCTCCTTCTCTCTCTGCCCCTCCCCCTCTCATGCTCTGTCTCTCTCTGTATCAAAAATAAATAAAACATTAAAAAAATTTTAACTATTGTAATCATTTTTATATGAATATTTTGGGGTTGTGGAAGGAATCATCTAAGTTTCCATTATTTCGTATGGAGAAATTTGCTTTGATAAGCAAGGGCTTTGAATAACAAGCATGTTTCTGGAATGAATTATGCTCACAAACCAAGGTTTTACTGCGCTTTGTTGACTCACCAAGAAATAAGCGCTCTCTGCAGAGTCTAGGCAAGAAACAGAGTGGATAGTAGTGGAGATTTTGTGGGAAGTTGGACGCCAGAGTTTGCACTTCACCCCACACAGGAAAGAAACTAATGCAAATGCCTGGTAACATTTCTTTGCACATTCAAAATTTATCCCGAGGCTCCCACCTCCCAGATTTTATTCTTTCTCAACACTGCTTAGCAAAAAGGAATGGAATATTAACGCAAAAACATGTCTAAATCTCAAAGACAGTACTTTACATGAAAGAAGTCAAAAACAAAAACAAAGCTGCTGCATGATTCCAACAACATGAAAGTCTAGGAAAGTCAAAAGTGTAGGAATAGATCCGTGGTCCCATAGGCTTTGGAAGAGGAAGAGAATCCAGTGCAAAGTGCACAGGGAAATTTCTTAGGGTAATGATCTCTTCTATATAGTGGTGGTGGTGGTGTTTACAGGTTATATACAAAGTTCACCGAAACTACACAATTAAAATCAGTGAATTTTAAAGTATGTAAGTAATACCTTAATAAAGAAAATAAAAGAAAACTTCATTCTCAGACAACTTAGAAAATAAAAATGTTACATACCAAAAACTGTAGACTATACTTATAGCTTTCATTTCTAACAGAGACCACAAAAATAAGTTAGGTATCAATGTACGAGTCTGACAAAAGGAAAAAAATACAAAGTCAAGAGAAAATCATTATAATGAAAAAAAAAAGAAATTAATTTGAAAAAAAGAACCATAAATAAATGTAGTTACCATAAAATAAAAAAAACTCCTAGTTAACAGAATCATCAAAGTTAAAGGAGGAAACCCAAATATACAAAATGAGAACTAAGAATGAAGAAGAATTAATGGGGGCGCCTGGGTGGCTCAGTCAGTTAAGCGTCCAACTTAGGCTCAGGTCATGATCTCACGGTTTGTGGGTCTGAGCCCTGAGTCAGGTTCTGTGCTCACAGCTCAGAGCCTGGAGCCTGTTTCAGATTCTGTGTCTCCCTCTCTCTCTGCCCCTCCCCTGATCCCTGTCTCTCTCACTCTCTCAAATAAATAAACATTGAAAAACATTTTTATTAAAAAAAAAAGAAAGAAAGAAAGAAAGTAAACAGACCAAGAACCAAGAAAGCAATGTGGAAAGTTGACAAAGACTTCCCAACAAAGGAATGCCAACCCTGTCACCTCCAAAAGTGAAATAATTCTTTTGAGAATTAGCCCCTTGCAGCACAATCCCTACTCTGAAATCTGCCAAGGTCTGCACGGAAAAAGAAATCTGCACCTTAGTCATTCCTGGGAATACTGAGCACACGTCCAAGGGTTAAATACTAGCAAATGAAACCCAGCAGTGGTTCAAACCATAGCACGTTATTTGTTCATTTGTTCTATATTTGGAAAGTTATTATAAGTCCTATGTTGATAAATAAAAGAGCAAACAAAATAATGTTTGATGAAATCCAATATTCACTCCTGTTGTTTTTTAATCTTTAGTAAAATGGTAAAAGATGGATATTTTCTGCAAAATAACCCACAGCGCCATGATTGATGATGCCACCCTTGAAGCTGCCCCAGTTAGAGGTCAGAAAAAGCAAGGATAGCCATAGTTAATTTATTTTATTCACCATGGTTCTAGAAGCCTGATCAATACAATTAGAGGAGAGAACAAAACGAAAAACACAGTCCATGGAGGAGCCCCTAATATCATCATTCGTGGATGTTGTGATTGTATTCCTGAAATTTGAAAGCATCAACTGAAACATTTTTTAGAAACAACTGGGGAACTTAGTAAGGTGACAGTTTATCAAATTAATGTATAAAAACCAAAGTCTTTTCTATAATCAAATAGAAACCAGTTAAAAAGAAAGTGAAAGAAAATATCTTGTTCACAATAGTGATAAAAACAAATATAATTTATAAGGACATATTCTCTTTTTTAAGTATAATTGGTATAAATGTTATATTAGTTTCAAGTGTACAACATAGTGATTTGACAATTCTATACATTACATATGTGATAACTCTGCATCCTAAGTGTGGTTACCAATAAACCCATGCTTAAATGGTCAATCTATGCCAAAAGAGGCAAGAATACACAATGGGGAAAAGAAAGTCTCTTCAATAAATGCTGTTGAGAAAATGAAACAGGTGCATGCAAAAGAATGAAACTGGACCACTTTCTTATGCCATACACAAAAAAATGGACTAAAGACCTAATATAAGACTTAAATCCATAAAACCCCTAAAAGAAAACATAGGTGCTAATCTCTTCTACATCAGCCTTAGCAACATTTTTTGGATCTATCTCCTCAGGCAAGGGAAACAAAAGCAAAAATAAACTCTTGGGACTACTTCAAACTAAAAAGCTTTTGTGCAATGAAAGAAACCATAAACAAAACAAAAAGGCAACCTACTGAATGAAGAAGGTATTTGCAAATGATATATGTGGATATTCTCTCTTTTTTTTAAACTGAGCTTTTACTTATTTATTTAACATTTATTGATTTTTTTAATGTTTCTTATTTATTTTTGAGAGACAGAGAGAGACAGCATGAGCAGGAAGGGTCAGAGAGAGAGGGAGACACAGAATCTGAAGCAGGCTCCAGGCTTTGAGCTAGCTGTCAGCACAGAGCCCGATGCGGGGCTCGAACCCACAAACCATGAGATCATGACCTGAACCGAAGCCAGATGCCCAACCGACTGAGCCACCCAGGGGCCTCAACATTTATTGATTTTTGAGAGACAGAGAGAGACAGATCATGAACAGGGGAGGGTCAGAGAGAGAGGGAGACACAGAATCTGAAGCAGGCTCCAGGCTCTGAGCTGTCAGCACAGAGCCTGATGCAGGGCTCAAACCCACAAACTGCAAGATCATGACCTGAGCTGAAGCTGGATGCTCAACCAACTCAGCTACCCAGGTGCCTCGGACATTCTCTTGATTAGAAATGTACATGGCCCAGGGGCACCTGGGCAGCTCAGTCAGTTGAGCGTCCAATTTTGGCTTAGATCATGATCTTGAAGTTTGTGAGTTCAAGCCCCACATCAGGTTCTCTGCTGTCCTTGGGGAGCCTGCTTTGGATCCTTTGTCTCCCTCTCTGTCTGCCCCTCTCCGACTCATGCTTTCTCTGTTTCAAAACTAAACAGTAAAAAAAGAAAAGAAAAGAAAAAGAAATGTACACTACCCATATTAAAACAACTATAAAAAATCAGAGAAGCATAAAAGATTTGAAGAAATAATAGTGTCAATAATAAGAGCCAAATCTTTGTAATCATAGTCTAGGCACTTATGAGGCTCTGTCGGGATTGTCTCGGGTAATCCTCCCATTAACCTGATAAGGCTGATTTTATTATCTCTGGTCATAGGGGGAATACAAACTGTCTTAAGTGCAATCCTAATCAAATAGGAAGATTATGATCCTGAGCTCCACTATGAAAACATAGGCAAGCTATTCACTATCTTTGTGCCTGTTTCCTCATGTGCAAAAGGGCAATAATAAAAGTTATTTTAATAAAATATTAAATTAACACATATAAAGTATTTGCTTTGTATTTTTTTAAAAAATTTTAATGTTTATTTTTGAGAGAGAGAGAGAATGTGAGAATGGGGGAGGGACAGAGAGAGAGGGGGATACAGAATCAGAAGCAGACTCCAGGCCCTGAGCTGTCAGCACAGAGCCCAATGTGGGGCTCGGACACATGAACCGTGAGATCATGACCTGAACAGAAGTCAAATGCTTAACTAAGCCACCCAGACTCCCTAACATATATAAACTGTAACAGCACCTGGCACAGAGTAGGGTGTGTAAATGTTAATTTGATTAATATTATTGCCTACATGAATAACATATGAGAAAAGCCAAGGAAATCCTGGGGGAGAGATGGGAAGAAGGGCCATATAGGTGGATTAGCCTTCCCGATACTAAAATATAATGCAAAGCTACAATAATAATTGTTTAGAAAAAAGCATCATGGAACTGGCAGACAGAAAAATGGAATAAAAAGCACAGAAATAAGCTCAAGTGTATGTGAGAATTCAGTACACTATTGAACAGTGGCACTTCAAAACAATTAGGAAAATCTGTTACATGAGACAGTATGTAAGGATAATCTGTTAACCATTTGGAGAAAACAGAGGGAATTCTTTTTCTTTTAATCTAAATTTCTTTCTATGAAGCAACGATTTCACTTTTTAAAATATAAGCAAAAACACTGTTCTCACCAGTGCACATTTTTTTACAAGCTAGGAACAGAGATAGCTTTCCTAAACACCAGCATGAAACCTAGAAGTCACAAAAGACCTGATAAATAAATATGACAACATAACAATCCTACATTTCTAAACATCCCTGTGCAGATGTATGTGTATGCCCTAAATGAAATCACAGCAAGATATCTGGAACACATAAAAGAGGCCAAAAATAACTTCCTAATGTACAAAATGTAGATACAAATCAGTAGTGGGAAAAATACCTCATTAAAATATTAGGAAAGTATATCAACAGATTAATTACAGGAAAAAAGTATAAATGACCACTAACTAAACATGAAAAGAAGTTCAGGGCACCTGGGTGACTCAGTCAATTAATCAACCTTTGGTTAACCTCTTGATTTTGGCTCAGGTCATGGTCTCATGGTTTGTGAGATCAAACCCTGCATTGGTCTCTGCACTGACAGCACGGAGCCTGCTTGAGATCCTCTCTCCACCCCTCCCCAGCTTTCTCTCCCTCCCTTTCTCTCTCCCTCTCTCAAAAGTAAATAAACATTAAAAAAAGTTCAAGCCTCCAATATTATAAATTTAAGTGGCTAAATATAATTTGTGTGTGTTTCCAGATGCCAGAATTGAAGATTGATGAGTAATACCGGCAAGAGGGTGGAGAACATGTATTTTCAACTTTGTTAGCAGGAATAGAAATCGGTGAACTTTTTGTTGGGAAACTTGGCAATATTTTAAATGTGCCCACTTAGAAGAATTTGTCCAAGAGAAACTAGCACAAGTAGGCAAAGACATGAACAAGGGGGGTTATTATATAGAAGCTTAAGACATTGGTGCTGGAAAAGAAACTGAGGGATGTCTGGTCCAAACTTCTTCGAGGTTTACTGCCATACTGGTGCCCAGCACATCCCTGACATTTGCTTTAGTGTCCCCTACATCTCCATGGTCAGCTGTTGTTTAATTAGTAACATACTCCAAATCATGAGTAGAGTGTCTTCAGGAACTTGTGTAGATGGGCACCACTCCCTTCTGACTACACAACAGCACTTCATTTGGAACACTTACGGCAGCCTTTCTCAAAGTGCAACGTGACACAAATTACCTGAGTGTCTTGCTAGAAGGCAAATGCAGGTTTGGTCCAGGATGCACCTGAGTTTCTGCATTTCTAACCAGCTCCCGGATGATGCAGATGCCTCTGGTCCATGGACCACAGTTTGAGTCCTAAGGCCGTAAGATATATTCCCTTATACACAGCTTTTCCGCTGAACCTCTAGGCTTCATGTCCTTGATTCCTGTTTCCTGCCGACAGGCCCCATGGCTGTGTCATGCCCATTGCATTGACTTCCTAGATCTTTTTCTGGCCCCAGAATTCATTGTTTTCACCATTTGGTCTCCCTTAGAGCAAGCCAGTAGGAGGTAACTGTTTCTGCAGCAGATTCACCTCTAACTTTTCGGGGTTTTTTCCTTAAAAAAATTTTTTTACATTTATTTATTTTTGAGAGACAGACACAGAGCATAAACAGGGGAGAGGCAGAGAAAGAAAGAGACACAGAATCTGAAGCAGAGTCCAGATTCTGAGCTAGTGGTCAGCACAGAGCCTGACGCAGGGCTCATACACACGAACCGTGAGATCATGACCTGAACCAAAGTTGGACACTCAACCAACTGAGCCACCCAGGCGCCCCTACCTCTGACTTTTCAACCCCAACGGTGGAGATGTGGAGCTTTGTTGACAGAAAGAGTTTTGGATTACCACTCACGTCTGACAAACACGTCTTGGCTCATCTAGAAACCTAACCTCTCTGACCCTGTGTAATTGGGCTATGTAAAATGAGCCTTTAATTTCCAAGAAATTTCCTCTTTCATTTTCCCCCTCCTTCTTCCCCTTGATCTCACCATCACCCCTTGGTCACTCACAATTGATCTGTGCCTTGAAGGGTTCCTTTGGCAAAGCGGAGATACTTCTAAGTCAAAACTAGGTAGCTCTGTTGGGTTTGAATTTCAAACACGGAAACCCAAGTTCTTAAGTATTTCCTTTGTGGCAGATGGTTTTGCTCCAAGACTAGTTAGGGACCAAGCAGAAAAGGTGGGAGTGAGGGACGGTGTGATAGAGCTGGGGAGCCCCCAGATGAAGAGGCAAGCCTCATACCCTCTCTGGAGTCACAGGGAGCGGGGGATGTTTAAGGGGGGACTCCTGGGATTCAGAAGCAGCCATCGTCCACAAAGCTGTTTTTTTGGGGCAGATTATCACCTCAATTGGGAATGCTCCCATGTGACAGGACCCAAGGCAGGGTTTCCTTGGTGAATGGCAGTGTAAAGGTGTTAACTAGAAATTGAATCACTTTCCTGTGAAGGGTGGAGGAAGGAGCCTCAGGCAATAAGGAAATTCTTAAAGCCTCTCCCCTGCACAGTAATTTTATGAGAAAGCTCACAGGTTAGGGAGAAATATGTCACTTTGGGGACACCTCCTGTGTCCCATCTGTGCCTGCTTGCAAAATATTCATGGCTGAAGGCTCCCTGCCTCTCTCAGCAAGGCTGTAAACAGCCCTGTGGAATCTAGAGAGGAAGGGTGTCCCCATGTAAGGGAACAGATCTTTGAGGAAAGGAGCCCCTACCCTGCTCGTCCGAGCCCCCAGTCCCTGCTGGAATGATCATTACATCTAAAGACACTGGCATTGCCTCTCCGCTCCCATCGCCGCCGAAGTGGAACTCTTGCAGGACATGGACTTCAAATCCACACCTAATTTTATGGCACAACTGCAACTGCATCTCTCCAACAATAGATTTTATGAATCTCTTTCTTATCACAAAGGACGTCCAAGAGCGGCGCCTGGGTGGCTCACTCCGTTAAGCTCCTGACTCTTGATTTAGGCTCAGGTTGTGATCTCACGGTCTGAGCGTTTGAGACCCACGTTGGGCTCCTTGGTGACAATACTGAGCCTGCTTGGGATTCTCTCTCTCCCATTCTCTTTGCCCCTCCCCCACTTGCACATGCGCACATTCTCTCCCCTCTCCAATAAATAAACTTTGAAAAATAAAAAAGGACATCAAAGAAAGTGTGCTCTTAAAAGGTATATCGCAGTGTCGAAGTGTCAGATATATGGCATATTTTCTGCAGTTGGGAAATTTAGGAGGCTCAAGGCTAATATAATCCCACCATGGCTATAAACATTGGGACGTCTTTGCCCCTTTAGTCCATTCTCCACTCAGCAACCATGGAGTCACCCTGCAGCATAGACCAGACCATATGTCCTCACTGCTGGAGGCCAATCCCACTGCTGCTCAGTGCACAAAACAACCCTCACCTTCAGCACCAGCACCTGCTGCTCCTGTGTCCAGATTGCTGTCTCCCCAGGTTCCCAGGGGGCTTGCCCCTAGTTTCCTTCTTGTATCTACTCAAATAGGAAGAAACCACGGCGAGAGATGTGAATTTGGGTGTCACCGGCAAAGAGATATTGTTTTAAACCATGACCCTAGATGAGATGACGGAGCAAAAGGAGACTTTGTCCATAGTCCTGGGGCACTTGTCCCCACACCCTGACAATAAGAAGACAGAGGCAGCAAGAAAGGGAGAAGGACCAGCAGTGTGGCCCTCCAGGAGCCAAGGGAAGAGCATGGCTTGGAGAAGACAGAGCAATCGGCACAGCCAGGTAAAAACAGCAGCTTGGAAGCACAGATGGGCAAACACAGGGAGAATGAGAGGGAAGACCTGGGAGCGACACCTTGGCAACCAGCAAGCAGATGGAGGAGAAGTAAATGTCTTTGATCCAAGGAAGTCGAGTCCCAAGCTTGCAGTGGGGAAAGCGGCAAGCTTACCCTATCTGCAATTTAATCCCCAAAAGTCTGAGAAATTGGTGACATCTTATCTTTCTGGAAGTGGTGATGAAGAGAAAGCCTAAGGCAAAGAGGATTGATTGAAAGGCTGTTTAACGAGTGATCAGATCCTCGGGGCTCTCTAGTTCTGTTCAGCCAGGTCGCTGGCTTTCTGCCCTCCCCTACAGAAGGCTGAACACTTATTTTCTGAAGAGAGTGACTGCAGGGTCTTGAAAGGAGACTCCAAATCCCATGGAAAGCAGGGTTGCCACAATGAAAACAAAGGAATTAACATGAATGTGGGCATTCTAGATGCTGAGACAGCCCTTGCCCACCCTTGTTCCCTATGCAGTACCCAGAATGCCAGCTCCCATCCAAACAGGAAACAGAAAGGTTTCCAGAGCAAGGAAACAAGGGCTTCCAGTCAGTCACTAAGTGTAGACTCTTGAATGTGTGCCAGACGTCTTAGGAAAGCATCTACCATGAGAGACAAATCCAACACAGACACAAAATAATCAGCTGGAAGAAACTGAAGGTACTATAAAATAATATTGTCACTCGGACAATAGGGAGATAAGAGAAGAAATATTATGCCTGAAATACTAGGATGCTACGTGAAGGATTGTTCCAGAGGATAAAAAAAATACTTAGAAATTAGATATGACAAGACTGAGTCACAAAAGAGAAGCAATGAAAGATAAAGTTGAGGAAGCTTCCAGAAAGGAGGGTCCTCAGCACAAACATGAATATTGACCCACTGCAAAGCACATCACTGTGAAATTTAAGAACACTGGGGACAGACAGAATGAATAGCCTTCAAGTTTCCAGAAGGGAGAACAAGTCACAAACAGGAGGCCAGGAATCAGAATGGTTTCAGACTTCTTAACGACAACTCTGGAGCCAGAAACAATCGAATAATGCCTACCAACGTCTGAAGGAAAAATATATCCAACCGAAAATTCTATATCCACCAAAACTAGAAATTAGAATACAGGTATATTTTCAGAAATGCAATAACTCAAAACATCTACATCCAAGGTCCCCTATCTTAGGAGACCACTAGTGAATATGGTTGAGGAAATATAATTAAAAACAAAAATCTCCTTCCAACCTAGAAAACCTCTCCACAAAGGTAGTATTAAAGAAGCATTAAACCAGACATGATTACATCACAGGCAATTCGCTGAGAAACTACAAAGACAGAGAAAAATCTTGCCCATTTTTTAAAATGTTTTTTATTTATTTTTGAGAGACAGAGAGAGACAGATGAGTAGGGGAGGGTCAGAGAGAGAGGGAGATACAAAACCTGAAGCAAGCTCCAGGCTCTGAGCTAGATGTCAGCATAGAGCCCGATGCAGGGCTTGAACCCACTAGCCGTGAGATCATGACCTGAGCCAAAGCTGGACGCTTAACTGACTGAGCCACCCAGGCTCCCCAATCTTGCCCTTTTATAAAGTCAAAGAGATATAAGCACATATATACATAGTCCCAAGACAAACAACAATTAGTCCTCAAGTAAGAGAACTTGGTGCCTAAATTTACTTGGTAATTGGACTGGTCATCTGATTTTCCTAATTAGCTTTATCCAAAGGTGGGGGGGGGAGCGGAAACAAACCTTTTTCTACCTTTATGAGAGGAGGCAGTTTTGCAACTTGGAGTGAGGCACTCACAGGGTCCTCCCCTCTTACAGAAAGTGGGAGATAGGAATGCTCTCTCCTTTGATATTTTGTTTCAAGGTCATGGCTCCCAGGTCCTTGATAAGACATTCCTGGTTCATAAAACTGGCAAGAGGGTTTTTTTCCTTCTAAAAAGGTATACATATGTATCATAGAGATAAAGAACTTGTAAGTTTTCTAAAGTAAATGCTCTATGAAAGGGAAAGGAAGAGCACCTGGGAGGCTCAGTCGGTTAGGTATCCAACTCTTGGTTCTGCCTCAGGTCATGATCTCACAGTTCATGGGTTCAAGCCCTGCTTGCAGGGGCTCCATGCCATCATCACAGAGCCTGCTCGGGATTGTCTTTCTTCCTATCTCTCTGCCTCTTCCCCACTCCAGTTTGCTTTCTCTCTCTCTCTCTTAAAATATAAACTTTAAAAATGTTTAAATTAAAAAGAAGAAGAAAAGGGAAAGGAGGAATTTTTTAATTTTCAACATGGAGAAGTAAATCTATTTTATTTTATTCAATTTTACTATTTAAAAAATTGTTTTAATGTTTATTCATTTTTGAGACAGAGACAGAGCATGAGTGGAGGAGGGGCTGAGAGAGAGGGAGACACAGAATCTGAAGCAGGCTCCAGGCTCTGAGCTGACAGCACAGAGCCTGATGCGGGGCTCAAACTCACAGACTACGAGATCATGACCTGAGCTGAAGTCGAACGCTTAATCAACTGAGCCACTACAGTAAAGATCCAAACCTGTTAAACCCATTCTGGTGGTCCAATCCCAGTTGACCAGCAGTGATGTGAGTAAAAAATAAATATTTTAGTATTGGGTGCCACTAAACTTCAGGTGGTTTGTTACACAGCATTATTGTTGATATATTAACTCATATCATGCTACGTGCTCATCTTTTTTGTTTAAATTATTCTCCCTGCTTTGAATATTCTCCCCATCTTTGTCCACTGTGAGAAATCCTTGGTATACTTCCAGGTCCACATTCAAATATCACATCTGCTATGAAATCTTCCTGGATTTGTTTTGTCCACCATATAAATATAGGGAAATACTCTGTTTTCTGTTTTTAGTGCAACATGCTTACATGTTCTTTTGTTCACCTGTCACTAATATACCCCTGCGTGCCAGGCACTACACAGGATAATGGAGATACAAACAAATTGTCACTGGTGTCTTCAGGTACTTAGTGAACTTTTTCTTATACTTCTAGTACAGCTTTTTTATTATACTGTTATAACTTTTTTCTTTTTCATTCTAAACTCCATAAAGATAAGAATCATATTTTATTGTTCTTCCATCCTTGGGAATGCATGTCACCTACTTTGGACCAAGAGCTACAGTACAAGGCAAAGTTTTCTCACAATGGAGACAGGAGAGAAAGACCAGGAGCACATTTCGAGTCTCTGGGCTGTAAATTGTAATTTACACAATCAAGCCGCACCATCAGTGGGTTGGGGGAAGTACATTCCTCCTCCTCTGGAGTTTTGCCAAGTTGTTCCTGAACAAAAGTGTAAACTTCCAAGTGTTTTGGCAATAGCATAAATGCATGTAACTTATGGAGACTTTCTATTTGCATTTCCTTCACATGAATAAAAGTTACTCAACCATATTGAGCCGCATGGAACTACTAAGTACTTGAAATGTGTGACAGGTGTGACTAAAGACCTGAATTTTAGGTTTTATTTAGCTTATATTAATCTAAATGTAAATGGCCCATGTGTGACTTAAGTTCGCTGCCAAATGGAATGTGCAGCAGTAAACACCACAGTTAAAGCTGATATCTTGATCTGAGGATTTCTTTTATGAAGTCAGGTCTGAAATTGTCATCTTCCATATTTATCTTTTCATTCTATGATGAATTTTTGGACTCATTTTGATGTACTTGTTCTTCGTAAAGATTAGGAATGGCCTCGAGGAGTATGCGGGCCAGGTTAATTCAATTCCTGGGCAAAAAACGGCCTCCCTAACCATCCTGGACCTCCTTGCCAGTGTGTGTCCCTCGGTCAAGAAAATTAAAATAAATCCAGCAACAGCATTAGAAAAATAATTCCAAAAAAAGAAAAGAAAAGAAAATCACTTCCTGTCTGAATATTGTGGTTTTGTTACACACAATTTACATTTACAGAGTATCTGGGTGGCTCAGTTGGTTTAGCATCTGATTCCTGATCTCAACTTAGGTCAGGATCCCAGGGTCATGGGATAGAGCTCTGAGTCAGGCTCTGTGCTGAGTGTAGAGACTCCTTAAGATTCTCTCTCTCTTCCCGCCCCCGCCCCCGCTGTGCTCTATCTCATTCTCTCTCTTTCTCAAACAAATAAATAAGTAAATAATTTACATTTACAAATTCCACAAATTCCTGGGAAGAAATAGAACGATTCTGGCCAATAAAAAAGTGGCATGCATATGAAAACCTTCAAACCACTGTGTCAGAATCAAAGTCTAAGAAAGTTGAAAAATACCAATAGAATGTAAATTTCTTTTTCTTCCTAATTTCTCAGTCCCTCTTCTTTAGAAGAAAAAGAAATGGAGCAGGAATCAAGAGAAGTATGCAAATGAATTGCCACACCGGACACACAGTTTCTTGTAAATAAAGACCACGTTGAAAGAGGAAACATTACTGAAAAAATACATCTCACAAAAAGGAGAAGGAATTTCAAAGAGAAAGAAGACAATCTCTCACAGAAATCTGATCGGAAAAAATTCTCGACTTGCTATAGTTCCCATTCTACTTTCTTTCTATCATAATCCCACATATCTCTCTGGCTCATTTATAAGGGAAAATATCTAGACTATTTCAGGCTGAATACAACAACATTCATAAAGATTATCAGAAACACAGGATGTAGGGACACCTGGATGGCTCAGTCGGTTAAGCGTCCGACTACAGCTCAGGTCATGATCTCGTGGTTCGTAGGTTCCAGCCCTGCATTGGGCTCTGTGCTGACAGCTCAGAGCCTGGAGCCTGCTTCGGATTCTTTGTCTTACTCTCTGTCCCCTCCCCCATTCATACTCTGTGTCTCTCAAAAAATAAATAAAAGTTAAAAAAAAAGAGAGAGAGAAAGAAACACAGGATGTCAAATCAATTAGAAGAATAGATAAGTCTCGCTCACTCTCAGCATGGATCCACCATGCCAGGAAAGTCTGTGAGCCCGAGTTTAGGCCCCAGCCAGCCTAAACCCGTAATAAGCCCTTTGCTTTTGCAAAAAAAAAAAAAAAAGAATAGATAAGTTCCTCGGACAAGTAAGAAAACGCCAAGAGACCAAGAAACCAAGAGGCAACACTTAGAAGTTTGTTAGGAAATGTGTCCTCCTTACTTTGTCCCTTGAGGATCTTTATAAAAGCCAGGATTTCACGTTTTAATTTTACAGCAATCAACAAGCTTTAATCATTCATTAAAATAATTAAATGCCATTTCCACTTACCCAGTTGGCAATGATTGGGGGGAAAAATGTAATTCCGTGCTGGGGAATTCAGAGCACACTTTTGTGGGAGTGTAAGTTGGTACAACCATTCTGGTTGCGCACATCAGAAGCTTAACCGCATGCTCTTGCTTTGCACAATTCTACCCCTGGCAGCTTATTTAATTGCAAGGATGTTCTTCCCGGCCACATGAAGACAGTGCTAGGCAAATATGGTGTTGTGTAATATATTGTTACATGGAGAGTGGGGGAGGGGAGGTTACTAGTCCAAAAATGATGATTGTAGCTGGGTAAGCAAAATTTATGTATACACATAGAAGTAATCTGAAAGGGGTAGAATTATTAAGAGTTTTATTTTCTTTACACTAATAGTTTCTATACAAAATTCTAGTTTCTCTATATATTATACATAGAGAACATTGCTTTTGCAAGAAAACATTTTTTAATATTTAGATCATAAAAGAGGAAAAGGGAGAACTGATTGATTTAGAAGATCTGATTGGTGGGGCACCTGGGTAGCTCACTGGGTCAAGTTTAACCAGTTTTCAGAGTAATTCTTCACACAGCTTCAAATAAGAGCATTTCCAGTCCTGGCTGGTCTCTTTCACTTTATTCAAAAGAAAAAAGAACAAACACCATTGAGTAGGAGTTTTCACATAGCCTCCAACCACTTTTACATTCAGATTGTTCATTTGGTTCTTCAATTTTGCTTCCACAACATGAACTGTTTTGTGTGGTTTTCTCCCCAAATGTCACTGATTAAAAAATTTTCTGGCATTTTCCATTGTTGCCCCAGGCAAGCAATTAGGTTACTGAGAGTGAGATGGGAAAGGAAAGATGCCTTGGTTCTTTTCACTGCCACAGTAAAGAATTACAGGACAGCGAAATGCAAGAAAGCAGAGCAAAGTTTTATTCACGGACACTTCAAGGGAAGAGGGGGCCAGTGGAGAGAGACAAAGGCCCAGAACTCTGTGATGCGGACTCGTATTAATTTATTCTTTTGGGGGAGTAGGATGCAACATTTGAGTGACAGGCCCGGGTTATGTAATAATTAGCCAACTAGCATGTCTTTTCCCAAGATGTATGCAAAATACCTGCATGGGGTAGGAAACTGCAGCCTTATCAGAGGCTCCTTTCTACACGAGGGCAACAAACACCACAAGTTGTTCTTCCTGGGCCGGATGTTGTAACCACAAACCGATTGCTAGATGGAGGGAACGGGGTGGTCGCCGGGAGGTCCTCGGTGGGGGTTCCCTGTCAGGATGTCTAAAGTCCTTTCTCCTGTCGCTCCTGCCTGGCTTCCTGCCTAACAATCACAACTGGCCTAAAGCCAGCCTCCCCACCCCCACCCCGTTCAGTTCAGTCTTGCCATAAAGTACCATTCGAAGAAATACTAGTTCACCAGAAGATTCCAACCATTAAAATCTTTATGTGCCTCTCAAGAAAATACCACAGGACAAGTACATGAAGTTTCTGAAAACAAAAGAGAGAATATGATCTGGGAGAGGGAGCCACTGGGGCAGACTTAGAACATTAACGTACGAGCCTCAACAGGAAGTCACGCCATGGACTCTGACGAAAAGAACATGTGGTCAGCATCAACAGGAAGTCACGCCATGGACTCTGACGAAAAGAACAGACCTGGAAGCTTGCCCTGACTGGAAATACTCAAAGCAAAAAGAGAAAGTTCCAGCTGATGGGGAAGGCACAGAGACAGCTGCCAGAGTTCTGGGGAAGCCCAGGATACAGGTGGTGGTTTCGGAGGAAGTATGACTGTGATGTGAAGGGCACTAGAAAATGTGTCTCGTAAACCAGCATCTGAGAATATGGATCTACAAATACCGAAAGGAGGGATTTGTCTTGCAAAACAATTGTTGGAAAAGTTAAATCCCTTTTGACATATTTCCGCACTTCTATCCCCCCCCCCACAATCTCAAATTACATGCAAAATTTCGGGAACCCACCCAAAGGAAGATCCATTCATAATGTAGGTGAAAACAACCTCAAGGGTAATTTTGGCAGAAACAAACCATGTTTGTGTGAGCAGAGATAGGAAAAGAAAACTGAAGAGGAAATTCACTTCATTTATAAATGCTTTTTTTTTTTTCATCTTTCCATCCATGCCCTCACCCACATCCTTTCTGGTAACTATCAGTTCTCTATAGTTAAGAGTCTGTTTCTTGGTTTCTCTGGTGCACACACACACACACACACACACACACACACACACACACACACACTCTCTCTCTCTCTTTCTGTTTATCTCTCTTTTTTTTGCCTTTGTTTTGTTTCTTAAATTCAGCATGAATGAAATCATATGGTATTTGTCTTTCCCTAACTGACTTACTTCACTTAACATTATGCCCTCTAGATCCATCCATGTTGTTGCAAATGACAAGATTTCATTCTTTTTATGGCTGAATAATATTCCATTGTATATATACACATCTTTATCCATTCATCCATCAGTTGACGGACACTTGGGCTGCTTCCACATCTTGGCTATTGTAAATGATGCTGCTATAAACATCAGGGTACATGTCTCCCTTTGAATTCGTGGTTTTGTATTCTTTGGTTAAATACCCAGTAGTGTGATTACTAGATCCTATGATAGTTTCATTTTTAACTTTTTGAGGAGTGCCATACTGTTTTCCACATTGGCTCAACCAGTTTACATTCCTATCAACAGTGCATGATGTTTGGTTTTCCTCCACAACCTCACCAACATAAGATCATATAGTTCTTCTCTTTTTTCTTATTGATGTGATGTGATGTGTGTGTATGTATCTGACTGACGTGATGTGATGTATGTTGATTGACTTGCGAATATTGAACCACTCTTGGGACTCAGGAATAAACCCCACTTGATCATGGTGAATGATTTTTTTAATGTATTGTTGGTTTCTGTTTGCTAGTATTTTGTAGAGGATTTTTGCATCTGTGTTCATCAAAGATATTGACCTGTAGTTCTTGTGTGTGTGTGTGTGTGTGTGTGTATGTGTGTCTGTGTCTGTGTCTGTGTGTCTGTGTGTCTGTGTGTCTGTGTGTCTTTGTGGTTTTGGTATTAGGTATCAGGGTGATGCTGGCCTCATAGAATGAATTTGGAAGTTTTCCTTCCTTTTCTGTTTTTTGGAATAGTTTGAGAAGAATAGGTATTAACTCTTCTCTAAATGTTTGGTAGATTTCACCTGTGACCCCATATGGTCCTGGACTTGAGTTGGTTGGGAGTTTTTTGATTGCTGATTCAATTCCTTTGCTGGTAATCAATCTGTTTAAATTTTCTATTTCTTCCTGTTTTAGTTTTGGTAGAGTATATGTTTCTGAAATTTATCCATTTATTCTAGGTTGTCCAATTTGTTGGCACATAGTTTTTCATAATATTCTTTTATAATTTTTTGTATTTCTGTGGTGTTAGTTATTTCTCCTCTCTCATTTGTGATTTTATTATTTATTTGCTTTTATTTATTGGAGCCCTTTCCCTTTTTTTCTTAACGAGTCTGACTTTTTTCATAGAACTGGATCCTGGTCTCATTGATCTGTTCTACCTTTTTTTTTTTTTTTTTAGTTTCTATATTATTTATTTCTGCATTAGTTTTTAATTTTTTTTTAATTTATTTTTGAGAGAGACAGAATGTGAGGGGGGAGAAGAAGAGAGAGAGGGGGAGACACAGAATCCAAAGAAGGCTCCAGGCTCTGAGCTGTCAGCACAGAGCCTGACACAGGGCTCAAACTCATGAAGTGTGAGATCATGATCTGAGCCGAAGTCAGATGCTTAACCAACTGAGCCACCCAGGCGCCCCATATTTCTGTTCTAATCTTTATTATTTTTTCCTTCTGCTGGTTTTAGTAAAAGGCGAAAGATTTATACGATCTGAAGAGAAACCAGAGTATCCTTCTGCTGGTTTTAGGTTTTGTTTGTTGTTCTTTTTCTAGCTTCTTTACATGTAAGATGAGGATGTTTATCTGAGATTCTTCTTGCTTCTTGAAGTAGGCCTGTATTGATGTAAACTTCCCTCTTAGAACCGCTTTTGCTGCATCCCAAAAGTTTTGTACTGTTGTGCTTTCGTTTTCATGTACTTTTTTTATTTCTTTGATTTCTTGCTTCACCCATTCATTGTTCAGTGGCTTGTTATTTAACTCCATGTATTGGTGGTCTTTCCAGATTTTTTCTTATGATTGACTTCTAGCTTCATAGCTATGTGATCAGGTATGACTTTGATCTTTCTGAATTGGTGGAAGCTAGTTTTGTGAGCTACTATGTGATCTATTCTAAAGAATGTTCCATGCACACTTGAAAAGAACATGCATTCTGCTGTTTTAGGATGGAAGGTTTTGAATATATCTGTTAAATCCATTTATTCCAGTGAATCATTTAAAGCCATTATTTTCCTGTTGATTTTCTGTTTGGATGATCTTTCCATTGATGTAAGTGGGATGTTAAAGTCCCCTACTGTTATTGTATTATTATCGATTAATTTCTTTATGTTTGTTTTTAACTGTTTTATGTATTTCTGTGCTTTCATGTTAGGTACATAAATATTTACAATTGTTAGATCTTCTTATTGGATTGTCCCTTTTATTATTATATGGTGTCTTTCTTTGTTTCTTGTTACAGTCTTTGTTTTAAACTCTATTTTGTCCAAAATATGTATTGCTACTCTAGCTTTCCTTTGACATCCATCTGAACAATAATGTTTGTCCATCCCTTCACTTTCAATCTGCAGGTGTCTTTAGGTTTGAAATGAGTCTCTTGTAGGCAGCATATAGGGGGTCCTATTTTTTACCCACTCTGTCACCCTACGTCTTTTGCTTGGGGCACTTCTTCCATTTACATTCAAAGTAATTATTGATACATATGTATTTTTTGCCATTTGGTTACTTGTTTTGTGATTGTTTTAGTAGCTTTTCTCTGATTCTTTCTTTTCTTGTTCCTTTTCATGGTTTGCTGGTTTTCTTTAGTGACATATTTGGATTCCTTTTTTTTTGTTTGTTTGCATATCTATCAGGAGTTTTGATTTGTGGTTACCATTAGGTTTGTATATAACATCTTCTGCATATAGCAGTCAATATGCAATTGATGGTCACTTAAGTTTGGATCCATTCTTTACTCCTCTATCTCCCACCACGTTTTAGGTATGTGGTGTCATATTCTATGACCGCTTATTTTGTGAGTCTCTTGACTAATTTATTACAGAAGTATTTATTTTTACTGCTTCTATGTTCCCTACTTTTCATACTTTCCCTTATGGTCTTTCCTTCCCACTTAGAGTCCCCTTTAATATTTCTTCTAGGGCTGGTTTAGTGGTCATGAACTTCTTTAGTTTCTGTGTATCTGAAAAGCTCTTTATTTTTCCTTCTATTCTCAGTGATAGCCTTGCTGGGTAGCATATTCATGGCTGCAGACTTTTTCCCTTTCAGCACTTTGAATATACCATGCTACTCCATTCTGGCCTGCAAAGTTTCTGCTGAAAAATCAGACAATAACCTTATGGAGTTTCCTTTCTATGTAACAGTCTTCTTTTTTCTTGCAACCTTTAAGATTCTTTGTCACTATTGGGGGACCTGGGTGGCTCAGTCAGTTAAGCGTCTGGCTTCAGCTTAGGTCATGATCTCACAGTTTGTGGGTTCGAGCCCCGCGTCAGGCTCTGTGCTGACAGCTAGCTTGGAGCCTGGACCCTGCTTCGGATTCTGTGTCTCCTTCTCTCTCTCTGACCCTCCCCTGTTCACATTGTCTCTCTCTGTCTCTCAAAAATAAATTTTTAAAAAAAGGTTCTTTGTCACTATTTTTTTGCTTTTAAATTACTATGTGTTTTGGTATGATCCTCTTTGAGTTCAATGTGTTGAGAAATCTCTGTGCCCTTTGAATCTGGATCTCTGCCCCCAAACTCAGATTCAGGAAGTTTTAAGCTATTATTTCTTCACATACATTTTCTGCCCCTACCCCTTTCTCCCTTCTTCTGAAATCCCTGTAATGTGAATGTTATTATGCTTAATGGAGTCACTAAGTTCCTTCAGTCTATTCTCATTCTGCAGTATTTTCTCGTCTCTCACCTGTTCGTCTTGATTGCTTTCCATTACTCTATCTTCCAAGTCCCTAATATGATCCTTTGCTTCCTATAATCTACTATTTATTCCTTCTAGTAAATTTTTAATTTCATTGATTGAGATCTTCATTTCTGATATGTTATTTTTGATCTCTCTGGTAAGGGTCTCACTCAGGTCCTCCACTCTTTCCTCAAGTCCATTACATATCTTTATGGTCATGACTTTAAATTCTCTTTCAGACATATTACTTATATTCATTGCTTTTAGATTGCTCGCTGTGATTTTGTCTTGTTGTTTCATCTGGGACATAGTCCCTGTCTTCTCATTTTGTCTGTTTCTCTGAGTCTGTTTCTGTTATTAGGAAAGTCAGCTATGTCCTCTGCTTTTGAAAGTAGTGACTTTATGAAGAAGAGGTCTCCGAATGCCCTGCAATGCAGTGTCCCCTATTCACCCAAACCTGGCACTTTGGGAGAGTATCTTATGTGTATCGTTTATACCCTGGCCTTGTTGTCTGAGCCACTTTTCCTTGTGTACTGACTCTGCCTGTTGTGGGCTGTACCTGCTCTCTAGTGTCAGTGGGATCTGAGCAGGCCAGCTCTGAGAAGGCATGCTGGCAGGGGAACCCAGAGGCTGGGTGGCAGTGTTAGCAAAATGTGTGCTGGGCCGCTAGTCCTTGGCTGGATCCTCCGAATCCTGGGAGTAGCTGGGGGCTCGGCAGCAAGATGCCTGGGGGCCATAACTAGGTGTGGCATGAATAGCGTGGTGGCCCATGCACCCAGTGACTGGATAGGGTTCATGTGGCTTTACTTTTTTAAAATATAATTTATTGTCAAATTGGTTTCCAAACAAAACCCAGTGCTCAGGGTTCATGTGGCTTTAAAATAATTTTCCCTGAGCCCAGACTTAGAGTGAGTGAGTCCTCAGGAGAACTTGTGGGCATGGCACACTGCTGGCTGGTTAAGTATCAAGTGTCTGTGCCACTCCTAGAGATGTGTCCGTGCTCAGGCTGAGAGGGGGAGGAGAAAATAGTGCCTGCTGACTCCCTCATTTTCAGAGAAGTCTGCCAGCATGCTCCGAAACCAGTATGAACAGATCTGTCTCCTGCTCGCCCCTGGCATTGTGTTACTGCTGTTTTTACATTGCCTCTCCACGCAGCCTGCTCTCTCTTTAAAGGCAGCAACCCAGCTATCAGTCGCCCTCCCTGCTGGCCCAGTACTGCTGAGGCGACTGACTTTGAAACCTCCAGGCTTAACGTCCCACTGTTTATACAAACTCACAGAATTCAGCCTCTCTGTTTTTTCTTTTTTTAATTTTTTTAAAATGTTTATTTATTTTTTAGAGAGGGGGGGGACACAGAATCTGAAGCAGGCTCCAGGCTCCGAGCTGTCAGCACAGAGCCCGACACAAGGTTTGAATTCACAAACTGTGAGATCATGACCTGAGCTGAAGTCAGACGCTCAACCCACTAAGCCACCCAGGCGCCCCCCAGCTTCTCTGGTTTTCAAAGCCGAATATTATGGTATTAGTCTTCCCCCTGTGGGTTTCCTGGAGTGAGGGCCCATTTCTCAGCCCTCTCTGTGGGTACACCTTCCTCCCTTCTGTGGGCAGTCTCCCATTGCCTTTCAACCCTTCCTAACTTTTCAGACGCAGCTTATTCTCTATATTTGGCTGTGGAATTTATTCTGCCAGTATTGAGATCGCTGGTGGATGACGCCTAGTTCTAAACATGGGATGGGGTGAGCTTAGGGTCCTCTTACTCTGCCGTCTTCCCAAACTCCCACCACATCTTTATCCACTCATCTATCAGTGGACACTTGGGCTGCTTCCATATATTGGCTATTATAAACAATGCTGCTATAATGGGAAAAGACATGAATAGATACTTCTCCAAAGAAGACAACCAGATGGCTGACAGACACATGAAAAAATGCTCAACACCATTTATCATCAGGGAAATACAAATTGAAACCACAATGAGATACCACCTCACATCAGTCAGAATGGCTAAAATTAACGACTCAGGCAACAACAGATGTTGGTGAGGATGTGGAGAAAGAGGATCGCTTTTGCACTGCTGGTGGGAATGCAAACTGGTGCAGCCACTCTGGAGAACAGTATGGAGGTTCCTCAAAAAATTAAAAATAAAACTACCTAATGACCCAGCAATTGCACTACTAGGTATTTATCCAAGGGATACAGGTGTGCTGTTTCAAAGGGGCACCCCAATGTTTATAGTAGCACTATCGACAATAGCCAAAGTAGGGATACAGCCCAAATTTCTATTAACAGATAAATGGATAAAGAAGAGGTGGTATATATACACAATGGAGTATTACTCGGTAATCAAAAAGAATGAAATCTTGCTATTTGCAGCTATGTGGATGGAACTAGAGGGTATTTTGCTAAGCTAAATTAGGTCAGTCAGAGGGGCGCCTGGGTGGCTCTGTTGGTTAAGCACCCAAGCTCGACTCAGGTCATGACCTCAGTTTGTGGGTTTGAGCCTCACATTGGGCTCTGTGCTGACAGCTCAGAGCCTGGAGCCTGTTTTGGATTCTGTGTCTCCCTCTTTCTCTACCCACCCCCCCCTCACATACTGTGTGTGTGTGTCTCTCTCTCTCAAAAATAATAAACATTAAAAATAAATAAGTCAGAGAAAGATAAATATCATATGACTTCATTCATATGAGGAATTTAAGATACAAAACAGATGAACATGAGGGAAGGGAAGCAAAAATAATGTAAAAACAGGGAGGGGGACTAAATGTAAGAGACTCTCAAATATGGAGAACAGGGGGGTAAGGGGGGATGGGCTAAATGGGTAAGGGGCATTAACGAAGACACTTGTTAGGATGAGCACTGGGTGTTATACATAGGGGATGAATCCCTAGAATCTACTCCTGAAATCATTGTTGCATTATATGCTAATTCACTTGGGTGTAAATAAATAAATAAATAAATAGGGAACAATTGGAAAGGTTTTAGATGCTTCTGTGCCTGCCAGAAAAGTCAGGCCTTAAGAAGTTGCTGCATGCCTCAGTAAAATAAGATTAAAAATGTCACGATAATGGAAATGGTTAAATCTCTTTATGATTAAATCTCTTTTTCAGTTTTTGATGTATAAGTTTAGAGTAGAGTAAAATTAGAAAAAGAAAAATAATTGGCAAATAACTATACTGGAATATATTTTTGTATATTTGTACAAACTTTAAACTTTGTAAAAACTTTAAATAAATAAATGAGTAAGTTAATTAATTAATTAATTAATTAAGCCGTTACACATATTCCTTTGACTCAGTGGTTTTGTGTTGGGGGCAGTAAATACCCAGTAGTGCATATTAATGACTCTTTATCTTCACTGCCCCCACTTAGACAAGAGCTGAAGGTGTGAATGCCAGTAAAAGTTTAGAGCACTCAAAATATATTTGGGAACCATCAGGGTTCCCCGCCTAATGCAGGACCAGTCCTCTGCTAAGCACCTTCCGCTGGCCCACGGATTTAAGGGATGGGGCGGGGTTCGGTATATTCCTGTGAACTTGTGAGGATCAGGTCCGTTCTCAGGCTCAGAGGCTGCAGAGACCAGGCCCCTCCTCTATGGGCGGTCTGTCATCACCGCTGAGGTTCTGGAAGCTTTGGGATGCCGGAGGGCCTTCTAACCCCACAACCATTCAGTGATGCTGACCAAGCATAAGTGAGAACACTTCCTCTTCCTTAGCCTCTGTTTCACTAGTATCCCAGAGACTTCCAAGGTTCATGTGGTAAAAATTCTTCCCATGTTACCCTTAGCCTGGAACTCAGAACTTCATTCACCGAGGCTGGACCAGGACAGGCAAAGACAAAAGATCGGTTGTCTTGGCCACTAGGCCAAACTTCGCTGGTGAACTTTCTCACCTGTCAGACTCAAACCTTCTTCACGTGGGCTCCTAGCAGACGCGGCCCACCAGGGTATCTGGCCTCTGACTTAACAGAGCTCCAGAGCTGGAAGCAGCTCAGGCTCAAGCTCCACCCAGTGCCCATCCCCCATACCTGCCCCTCCCCCAGCATGAGAGTCACGCAGAAATTAAAGCTACAGGTGCACCTGGGTAGCTCAGCTGAGTAAGCATCTGATTCCTGAGTCAGCTCTGGTCTTGCTGGATTCAAGCCCCGCATTTGGCTCCATGCTGGGCATGAAGCCCATTTAAAAAAAAATTAAAGCTACAGTAATGAGGACCCATAGAACTCCCAAAGGAGCCAGTATTGGTCAAAAGTCTAGTTCCGTGAGCTGCACCTGAAAAGACAATATTGCTATCAGGGTGGAAGAGTGACATCAACACAAGAATACGTTTTAAAAACAAGACAAGGGTCATTTTTGGCAAAGACAGTCATTTGAAGCAGATTTGAAACAGAAAATGCCAGGCTCCCTGTTCTGCACCATTTCTCAAAATAGCCTCAGAAAGGGAGGAAGACATTCAGATCCTCTTCCCGTTATAACGGGTTCACCAGCCTCATTCTGATCTTCAGGTACTTTCCATCAGCGTGACTTGAACAGCCCAGCGAGAGAAGCCCTCACAAAACCCACAGGGCCTCTTCCGGGGCCAGGGCCTTGCCGCCCACCATACCTGCCTGGAAAACCTCACCCTAGAGCCTGACCACCAGAGGATACCATTGACCTAAGCAACACTCAACTTCCTTTCTTAAAAACACTTCGTAACAGGGGCACCTGGGTGGCTCAGTTGGTTAAGTGTCTGACTTTGGCTCAGGTCATGATCTCACGGTCTGTGGGTTCGAGCCCCCCATGGGGGTTGCTGCTGACAGCTTGGAACCTGCTTCTGATTCTGTGTCTCCCTCTCTCTCTGCCCCTCCCCTGCTTGCTCTCTGTTTCTCAAAAGTAAATAAACATTAAAAAAATTTTTAATAATAAAAAAACATTTAACAATGAATATTTTGCAGCTGCAAAGCCCATCTTGAGAGCAATGCGAACACATCAAAAAGCCTTTCAGGGGCTCTTACAGTCTTAGAAATAAATCCTTCCCTCCCGCATCCAGACCACAGTTCTGGGGTCCACACACTCTCATTTACCATGGCCCTCCTGGTACACACTGTGTCACGGACATTCACAGCATCATCTCTATGATTACATACTACTGATACCTTGCTCATTTAATTACTATTTGAGTATTTCCTGGAAAATGCCCAAATGACTTTCTCCCCCTGAATGGTGCCTGCTTTCATATCATTCACAATTATAGCCTTTATTCCTTCCATCTACAAGTGTCAGGCACTTGTGAGGCAGAAGTAAAGACCAAAAAAAAGTACAGGGGGAAAGGCAGTTCAATATTTTATCATGCTTCTAATTCCAGTTTTGCAGTGTTTGGGGAGTTTTTGCAACACTTTATTTATTTATTTTTTAAATAGTCACATTTGGGATAGCGCAAGGGGGGGAGGGGCAGAGCAAGGGGGACAGAGGATCCGAAGCTGGCTTTGCCCAGGCTGACAGCAGCTATGAACTCACGAACCTCGAGATCATCACCTGAACTGAAGTCAGAGGCTCAATTGACTGAGCCTCCCAGGCGCCCTGCAATGTTTTATAAGTAAATTGTTTATGCAAATTTTAACTGTATCCTTTCCAGAAATACAACAGTCTTCCCTAGTTAGAGGCTGTCGGTAGCCAAACTTCCTATTGTATATGCACCATGGAAGCCAACCCAAGCATTCAAAATAGCAACCTTCAATAAGAAATGGGGGCAAAACTATGAAGTGTGTTTCTTTGTTTGGAGTCCACCAAAAATCAACACTGGTTTTTTGGTTTATTTGGGAGGTGTCTCCAGGAAGCAAATGTGAGACAGGGAGGGGGCAAAAGCCAGGAAAAGTAGGCAATTACTACTGTGAGCAATGGGGCTTCATCCCATGGGGGACCATTTGGGAGACGATGGGAGCACCCCTCAGGTCCTCCACCTGACGGATAGGGAAGCTGGAGCATCAATCCAGCAAATCGCATCTCCTGTGAGTGAGGATTGCCCAGAAGCCCCGACTCCCCCCACTCTGGGGTGCTCTGTGGAGGACGGGACAGGTTGCCTCTCAGACTGTGCCAAAGAAAGACCTTTGGCAGAGACAACAGATGCAGGCGTTGTGGTGGGAAAGTATCAGCATTCTGGAAGCCTGGTTTAGGTGAACCCAGGTGGGCTGAGGGGTCATAGGGTGAGGCACCAAGAGCACCTGCCATGACTCTCTAGGGAGGTACACAAAGCCACCTGAGGAAGCACGTTCATATGATTTTCCTGGATATGGGGTCAAGTACATAATGTCCTAGTCAGCCTGGGCTGTTCTACACCATAGACTGAGTGGCTAAAACAACAGAATTTATTTCTAAGAGTCTGAAGACTGAGAAGTCCAAGATCAGAGTGCCAGCCAATCCAATTCCCCATGAGGACTGTGTTCCTGATTTGCAGATGTCTGCCTGCTTGCTGTGTCCTCTCTTGGCTGAGAGGGGCATCCTTTTCCCCATTTCTCTTCTCACAAGAGCACTAACCCCATTCATGAGGGCTCCACCCTCCTGACCTAATAACCTCCCAAAGACCCCACTGCCTAATACAAACACATTGGGGATTGGGGCTCCAACATATTAATTCTGGGGGAACACAAACATTCAGTCCGTACATAAAGATGTCAATCCTAGGGCACCCTGGTCAGTTGAATGTCTGACTCAGTTGAGCATCTGACTCTTGATTTCAGCTCAGGTCATGATCCCAAGGGTCATCGTGGGATTGAGCCCTGCACCGGGCTCCATGCTGAGCATGGAAACTGCTTGAAATTCTCTCTCTCTCCCTTTGCCCCTCTCCTGCACCTGCTCACACTCCCAAAAACAAATTAAAAATTGTTTAAATTTCAAAAAAGATGTCACCCCTTCACCCATTTATTACTAAAGGCAGTGCCCATCCAATAAAATTAATCCCAACTACAAGTTCAGAATGCCACAAAATTATAAAATTAATCTGGAAGAAGTGAGTAATATCGGAGACCTTCTGAAGCAAAGAGAGCATAATGGGCAATACTAGTCCCACCAGGTGTTGAGGCCTATTATAAAGGTCTATTTTAGCTGTTCAAGTATTAGTATCCATTTGGGTTTAATCCTGAGAGAAAAAGCTTTTACCCAGGACACACTTCCTCCCCTGGTTGTATCAATTGGCTGTGATAATGCCTTATGCAGATTCTGTGTTAGAAGGTAGCTACACCTACTGGGGGAGGGGGTATGCAACTGAATCTCCATCAGCGCACCTTCGGATTTAAAAGAAACTTACATTTGGTCTTCATTCACAGATCCTGGCTCACAGCTCCCAAAGCCTGTAAAATTTTTGAAGAGATAAGAGTAATAGGGGCAAGGCTGGGATGTTGAATCAATCACCATCAACCAATGATTTAATGCCATTCCTACTTAAGGAAGCTGCCATCAAACACCAAAAGGACTGGGTTCAGAGAGCTTCTGGGTTGGTGAACGCATGAATATCTGAGGAAAGTGGTGCATTCAGAGCATGGAAGACCCATACCCTTCCCCCAAATCTTGTCCGATGAATTGCTTCCATCTGGCTGCTCCTGAGAGATATCTTTTTTCTTTTTAAAAATTTTTAATGTTTATTTTTGAGAGACAGAGACAGAGCATGAGCAGGGGAGGGGCAGAGAGAGAAGGAGACACAGAATCCAAAGCAGGCTCCAGGCTCCCAGCTGTCAGCACAGAGCCCGACACCGGGCTTGAACCCACAAACTGTGAGATCATGACCTGAGCTGAAGTCAGACACAACTTACTGAGCCTCCCAGGCGCCCCGAGAAAGAGATATATTCTTTTATAATGAGCTGTGATCTCGTAAGTAAAATGTTACTGTGAGTTCTGTGGCGATTCTAGCAAGGGGATGGTTGGGACCTGTTGTCTGTAGTGGTTAGTCAGAAGCTCAGGGGACAACTGGACTTGCAACTGGCATCTGAAGGGCAAGGGTGGGTGGAGCAGTCATTCCTGCAGGACCGAGAGAGCCCTTAATGTGGGGGACGTGATGTGATGGAAGACTGTGTCAGAATCAAATTGAACCATAAGACATCCTGGTGGTGGTAAAGAATTGCTTGGTGTTGGCAGGAAACTCCCACCCCCAGCCACCCACTACACACACACACACACACACACACACACACACACACACACACACATTGAAATTGGATGTTAGAATCATTTTAACCTGTGATGAGAAAGATTACCAATGGGGAAGAAACTGCCAGTAGAAACACAGGAAGGTTCCAGTTACCAGAACAAAAGAACGAGTCAGAAGCCAGGCCTGGGGTGGGAGACAATGAAATACTGACAAAATCAGACAGTTAGTTCTGCCAAATCTGTGATGCAGAACAAAGCAAGCGAGGGACTCGAGTGCAGCAAGGATTCTAGGTGACATGAAGCGTTGGTCTGGGTGCTGGGATACCTCACCCATGGCTAGACAGAAAGAGAGAAGGGAAAATTCTATTGGAGTCAAGGGGAAATGAGAACCAGAGCCATCAGAGGAAATAGGAGAGAGTAATACTCAGGATGAAGTTCAGATTCAACTGAGTTCCCTTCTGCAAGGTCCTGAGGCTCTCCTCTGAAGAAATTTACAGCCTTGCTAAAGACCAAAGGATATATACCAGGGCAGATCAAAGTGGGGCTAGATAGCACTAGTGAGTGGAGCCAGGCACTGCTGGAGCAGGAAGAAGGCAATGGAATTGGGGAGAGAGGAGATATGGGAAGATTTCACAGAAGGGGACCCATCTGCACTAGAACCCCACAGCAGAGGTGGTGGAAGAATTTGGGGCTGAGGGAACTGCCTGAGTAAAGCCTCAGCATGACAGTTAAAGAGGGGGCAGTGGTCCAGTAGGACTGTGGGAAACACAGGGAGAGATGCCATCAGAATGCAGGCAAGGCCTTCCAGAAAACCTTAACCTCGACCCTAGAATCTAGCTGCTGCTAAATGTGTTGAAACATTAAATGCGTTTAGAGAGCGGAGGAACATGAACCACCCTGTACTGTGCAGCAGCATGATGCTTGCTATTTAAAGTCACGATCCAACATCTTTAGAGAAAATTCTCCTCGCTCCTGAGAGAAGACCACAAAAACACACCATCTTCCTCCTCTACCTGTGGTGACTTCTGACACAATACCTCAGATTGCTGCAGCCACCTGACTCCAGTCTGGGGAGGGCAGGGTGGACAGAGGGAACAGAGTGAAGTTTTGGAGGACACGATTACCCCACTGAAGGCACCCATCCTGAAGAGGCCCCTCACTGTGAAAGAGAGTTCAATATATCCCTGTATGCTCACACTCTTCTCCAGCTACTGCCCATCTCTGTTCCCTTCAGGGTAAAACTTCTCAGAAGAGTCGCCTCCATCCCCTCTCCTTTAGTAAAAAAATTTTTTTAATTGATGTAGCATCAACACACATTATGTTAGTTTCAGGCATACAACGTAGTGATCTGACAAGTCCATATGTCATGCTATACTCACCAAGAGCGTAGCTACATTTGTTACCCCCCACCCCAATGCCATTACAAGGCCACTGACTACATTCTCTGTGCTCTACCTTTTATACCTGTGACTTACATTCCCTCTTTAATTAACTTCTGTCCCCATCAGGCTATCAAAACTGCTCCCATCAACTCCCCAGCAACAACTTCTATGTTACCAAATCCAGTGAGCTCTTTCCTGTTGCCACCCTCTTTGGTCACAGTAGTTGACTCCTGCCTTCTTTTTTTTTTTTTTTTTTTTTTTGAGAGAGAGAGAGACAGCGTGAGCAGGGGAGGGTCAGAGACAGAAGGAGACACAGACTCTGAAGCAGGCTCCAGGCTCTGAGCTAGCTGTCAGCACAGAGCCCGACGCAGGGCTCGAACCCAGGAACCTAACCATGAGATCATGACCTGAGCCGAAGCCGGATGCTTAACCGCTTAACTGACTGAACCACCCAGGTGCCCCCTGCCTTCTTGAAACGCTCTCTTCTCTCGGCTTCTGGGACCCTCTTGGTTTCCTTCCTGCCTCCCTGGCTGTCACCCGTCAGTCTATTAAGTGTGGCTCAGCAGTAGCAGCTGGGAACCAGTGAGAAAGAAAGATCCTTGGACGCCATCCCACATCTACTGATCAGAATCTCCAGGGTGGGACCCCGCGTGACTTCCACTAACCACAGAGAAATGCTGATCGAAAACTACCAGAGTTCTTGGCAGTTCAGAGTGGATTCCTCTTCTTTTCGCTGGCGACACCTTCTCTCTTGATGTCATCCAAGCCCATGACTTTGAAAATGATCTACATAATGATAATTTCTCAACTCACATCTTCAGCACCAACCCACCCAAACTCTGTCTCAAATTCAATGTGTCTGACATGGAAGGAATGTCTCTAAAACCTGGGCCTTCTAAAACTTGGTCTTCCTCCATGTTTTACCATGTCAGATAGAAGTACCTCCTCTACTACCACCCTAGATCAAACACCATTTTACCTCCCCTGGACCACTGCAAAAGCCACCTTCCAGGCCCTGTTTCCACTTTTGCCCCCTCAGACTCCACACAACAACTGAAGTGGCCTTTTAAGACCTTAATCAGATCATATCATTTCCCCACTTAATCTCCAAGGGCTTCCTATCACATCTGATTGAAATCTAATTTTTAAATGTTTTTTATTTATTTTTGAGAGACAGAGAGACAGCATGAGCAGGGGAGGGTCAGAGAGAGAGGGAGATACAGAATCTGAAGCAGGCTCCAGGCTCTGAGCTAGCTGTCAGCACAGAGCCTGACGCAGGGCTCAAACCCACAAATTGTGAGATCATGACCTGAGCCAAAGTTGGATGCTTAACCGACTGAGCCACCCAGGTGCCCCTGATTAAATTCTAAATAACTTGTCATGGCTTTTAGGCTCTGCATGACTTGATCACTTTCTATGTGGTTTCCCATATTCCCCTTTGATGTCTGAGGTCAGAGAGATTAACTGTATAATTCACACTAGGTGCTCTATAAATTGTTTGTTGAATAAAAGAATTCTCCTTTTGCAAATAAGTAAATTTAGACTTTGACTTCCTTAACTTCTTTATATTTGCTGAGAAGGATCTGTATGATATTGACAATACCTTTAAGCCAGGACACAATGGGTGCAAAGGGAGATTCTCAAAGAATGACTTGACAGTGCTGTGAACTTCAGCAAAGCCCATCTCCTAGAGGCCACCAGATGAAGCCCTAGAGGACAAATCTTAAACTCCACTCCCCATCAATCCTGAAAATGGCCTTTCTTGTTCATAATGGGATATGACAGTTATCGTGATGGGGGAGGCAGTTGTGAATGAGGTTGGGATAAGGAATGACATAGGGCCATTTGCCAAAGCTTGCTCCTGTGGGCTGCCTACCCATAGTGCCGTTCACGAGGTCAATGAAAGCCCTTAAGAATCTGTAGGCCAGACCACCAACCGCATTATGGCAGTTTTAAAGAATGGCCACAAATTCTTTGATACTCCTCCCATTGAAAGGTGGGGTCTATGTCCCTTACCCTTGAATCTGGATGGACTTGTGACTACTTTGATCAATAGCATACAGTGGAAGTGAGGTTATGTGATTTCCAAGATGAGGTGGAAAGCTGCAGAAAAGGTTCCATGCATTCCATTCCTTACATGGCTCCTTCCTTACCTTCCTTACCTGAGACCAGTATGCTGGGAGAAAGCCAGGCCACGTGGAGAAGCCATGTGTAGGCATTCTGATAAGCACACCTGATTTTCCAGTCACCCCTGCTCAGGTGCCAGCCATGCAAGTTAAAGAGCCTTCCAGTGATTCCAACCTCCAGCCATCAAGACTGTGCCCCCAGACTGTGCCCCCAGACTGTGGCCCCAGACATCATGGGAGGAGCCAACTCTCCACTGTGCCCATTCACCTCCTTGGCCAACAAGCATCGATGGGCATAAGGAACTGGTGGTTGTTTTAAACCACTAAGTTTTATGGATAGTTGCTAAGTAGCAATTATAGGCAGAATGGGACATAAGGCTATCACTTTTGGTTCCCTAATCCGCTCAAGCAATCCTCGGTCTTTGAGCCTTTTCTTGCTGGGAGAGCATTTGGCTAGTAGACACAAGATTCTTTTGAGGAAAAAAAAATAAAAGCTAAGTTTTAGGGTCTTCTAACCAAGTTTTCCAGAGTCCTCCTGCCAGAGGGAAGCCAGCCCCTGCCCAGTCTGATCTGGTCACCTCACTCCAGGCTTCAGCCCAGCTATGACTCAGAGAGCTGCTTCACTGCCCCCAGACCACCTGGCAATAAAACATCTCCAAAGAAAGAAAGTAAGACTCGAAAAGTACTGTCATCTTAATCATTATGTAAGACCGGATAAATAGAAAATGACCATAGCATTGTGCCTAATGTTCCCTTCTAACTGGCCCAAATCCAGGTCTCTGTTACTGAATCATCCCATGAGATGGCCATCCATGTTTTCCAGACCTATCATTTCCCCTTCCCAGCCGACCTTTCAAATGCCCACCCACATTCACATGAACATCACCCATTCACATAATCAGCACAGGGCACTGTTTCACCTCCCTGTACTCTCTGGCTTCTCCCCTTCCTGCCCACTTGTCCCCTCCCACTTGCGTGATCCACCCTGGGTCGGGTACTTAATCCAAATCCCGTTTCCAGTGATTGTCTCAATGTTTTAAAACCTCTTTTCTTACAAACTTAGTGGAGCCTCCTGCCCATAAGAAGGAGACTAGATGTCCCATTTTCTCCCAGGACAGTCTTGGTTTATGTCCACTGACCTGCTTAGTTAATACTGGTGCCATTTCACTTTAAAAGTGACCCAATTTGGGGTTATAACTTAGATGGTTCCCCAAACCTTAATTCCCATCCTTCTAGCACTTCATCCCTGACCATTCTTTACATGAGACAAACCTCTATCTAATTTCTTAGCAGGAATAAAGGGCAAGAAGGCACATTCTGTTCACCACGGATGATGGGAGTGGACTTGTCAAATGGAGTACATTTTCCTCTGTGAGCGTCATAACCTCAATCATCTCTCTTGCATAAAATAAACAACAGAAACCGAGTACATGAAAGAACCGGTGATAGCCAATGTTCTTCCTAGGCCTCAAATTTTAAGAATGTAAAAAGAATGCGAAAATCCATAAAACCGGGCTCAATCCAAGGTAGCAAAATTTTTTTCCTCTTTAGAAATTTCTGGTTACCAAAGTTTCAGAAATCGCTTTCTCATTCCCTAACGTCTCATTCTCTCCATTATGTAACGGGCCAGTTGGGGCTTGGGACCGAATTCCTTTTAGAGATGGTTTTTACAGTCAATGAGCAACGTCAGGGAGTGATGACACAGGTAGGTGGTATCAGCCAGTGGCAGCGTTTATGCGAATCCCAACACGTCTTTTCCGGGAGACTCAGAAGCCCGGGAGCGCTAGGCAGGTCCGCAGGTCCGCGCATAAACCCCCGGCCGCCCGCTCGCGTCGCCCGGGTGCGCGCCTGAGGCCGCGCGGTCATTGGTCCACACGCCGACCTCCGCTAGCGAGCGCCACCGCCCCCTTCCCCGCCCCCTGCCGTCGTCCTGGGCGGTGCGCGTCGCCAGCCTCCGCGCCAGTCGCTGACAGCCGCGGCGCCGTGATCTTCTTCCTTGCTGCCGAGGCAGGTAAACAGACCGGTCGCCTGGTCGACTCCTGGCGGGGGCGGGGGTCCGGAGCGCTGGGGCGCGGCGGGGGCGCCGCGGGGTCCGAGAGCGAGAACCCGGGGCCTTGGGGGCGGGGGCAGACCTTGACCGCGAGCCGGAGAAGGGGGCTTCCCTGCGGGCGCGGAACGCGTCCGGCCTGCCCCAGGGGGCTCGTGGGTTTTGGGGTGACGCCTCCTGGTTTTGCTTTCCTGGTTGGGTCTGGGGGCAGCGGAGGCGGCGACCGGGACCCCCTGGGGAGGGATGACGCTGTGCCACGGTGTCTATAGTCCTGCCCCGAGCTGCGCGTCCGCGGCCGGAGGGGCCGAAGGTGCGGCGAGGTGGTGGCGATCACCCGGCGCAAACGCGCCTGGGGAACCCAAGAAGACCGGCCAACGGCTACGGGCAGAGGCGCCAGGGGGTCGCGGGGCTCCGGGCTGCTCGCCATTTGGTTGCCCTCCCCCCGGCAGGCAGAGGCCCGGGACGCCCTACGCCGGGCCTGGGTGCGCGGAGTGGGGGTGGGGGAGCGGGCGCCAGCTCGGGGCCGGGGCCAGGGCCTGGGCTGGAGGGGAGTCCGGACGCGTAGGGGCACCCTTCCCCCGGGAGGTCCTCCCCAGAGCCGGCCCCACCTGTCCAGCCCTCGGTAGAGCGTGGGCCGAGCAGCGGGCGGGCGTGGGCGCGGCTCTCGGCAGGGTGGGGCCTGGAGTGCCAGGTAGCCAGGGACACACGACTCCTGCCTTAGTCATGACTATCTTCCTGGCTGCGTATTTTTCTTTCATTCAGAGCATCACGGTTTAATAAACATTTCCCCACGTGCTGAACATCTGAGATGTTTTCCTTGCGGAAAACTCCAGGTGGAATAGGATTAAAGATTTTTACAAATTAAATTACCCCCCCCCAAAAAAAAATAGGAACAGAAAATTGAACAAAAAAGGTCAGACCTCTGAAAAAATGAAGAACTCTCTGATATTAAGGAGAAAGAAAAATCACCAATAAGGAAAATTTTAACCTACGTGACCACCCGGAGCTCTTTAAGAGAACTAGCTGGAAAGGGAAAGAAAACAGAGAGCTAGAATGTGATTTGTATCTTGTGTGTATCTGACACAAGTTTTTCATATTTGTGAAAGGAAAATATCAAGATTATCATAGATAAATGGTGAAATAATGAACAATTTACACAATAAAATGCAAATTAAAGCAAGTCTGGGTTATCATTTTACATCTACTAAATGAACAAAAACAATAACAGTAATAATTACAGTCACCCCTATAGGAAAGTTGCTATGAGGGGGCGCCTGGCTGGCTCAGTCTGAAGACTGTGACTCTTAATCATGGGGTTGTGAGTTGGAACCCCACCTTAGGTATAGAGATTAATTAAAAATGAAAGAAAGAGGGAGGGGGAGGGAAGAAGGAAGGAAGGAAAGAAGGAAGAAAACTGCCATGAAACTTAAATACTCAGTTTTCCGAGGATGTGGTGGGGCTTTGGGCTTAGAAAGACTGCCCTCCTACCAACTTCCAGAGTTTGGAGGGTCACCTAATTTTGTAATCCTCCCCTGGTCCATTCATAAAACAGGAAATGATACCTGCTTGCAAGTTTGTTGCCAAAATTAACTTTCTGTGAAACTGACCCTAATGCTTTCATTAGGAAGTTAAAAGTGGTGACCCAGAAACCCTATTCCTAGTAATTTACCTGCAATGGAAGAAACAAGCAAACAAGAAAAAAAAGAAAGCCATATGCAGGCACAGATTGGTGAAAAATGGTCTAAAATTAGAACCAACTGGGAAACAACCTAAATGTACAACAGCAGGGCAAGTAGCTCAGAAAATCATGGCACATTAACGGGAAGGAGCATTATGTAACCATCAGAAGTCATGATTTTGGAGCCTCTGATAGTGGGGGAAACTGACAAGTCACAGTACAGGTTTCTACACTATTTACTCAAATGTGATGTATATGGGGAAATTTGAAAGTAAAAGCACAAAAAAATGGACATTTTAAAGGAAGTTACAGGTGATGTTAATGTTCTTTTTTGGTAGTATTTGCTTTTACTAAATAATACAATTTTTTTAATTGATCACATGTCTCAATTTTTAAAATGATACAGAGCCACAGTTTTCTGTGTGTGAAGGAGGGAAAGCTCAGTGCCATGTTTGCTGCCTTTTATTTTTATTTTTTTAATGTTTATTTTTGAGAGAGAGAGAGAAAGAGAGAGAGCACGCAAGCAGGGGAGGAGCAGAGAGAGGGAGACACAGAATCTGAAGCAGGCTCCAGGCTCTGAGCTCTCAGCACAGAGCCTGATGTGGGGCTGGAACTCACAAACCTCCAGATCATGACCTGAGCCGAAGTCGGACACTCAACGGACTGAGCCACCCAGACACTCCTGTTTGCTGCTTTTTAAAATGACCTCATTTTTTTTTTCAAATATTGTCTCATTTTTTTCTTTAGATATATTAGGTTAGTAATTTATATATTGGGTTTTTCTTCTAAGGAATCAGTTCTTAAATTTATCAATTCTAGGTTTTTCTTTTTTGTTGTTGTTTTCAAGGACACCTGAATATATCTGAAAACTGAATAATTTCAGCCAAGCCGAAGCAGCCAGTCCTCTCGGAGGCGTAAACCCAGCTCAGCTGAGCCACGACAGATGTATGTATCCTGTGGAATCTCTTTGGTCTTCTGAAGGTTGAAAGTGTCCAACTGTCAGAAAATAAGGGTCTGAGAAGGCAGTGATCACCGGCCCCGTTACAGGAGGCCCCTTGGGTCTGTATATGTAACTCCTACCTATTGCATCATCCTTCCTTGGAAAATCAGCTGGATTTTGCAGAGAAAAGGGTTAATGTAAGAAAGCAGCCATTTAAAAAATAATGTAATGGGGCGCCTGGGTGGCTCAGTCAGTTAAGCGACAGACTTCAGCTCAGGTCATGATCTCATGGTTGGTGGGTGCCAACAGCTGAGAGCCTGGAGCCTGCTTCCGATGCTGGGTCTCCTTCTCTCTCTGCCCCTCCCCCGCTTGCACTTTGGCTCTCGTCTCACAAAAGTAAATAAACGTTAAAGAATGTTTTAATATAATAAAACCATCACACAACAAGCATTTCTGCACCAAATTAACACTGAAGGTTACTATCAGCCAGCCTGACAAAAGGTTTATGAGGTGAAAGGCTTTCTAAGCTATAGTTTGACCTTACTCATTCCATTCTCCCTCTCAGATCTCATTTCCTCTTCCGAGGCAGCTGTATCAGCTGTGAATGGCGTGTATTAAACATTCAGAGTGCCCTGGCATCCAACCAGTGACGGTGCTGCACTGGAAAACAATCCTCAGTGTAGTGTGGGTAGCAGGGCTTACTGTTGGGAACATTTTAATTTTTTCCCATTTGTTCATCCTTCTTCTTCAGCAGAATCGCACTTACTCCTGCTCAACTGTCTGTGTGATCACTTCTGGGGACATGTGCCCCTTCACAAAAAGCATTATAAAAGTGGTTCAGTGCGGACCTAGTTCCAAAGCCTGATTGGAAGCCAAATTCCCTGGAAGCTTTTATAGATCCCCACATCCCATCGCTAGACACTCACCGGCTCCGGGCCTGGGATAGGCTCCGGCAGTGTTGCTTGTTAAAAGCTCGCCAGCGGGTGCCTGGGTGGCTCAGTCGGTTAAGTGGTTAAGCCTCTGACTCAGGTCATGATCTCGTGGTTCGTGAGATCGAGCCCTGCGTCAGGCTCTGTGCTCTGTACGGAGCCTGTTTGTGATTCTCTCTCTCCCTCGCTCTCTGCCTCTCCCTGACTTACACGCGTGCGCGCACACACACACACACACACACACACACACACACAAAATAAATGACATAAATAAATAAGCTGTAAAAAAATAAAAATTTGAAAAGCTCTTCAGGCAGTTCTGACCTTGGACCAGGTTGGGGATCCTGTGACCTGTTCAGTCCTGGCCTGGGCCCCATGTCCAGGTACCCATGGAACACCACATCCCAAAGTGTTTCTGCAGAATTTTGTCAAGTTTGCATCAGATTCTTTAAGGCTCAGTGACCTCAAAAAGCTGACCAGGTTCTACTTTGCTCTGGTAAGATGGGGTATTTCCCCGGGGACTGTGGGGTTGGGGGAAGATGGTGCTACTCCCCAGTGTAACCAGTTAAGTTTCAGGTTATAACACGTTCTAAGGATTAGAATTCGTTTTGGCCCCTGGCACGTGACCATTAGGCTAGATCCTACCAGTTCTGACTCTCTTATCCCCCTGTATAAATGGGGTGATCCTTGGATCTTTTATGTACCTTCTCTCGAGTTCTATTGCTTTGCCATTTGCTCATGTACCAATCCCACATGATCTTACTTATTTGAATGTTTGTTTATTTTGGTGGGGGGGGCGGAGAGACAGAGAGGGCGGGAGAAAGACAATCCCAAGCAGGCTCCATGCTGTCAGCAAAAAGCCTAGAGGGCTCAATCAATCTCACAAACGTTGAGATCATGACCTGAACTGAAATCAAGAGTCAGATATTTAACTGACAGAGCCACCCAGGTGCCACCGCCCCTTTTTAAAAATAAGAATGGAGGTCGATTTTAATCAAAAATGTTTCAATATTTGCAGAGAATCTTATGGTTTTGTTTCCTTAACCTATTAATAGATTTCCTGATTTTGAGTCATCCTCACATTCGTAAAATAATCTGTATTGGTCACAGTGTATAGTCTTCTTTTACTAAACTGCTAAAATCAGTTTGGTGGTATTTTCTGTTGGATTTTGGCACCCATACTGGTGGAGGCTGGGTGACCAAGGGCGCGAGTGCTGCACTGGGAATGCTGGGGTGCCAGCATTGGCTATAGACGCTGCTTCTCAGGTGAATGATGTCCTAACATTTCTCTCTGCTGAGCTCAATTCTTAAAATAACTGCCTAAACTGAACGTCTCATAGACATTGCCAAGTTTGTGTGTCCAAACTATATCTCTCAGTTTCTCTCCAAGCAGGGCCCCCCACCAGTTTCCCACATTTCAGTAGATGACATCACCCACCAATGTGTCTCCATCCACTCGCATGATGCTAGAACGTTAGATGACACTTAAATATTTGTGGAACGAGGGGCGCCTGGGTAGCCCAGTCGGATTAAGTGTCCACCTCTTGATTTCAGCTCAGGTCCTGATCTCATGGTTGGTGAAATTGAGACCCATGTTGGGATTCTCTCTCCCTCTCTTTCTGCCCCTTCCCCAATTTCTCTTTCTCAAAATAAATAAATAACCTTAAAGAAATATTTGTTGAATGAATCAATAAGTTGTAAGTATTGTTAATATGTGATTTTTGACAACTTTTTCCTTTATTTCTCTTACGGTTAATGAATGGTCAATGTCAATTCAAATTTTCTATGTATTTAAAAACTGGCCCATACCAGTTTCCATAAATATTTGTTGGCCAACTTAATTCTAAAGTCGATATTTGTAATTTATGTTTTAACAGAAAGGCAATCCATCCCTCAGATTTTTAATTCATGAAACACAGTTGCATATAGAAGATTGTTACCCTTTCCCTTTTAAAAAAAATTTTTTTTCTTCAATGTTTACTTTTTTTGAAAGACCGAGAGAGGCAGAGCTTGAGTAGGGAGAGGCAGAAAGAGAAGGAGACACACAATCAGAAGCAGGCTTCAGGCTCTGAGCTGTCAGCACAGAGCCCGATGTGGGAGTCAACCCCACGAACCATGAGATCATGACCTTAAGCCCGTCAGACACTTAAATGACTGAGCCACCCAGGCACCCCTAAAGCCTTCCTTTTCTAAGGTGATTTTACCTTTCCCATTCCTCATGTGGCGCTGTGTAGTGTACTTGTGTTAACGTTTTCAAGTCACTGGGTTTTATTTAGAAATTCCCTGGGGCTCCTGAGTGGTTCATTTTGTTGAGCATCTGACTTAGGCTCAGGTCATGATCTCACCATTCGGAAGTTTGAGCCCTACTTCAGATGAGCCCTGCTCCTCTTTCTCTTTCTCCCTTCCCCCTTCCCCCCCTCTTTCTCTCTCTCTCCTCCTCATGGGACTGTCCCTCATGGGATTCTCTCTCTTTCTGTCTCTCTGCCTCTTGCTCACGTGTGCCCTCTGTCTCACTCTCTGCCCCTCATGGGAATGTCCCTTATGGGATTTTTTCTGTCTCTCTCTCTCTCTCTCTCTCTCTCTCTCTCTCTCTCTCTCTCTCCCCCTTGCTCACTTGCACCCTCTCTCTCAGAAAGAAAGAAAAGAAAAAAGAAAAAAAATTCCTCATGTTTCTGGATTTTATTTATTAAGTGCTAATTTCATCTCTTATTTCTATATAACTATGATGTTTTATTTTGAAGTTTTCTGTTTTCTCCTTTTTTGAGTTGAATAATCATTTATTTTCATTCTTTCTGTTCAGTTACACCACCTACCCTCCTTTGATCATCATGTGGGTTCCTTTATTCCCCACCCCTGCTTTCTTGGCGTCATCCAGCTCTCTTGTGGGTTTGGTTTGGTTAATTTTTTCTTTTTGGCTAGAGTGTTAAATGTAAGTGACTTTTTTTTGGTCCCATTTTATCTGATTCTTCATGATTTTGAATATTTTCAAGCCCTTTTGACTTTCCCTCTTTTATAAATTATCAGTTTTTATATCTTGTGGCCCTGTTGTCTATTGGAATTACTGCCTCTTACTGCTTTGCAAGAATTCCTTGTAGGTTCTAGAAATGTTCCAGACTGTTGGTTTTAAATACAATGCATATTTGTCTACTATTACGCGCTCCTTCTCTTAATTTTGTCCTAATGTTCTTCATAGCATTAAACAAGAATCCTTAACTTTCATGTCATAAGATTCTTACTCTTGGTGTGTGCTTTTTGTTTAAAAAGTCCTTCCTTTGGATGCCTGGGTGGCGCAGTCAGTTGGGTGTCCGAATTCGGCTTAGGTCGTGATCTCACAGTTCTTGAGTTGAAGCTCCATGTCAGGCTCTGTGCTGACAGCTTGGAGCCTGCAGCTGCTTCGGATTCTGCGTTTCCCTCTCTCTGCTCCTTCCCCGTTTATGCTTTGTCTCTCCTCTCCCCCCACATATATAATTAAAAAATAAATAAACATTAAAAAAAAAAAAAGTCCTTCCCCTACTCCTCCTTCAGGTCAAACAGACATACACCTTTATTCTTTTAAGCTTTTTTTTTTTTTGAGAGAGAGAGAGAGAGAGAGTAAGTAGGGGAGAGGCAGAGAAAGAAAAGGAGAGAGATAGAGAGAGAGAGAGAGAGAGAGAGAGAGAGAGAGAGAGAGAAGGAATCCCGCCCTTGAATTCACCAACCATGAGATCATGACCTGACCCAAAGTCCAGCGCTTATCTAGGCCACTCAGGCACCCCTGTGTCTTCTTCCAATGACAGACTCTTACCTTTCACGGGTAGGTCTGTATTCCATCTAGAGTCCCTCTTGCGTGTGGTTTTAGGGATCCAATTTTATTTTTCTTCGGTTTCTGAGAAGTGTCCCCTAAACAACCTTCCTTTCTCTGCTGATTTGTGGTGCCTGCTTTATTGTACATCGAGTCCCTGCCACAGTATATGTTCAGGGTTTATCTTCTACTCTCGTTGGTCTATTGACTTGTTCCTAGACTTCTACTGTGCGGTCTCCACTGCTATGGCTTTGTAGTAGGGTTTAATGTCCGATGCAGTAGACTCCCTTCTCTTCTCCATTCCTTTTGAAGGTGTAGTTTTTTAATCTTTTTTTTTCTAGTCGACTATTACTTGGTGTAGAGATTTTTGTAGGCCGGTCTTGTATCCCACAGCCTTGCTGAACTCTAGCACTAGGCCTCCTGTCATTTCTGATGAATCTGTTGGGTTTTCTGTTGTGTGTTCGCCTTAATAGCAGATAATGGACAGCTAGCTCTCCTTCCTTTTGCCCCAGCTGCTTCTTTGTCTCTGCACGTGGCATTGAACAGCACCTTTGGTACTGTGATGATGGACATCCTTGTCTTATTTCTGATCTTGAGAGAAATGCTTTCAGAGGCTACCCACTAAGTGTGTTTACTGGTGTTGTTACATAACATTTATCAGGTTAGGGGAGTTTTCTTCTATTCCTAGTCTGCTAAGAATATTTTTTTAAGTAATAAAGAGCTATTGACCTTTGACGAGTGCTTAATGTCTTGAACACAACCTGCCTGTTCACGGGAAGCATCTTATAGAAATAGGGTCCTAGCACAGCCAGGAACTCAGAATCCCAGCCTCCATCCCCAGCAAGTTCACCCCCCGGCACTGTAATCATGGCTATTGTCCCCTGCCTTCTCTGAATCTTGGTAGCCTAATTTGTGGAGTGAGAAGTTTTGCATTAAATAAAAGATCTTCCCAATTTTCTCACAAACAGAAAGAGACTCTCCAAGACCTCCTGTAAGTTTGGAGTCCCACTTAGCTTTAGAAATGGTTCCATATTTCAAACTGTAGCTGCTATTTTTCATAACTAGATGTTGCTCTCGTTCTCCACTGAGCCTGATCTCAAAATGATCTTGTCCCTAATTCTGTGATTAGCCTAGTTCATCCAGTATTTGGCTTTAATAAAGCACTGAGCTGCAACACGTGCCCGTGGCCCACACAGCTGGCTGAGAGTGTTGCTAAGGCCAAGCCCCTCATTTACCTCCCCCAAGACCTGCTCCACATTGCCGTGTTCTGGCCATGCTGTTTTCCAGTCCAGAAACCTGGGTGCCACTTCGACCCTTCAAGGCACTCACCCTCCACATCAAACACCAAGTCCTCCAGAAGCTACCTGCTAACTCAGACCATCCATGGAAGGAGACCATCTCCTTCCCTGGCAACACTGCCATCTTTTACCTCAGTCACTGCAATAGCCTTGAAACTAGTTTCCCTGTGTACACACACACACACACACACACACACACACACACAGAGTCCCCAGTCCATTCTCCACGATGTTCTTTCGCAGGGAGAACCCAGAACTCTTCACTGGCTCCCTAGTACTTTGAGGAGCAAGTTCAGACAACTTAATATGCCTATAAATAGGCTGCCTGTGCTAACTTACTGGGACACTCTTGAGGATGAAAGGGGTGCTCTTAATATTAGCACCAGGAACAATGAGTGTAAACTGCCCCAGGGAAGTTGGGGATGTCTGCTCACCGTGGTGGTGGGGCCCTTTACTGCCTGACCCCACCTGCCCCTCTACCGCACATGAAGGCCCCACGTCCGTGAAGTCACCTGTGGCCCCCAGTCCTGCTGATTCTCTCACTGCCTGTCTTCCACTCTGAATGATCTGTGCCCCCTTCCACCTCCCGTGCCCGGCCTCCAGAGGACCGAGTCCCTCTCTGTGCCTCCTTTACTGTGTGATGTCACCATCTGCTCACATGTCTGCATGAGCTTACGGAGCTGTGACTCTTAGAGCCTTGGACAGGGCAAGTTCAAAGCCAGTCTCTGTGTCATTCTACCTGCTCTTCCTCCTGCCTCGGCCATTTCAGGTAATGTCGCCATCCAGCCGGAGTCTGCGTGGTGGATGGCACGTGAGGTCATTTATATAAGCGGATCGTAGATGTTAGACAGCTGGCCATTGCAGAAAAGAGTGTTTTGAAAATGCATAAACATGGTTCACTCTTGTAATAATTTATTTTTAGTTTGGTTATTTCTTATGCTTTATAACAGATGTATCCACACTCCTCCATTCACTCTGCATTTATTCCGTATGCCAGGCACTGCGTTTAAGCACTGGGTGCTCATTCGTGAGCAAAACAAAACTCCTGCCCTGGGATGGCTTATGCTCCCATGCAGCAAGAAGCAAATAATAAATCTTAGGCATCAAGTAGGCATCCCTGCTCTGGAGAAAAATGAAGCTAGAGGGCCGCCTGGGTGCCTCAGTCAATTGAGGGTTTGCCTCTTGATTTTGGTTCAGGTCGTGATCTCACAGTTGTGGGACTGAGCCCCACGTTGGGCTCCTCACTGAGTATGGAGCCTGCTTAAGATCCTCTCCCCTTCTCTCTCTCTCCCTCCCTCCTCCCCTCTCCTGCTCTCTTTCTCAAAAAAAAAAAAAAATGAAGCAGGATAAGGGGATAGGATGCGGGGTGCTGACTTAGAGTGGCGTGGGCGGCCCTGCAGAGGTGACATTAGAGCAGACGTGAGCCACATGAGTAACTGTGGATAGAGAACCTTCCAGGTCCCGGGAGCAGCAAGCGCAAAGGCCCCGAGATGGGAAAGTGCTTCTTGAGTTTGGGGAGTAGGAGGAGGCCAGAGACGCAGGCAGCCGGAGGCATGTGGGGCTCAGCTAGCATATGGTCAGGACTTGGGGTCTTACCCTGAGCATGAAGGAGTGCCAGGTGGGGGGAACGGAAGAGGCATGGTGTGAGCTACATATTAAAAGGTCCTGTGAGCCTCTGGGCTGCTGAGTAGAGAACACACAGCAGGGGTGAGGGGAAAAGCAGGGAGGTGGTTGGAGGCTATTGAAAGACCCCAACCAAGAAATAGTGTTTGGGAAATGTGAGTGGTTTTGGGATTTAGGATTTATTTTCAAGATAAAGCTGATAAGATTTGCTGGTAGATTCATTGTGTCCTGTGAGAAAGAGGAAATTTAAGAGTAACTCCAGGGTGTTGGCTGGGTTTGGCTCATTGGGGTGAACAAAGTAGTTGTTGGCATAAAACTCCATTAAATCAGGAGCTGTTGACTGGGGCCACACTCCCCTAGTCTGGTTCCCTGCGGTATGTGAACAGAAGTGTGGGCAGCACGGAGGCTGAGAGCTGGAGCCTATGGGCAAGTGGAGAATACCCCAGGGGAACAGGCCTGTGCAAGACTAGGTACCAGGGACTCTTGCTGAGGGCACAAGAAGAAGGCCAGCTGGCATGTCTCAGGCCCTGCCCCCCTGCCCCTACCCCGAAGAGCCTCCAGAAATTCTGACTGGCATGACCTGAGCAATTGTACTTGGCTTAGAACTTTCTTTTTTTTTTTTTCTTTTTTTTTAAATGTTTCTTTATACATTCCTGAGAGAGAGTGACAGATCATGAGCAAGGGAAGGACGGGGCGAGAGAGAGGGAGACACAGAATGTCAAACAGACTCCAGGTTCTGAGCTGTCAGCACAGAGCCCAGCATAGGGCTTGAACTCACAAGCCACGAGATCATGACCCAAGCTGAAGTCAGACGCTTAACCAACTGAGCAACCGAAACGCCCCTTGTCTTGTAACTTTCAAATATATTTTTATTCATGTACGGCCACCAGATTTCCAGTAACAATAGTAGAAGCATAAACAAGATGTGAATTCATTTATTTATTTCATCCTCCTCCTTCCTCTGCGTGTGTTTCTTTGTTCTCTGCCCTTGGAACCAAGCAGCCAGGGGAAATGAGGTATTTAATCTATGAGGAGATTTTTAGTTGGATGAACGTGCATTCTGTAGAGAACTCATACATCATTATCCAGGATACTTGGTTTGTTTAGTCCTAAACTAAACTGGTCCTTTTATACCAAAATTAGGAGAAAATAAGTCACTCATAAGCCATTCAATGCTGAACTAAAGTTCATTCAGTGACTGAGTACCCACAAATTTTGTGGGCATGGCCATTTTTGCCCTGCTTTGAGCAACTCTTTTTCTAGAAGAAAAGATGGATTTATAAGCAGGCTTGCAAAATAACTGCATGTCTCCCATTTCCAAAAACTGTTGTATTGAGAATTACTTTGAGGAGATTCTTGTTGGCTCTCACGTGTTCGGAGGGTGTGAATTCCTCCACACACAAGTATCTGTGGCAGGCCTGCCCCGCCAGGCGCCGCCCTCGTCCCCAAGGACTCCCTCCCAATGACACTGATTCCCACCGATGAAAGAAGAAATGATACAGCGATTTTCAAAGTTATTTAATTACTGCATAGCTCAAGTGGGGGGGGGCTTCCTTGCTCACAGGACTTCCATAGGGGCCACACCAAGTTCTCAGAGGTTCCAGAAGGGGCCATACCAGGATCCTCATAGCAGTCCGCACAGCCGCCAGGGACTTGCCTCCACTCCCAGCGCCCACAGGCGACTGCTTGCATACAAGGGAGTAAGGCCCATCTTGGTGGGTAAGGAGTTCGCTTCGTGTAGAAGCCCCAGACCTCGCAGGAGCCAGTGTCCTTTGTGACAGCCCAGAAGGGGCACTGCTTCCAGCGTCCCCACAAGGACATGCCTGGTTACAACAGTCATCACACTTAAAGATGCTCAAAGCTATAGTAGACTCACCAGATGCACTTTATCTTGTTTTAAATTGTTTTTTACATTTATTTATTTTTGAGAGACATAGTGTGAGCAGGGGAGAGTCAGAGAGAGGGGGAGATACAGAATCTGAAGCAGGCTCCATGCTCTGAGCTAGCTCTCAGCAAAGAGCCCAACGCGGGGCTCGAACCCACGAACCGTGAGATCATGACCTGAGCTAAATAAAGCTGGACGCTCAACCGACTGAGCCACCCAGGCGCCCCTTTATTTTATTTTAATATTTTTTTACATTTATTTATTTTTGAGAGACAGAGATGCACTTTATTTTTTTTTTCTGTTTCTTATTTATTTTTGAGAGATAGAGACAGCATGAGCAGGGGAGGGTCAGAGAGAGAGGGAGTCACAGAATCTGAAACAGGCTCCAGGCTCAGAGGTGTCAGCACAGAGCCGGATGTGGGGCTCAAACCCGCAAACCGTGAGATCCTGACCTGAGCCAAAGCTAGACGCTTAACCCACTGAGCTACCCAAGCACCCCGAGATGCACTTTATCAATCAGAGGTTATTTTTACCATAAGCAGCGTTGCTAACATTCCATCTCTATCCGGTTTCCAGGAAACAGAGCCAGAAATTATCTTAAGGACAAATTTGTCCTCAGAGAAGGAGAAAGCTGTGTTAACACTATTTGATGTTAGTTTTGTCATAAGCGCCACAGAGGAGCGGAGAGGCTCTGGCCACAGCAGACGCTCTTGCTCGCACCAGCACTCACTACGCAGCAAGCGCCCAGTGCATCCAGCACGAACGTAGGATGCTGACCCCCTTCTCATTTTGCAGATAAACCGTCATGGTGAAAGGCCACATAGGCGGCTGGCTCCTGGTTCTGTTTGTGGCCACGTGGAGTGACGTGGGCCTCTGCAAGAAGCGGCCGAAGCCTGGCGGCGGATGGAACACCGGGGGGAGCCGGTACCCGGGGCAGGGCAGTCCCGGAGGCAACCGCTACCCGCCCCAGGGCGGCGGCTGGGGTCAGCCCCATGGGGGCGGCTGGGGACAGCCCCACGGGGGCGGCTGGGGTCAGCCCCATGGGGGCGGCTGGGGACAGCCCCACGGGGGCGGCTGGGGGCAAGGTGGTGGCAGCCAGTGGGGCAAACCCAGTAAGCCGAAAACCAACATGAAGCACGTGGCCGGAGCCGCGGCGGCGGGGGCGGTAGTGGGGGGCCTCGGCGGCTACATGCTGGGCAGTGCCATGAGCAGGCCCATCATTCATTTTGGCAATGACTACGAGGACCGCTACTATCGCCAAAACATGGACCGCTACCCCAACCAAGTGTACTACAGGCCAGTGGATCAGTACAGCAGCCAGAACAACTTTGTGCACGACTGCGTCAATATCACGGTCAGGCAGCACACGGTGACCACCACCACCAAGGGGGAGAACTTCACGGAGACCGACATGAAGATAATGGAGCGCGTAGTGGAGCAGATGTGCGTCACCCAGTACCAGAAAGAGTCCCAGGCCTACTACCAAAGAGGGGCCAGCGCCATCCTCTTCTCCCCCCCTCCTGTCATCCTCCTCATCTCGCTCCTCATCTTCCTCATCGTGGCTTGAGGAGGGCCTTCCCATCTTCTCCGACATCTTGGTCTTCTTCCTCTTTTACAGCTTGGGGTGGGGGTGTCTACCTACAGCCCTTTAACGGTAGTGTCTCATTCCTGCTTCTCTCTCTCACCCCTAGGCTAATACCCTTGGCACTGATGGCCCCGGGAAATGTAGAGCAGACCCAGGATGCTATTTATTGGAGCCCCATGTGATTGAGCCCTTCATGGGCCAGTGCTAGTGCTGGGCTGGGAATAACAACAAATAATCATTGGTTGATACAGGGCTTTTTTTTTTTTTTTTTTTTTTGTCTAGCACAGCAGAGTGAGGCTAAAACAATTCTCAAAACAGCCTTCAGATACCTTCACCTATATAACTCTGGCTCCTTCCCCAGCTCGAGCTCAGTACTCTAATGCCCTCTCTTAGCAATGATTTCATAGCAACCTGGGACATTTTTCTCACTCATTTTAAGAGAACCTGACTGCATTTCCCTGTTCCAAGAGCATTTCTGGCAAATTTGAAAGGAGGCCACATGATACTCATTCAAAAAACAAAACTAGAGATCCTTACTTAGCTCCTGGGCCCAGGCCCAGCGCGCCAGAGAGCATTGCCCCTGTGTCTGCACAGAACTGGGACAGCGTCTTGCATTTTGCAGTGTGGGCTACACAGCAGCTCCTGTTTCAAGCAGCACTAGACCCTGGCGGAGGGGCTTTTCGCAGGGAATGAACATAACCAACAATACGAAAAGACTAAAATAAAGCCCAACACTTGGGAAAGGCGCCCTTGGAGGCGAGCTCCCATATTGCACGTTTAAAGCACACACTCGGGGCATCCTTGCTTTCATAACATAAACTACAGAGAATTAGGGAAGTAAAAAATTGAACCACTTTCTGGACCCTGGGGGCAAACCTTTGTTCATTTACCTGGGAACCAGAACAGTTTTGACATAGACGAAGGTGCAGTGTGAAAATTCCGTTCTCCCAGAGCATTACATAATGAGGAAAATCATTAGTAGACAAAAGAAGTGCTTGCATTTCTTCATTTGGTGTGTCCTACTTGTCAAAAGCCAGAATTCTGTCAAGTCCTTGTTTCTAGAACCGGCTTTTGAATCAAAGAATGGAAGGCCATCCCCAAAAAGTATCTTAGGTGGCAGATGACAGAAATACCCATTCAGAGTAGAAACAAGGAATTCTTTTACTGTTATTTACAGTAAAATTATTGTCTGAATTGTTCAATATTGTCACCTAGCTGATAAATGACCATCCTGCAATGTTACTGGCTTGCACTGTGCGGGTATTTGATGTACAAAAACCGTTATATATATATATATATATATATTGTGTATGACAGACTTAGAAATTTGGATTAGAGGAGTTAACATCTATCTAATCTATCGCACTACCTGTTTTTGTAAGGTACTAAATATTTAATACGTAGAAAACCCTTTCACGTGGTCCTCAGGCTTATGTGTGCACTGAATAGTTTTGTATAAAGATCCACGGTGGATCTTTGAAATATGCATGTACTTTATATTTTCTATATTTGTAACTTAGCATGTACTTGTATAAAAAACTGTATGTGTTCAATATCTGGACTAGAATTAAACAAGCTAAGTGAGCGTGTGTGGTGTTGGCGGTGATGTTCGGCGCAGCGCCCTGGGTTGGCAGGGTCATGGTGGGGTGACCCCACACCCCTGTGGCAAACAGTGTCCCCTGCGCCCGCTCCCCATCCTGCCCTCAGCTGTACTCCAGTCACACCCCAGCAGCTCCCTGCTGCCTTTTTGTTGTTCCCGCGAATATCTTGAGTGCACTTGGTGCTGGGTAGATGCCAAAGGCACTGTTGCAGCAGAAAAAGGCAGTCCTGGCACTCTGGAAGCTTCTTTTCTGCCCTGGATTTTGAAATAAGAGGATTTTCTTGACTAAATTAAAACCTAACAAGCTGTCAGGTACCACCTTGATTGCGTCCCACACACATCCCTCACCCCCAGTCTCTGCTTATGAAATCTCCCAGGCCCTGGGAGTCCCTTTGGACTGATATTTAACTCCTTCAGTCTAAAAGGTCACTCGTTTGTCACTGCCCTTCAAAGTCCCACACTCGTTTCCTGCCCTCCTCGCAAGTGTGAGGCACCCGTCCTGTGCTGCTCTCCCATTTTCCTAGGCAGGCTTTCTCCCGTAACCAGTTTACCAAGAGCAGGAAGTAATCACAGAAGTGACAGTAGTTGAAATCACAGTATCTGTTAATACCTTAGGAAATGCCAACATCCAGTAGTGATCAGAGCAGCAACTTTGTACTAAAAATGGCAAATACAAGTGCACACGTCAGAACCTCATCATTCACAAAACTGCAGGAACAAACATCTACTAAGTCTCAAAAGCATTACTCATCCATTAGTGAACCTCAAACGTAATCCCAAACATAGAAATTTCTAGGACTTTTTTCAGTTTGGGCCATTTTTCTAATTATTTAAAAACTAAAAAAAAAAACAATTTGACAAATTGTATTTTTAATAAATTCAAAGTAGTTGAAAAAAATATTTAAACAAATAAATAAACTACATTATCTGTCAATCATAGTTTCTCAAGAGTGGCCCACTGAGAAGACTTCAAATGTTCAAAGCATAGATACTCAAAGGGCCAAAGTCAGTGATGCCATGTACCTCAGCTCCCATATTTTCTTCCGGTTACTTCCCAACTCTGAGTTGTGCTAAAAGAATTTTCTCTTGGAAGGAAGGAAGGAAGGAAGGGAGGGAGGGAGGGAGGGAGGGAGGGAGGAAGAGAAAAGGAAGGGCACCTGGGTGTCTCAGTGGTTAAGCCTCCGATTTAGGCTCAGGTCATGATCTTACAGTTGGGGAATTCAACCCCCAATTAGGTTCTGTTCTGACAGAACTTGGAGCCTGCTTAGGATTCTGTGTCTCCCTCACTCTCTACGCCTCCACCCCCAAATAAATATACATTTAAAAAAAAGAAGAAAGGAAAAACCAACTTGAAAATGACTGACCATGTAACTGAGTCTAACTCCCAGAAAGGGTTCTTCTGGAGAAGTGTCACTTGTCAACTTATGCCTCACTCTCTCAGGCTGAGATCAAAACAAGTGTCCTCTGCCTATGGATGGAAATTTGGATCTGTTCCTTCCCACCCTAGTGGGAGCCTTAATCTTAGCCAGAGCCCAAGCTTCCCTGGACTCCAGCCTTGCCAAGAGGGACAGGGAGTCAGGCTTCTGGGGGCCCATCCCTGTCCCCCACCCCACCCCAGGGCACCTGAGACACTGGCTTCTCACAGCCCTGAGGCAGGAGCGCTGGGGCCCCTGCCCTCACCATGTACTTTAAAGGCCTGCACATACAGTCCCCTGTCCCTCTTTCCTGGACTAGGTTCCGAGTACTGAGGATGTTGGAATTCTCCACCCCCAAACCAGCGTCCAGGGTTCATACAGTCCTCTTACCTGCTCGGCCTTGTGCATGTGGACACCGCAGGTGTACACACCTTAATGTCTGAGAGGTGGCTGTCGGGGGAGGGAGCTCAGAAAGAACTTGGACATATGGGCCACAGTGCCCACACCCACAAACCTGCAGCCCTACAAGGTGCTGGCTGGAGGCAGATGGAGAGAGAATAGGGCAGCCCCGGGCTGAAGGCTGTCCTTTGGACTCTTTCTTCCTCTGGGGCCTACAGCTGTTAGAGGCAACCTTTCCCCCAGGCTTCTAGGCGAAAGCAGTGAAAGATTTTGCAATAAAGTCACTAGTTTGTACAAATGTCCCCAAGCCATGCAAGTGTTTTTAAGTGCTCAGGCCAGGACTGGCCATGGGAAGTTCTGGTTCACCTCTTCCGTATCTCCAGGAAGACAGCCAGGACATGTACTTGCTGCTGCTTCCAGCCAACCTACCGCCCTGGGCATCTCTTCTCGTCTTTCTAGGTTTCCACGTGTGATTGGGCCAAACACACCATATGTCCACGCCCCTTTCTGATGAGCCTCTAGAAAGTGGCAGGCACTACAGATATTTCCTGTTAACAAATGCTCAAATTTGTAGGACCCCACGAGTCAAAGGACAGCAGTCTTTTTACTTCTACCAGGGAATCTGCCAACTCTTGCTTCTTGGACCAGAATTGATGGCCCATCAATTCAATTAAAAAAAGAGTAGTGGGGGACACCTGGCTGGGCTCATTGGGTTAAGCATTCGACTTTGGTTTGGGCCATCATCTCATGGTTCTCATAGGTTCGAGCCCCACGTCAGGCTCTGTGCTGACAGCTCAGGGCCTGAAGCTGCTTCGGATTCTGTGTCTCCCTCTTTCTCTCCCCCTCCCCGACTCACACTCTGTCTCCCTTTCTCTCTGAAAAACAAACATTAAAATAATAATAATAATAACAGTGAACCAGAATTACTGTTACTTTTGTTTACACTTCAGTGTTTCTATGCAACAGAGCCCCACATTGCAACTATCACGCTTCAGAAGAATTGTTTGTTACATGAATGTGTATAATATGATTTTAAGTGAAAATCAGAGTATGAACCTATAAGAACCTACCCATTTTTCATAAGACAGAGAAATAAAATACAGAAATACACAGAAAAAAATACCAGAAATATATAGACCTTAATGTTACAGTGCTTATTGCTGGATGGTAGATAACACGTGAGTTTTTATTTTTCTCTGTATTTTTATATTTTCCAGAAAATTTACCATGACCAAATATTGCTTTTGTAATGAGAAAAAAGATCTGTAACTATGATTTTTAACTCCTCTCTTGGCACATACCAGCCTGACCAGTATGCCTTCCGGGTTCTAGTGTTTTCTCAGACTTCAGAACAGCTTCGCGCATGGCACTGGGCATAAAAGGCCTTATCTGATCCTCTTAAGATCCCTCTTTTAGAAACCTGACACCCAGAGACATTCTGTCACTTGTCCAAGGTCACACCAATAGTGTATTCCTCAAAGTATATTGTGGAAACTCCTTGCCTTTGGTTTGTGATGATATTTAAGGTTCGGCTCAGAGGTCCCAGGCCTGAGGCACTGTGCACAGCTCACGGCCTCTGTGAAGGGTGCCCCCTGGTCTTCTGTGGAGCTCCAGCCCAGGGGACTTAGCTGACCCCAAGGATAACCTGGAAGAAAGGTCAACAGTCCTAAAAGCAAGCTGAGTCTAAAACACCTCTTACCCTGGACAGTCCCTCTGTTGCTCACTGTCCCACACATGGCCCCCTTGCATTATTTCCTAGGTGACCTTCAGTCAGGCCCTAAGGTTGTTCACAGGTGGTGGACCCCTCGGTTGGGTTGGGAGCTCGTTCTCCCCAACTGTCCTGGCACATCTGCCCCTTTCCTCCCTCCCTCCCTCTCTAAAAACAAAAACCAAACAAAAACAAGCTCATTATCCTAACTTGTATATTGGACAAAGATACCAGTCTTCAGTGACTCCATCCCTTTGCACCCTTACTTGACCCAACTGCTCCAAGACCCCATTTCCTTTCCCTTCCATGCCGATTATAGCACCACTATTAGATTGTTAGAGCCGCCATAACAAATTACCACAGACTGGGCGACTTCAAAGAAACAAATAATTTCCTCACAGTTGTGGAGGCTGGAAGTCTGAGATCAGGGCTTCAGCTGGGATGGTTTCTCCTGGGGCCTCTCTCCTTGGCTTAGACATGGCCGTCTTCTCCCTGTGTCCTCACGGGGTCTTCCCTCTGCGTGTTCATGTCCCAGTCTCTTTCTATAAGGACACCAGTCATGACCTCATTGTTACTTAACTTTGAATTAGCTCTTTAAAGGCCTCACCTCCAAATACAGTCATGTTGAGGTTTCGGGGACTAGGATTTTGGTATATAAATTTTGTGAGGACAGCTCGGCTCATACTATGATCTGTCTATGTTCTAGAAACATCAGTCTGTGTCAGTGTCACTATCAAAGGCATTCCCAGGACTGTGAGGGCCTTGTGAGGACCCCACATTCACACATTCACGTTTCATAATGGAAATGCAATCATCTGTGTGCCTTCAGCAGACTGGGCCACTGCCCACCACTCCACTCAGGATTGCCAAAGGGCCTACCTCACAGTGCCCATCACACTGCAAGCAGAAATGGCTCCATTCCGGAGACAGCCCCTGAAACCCAGCCGCGGCACCCCCAGGGCTGGCACAGAATGAAGAGTTTCATGGTCAGGCAAATTTGTTTAGTTTGGCTCCTACTTATAACGATCTGAAACTCTAAGCCTGATAATGTTCCTCCCACACACAAATACACCACAAACGCACCTGGCTTAGGGTTATGCTGATTATGAGTTAATTAACATAAGTATGAGCATTAGCTACAGTGCAATTGGTGCTACATAAAGCTGACAAGATCCTACCCCCTCGTGCTGCCAAATCCTGAATGCGAGGCGTGCCCATCATCCTGCTCACAATGGCTGCCCACACATGGAATGCGTCCATTCAGGTTTCTTTATGGCCCAAGCTCACCCTCCCAAGGCCCTACCTCCAAAGAGCAGGAGAATGCCACAGATTCCTGGCCCTCCTACTCGCATGCCAGGTGGCCTCACCATTGTCTAGACTCAGAGACCAGAGAACCCAGCAAGGATGGAGACTGTGTTCCCTCTTTCCAGAATTTTCTCTGTTCCCTTGTATGTCTCTGAATCTCCTTTTTTCCCAGCCCTTTGAGAAGACTTTTCCCCTCACACCAATCTGATGATCCTTTTCTCTACACGCCTTCCAGCAGGTACTGAAACACAATGGGTTTGTTACTTCCATGGCATCATGCAGTCATCAAGGCTGTTGAAGAAATAGCCCCAGAAGGGGGGTTCCTGCTTCCAGTTAGGGCCATTGGGCAGGGCTAATGTTTCCCCAAGAAACATTGCTGGACCTTTGATAAATGAAGAAAATAATGAATGAATGAATGGATGAATGAATGAATGATTACATGCTCAGTCAAGCCCAGATTTGCCCTTAATATAGTACATCAGAGATGATTTCTAGCTTTGAGAATTTTAGGAGCAACCGTTTGCATGCCGCCTTTGGAAGAAGTCCACTGGGGTTCTGTTGGACACCTGATTTCCACCAGCTTGGGTTGCCACATTCCCCAGAATCTGCCAGGCAATGAACTTAATGAATAAACCAGGATGGGATGTTGGCTCTTTCCAGCAAACTTACGGAAAATGCTAAATGAAAATCACCATCTTGCTGTTAACACACTCACTTGAAGAGTAACTGCACAACAAATGTATTATTTTGTTCCACATCTCCAGTCTGTCATAGTAAAACCACAATATCAAATGGGAGAACATTTGTATCCTTCAGGGTGATGGGTGTAGACTGAACAGTATTATTCAGCCAAGAATTAACAACACAAGAAACAACAGGTGTTGGCAAGGATGCACACTAGTGCAGCCACTCTGGAGAACAGTATGGAGGTTTCTCAAAAAAATAAAAATAATACTAAACTACAGTCTAGCAATTGCATTATCAGGTATTTGCCCAAAAGATACAAAAATACAGGTTTGAAGGGGTACATGCACCCCAATGTTTATAGCAGCATTATCAGCCAAACTATGGAGAAACCCTAAATGTCCATTGACTGATGAACAGATAAAGAAGATGTGATGTGTATATATACATACAATGAAATATTATTCATCCATCAAAAAGAATGAAATCTTGCCTTTTGCAATGACACAGATGGAGCTAGAGTGTATTATGTTAAGCAAGATAATTACTTCAAAAAAAGACAAATACCATGTGATTTTACGCATGTGTGGAATTTAAGAAACAAATCAGATAAACATATGGGAAGGTGGGAACAAAGAAGAGAGAGGGAGCTGAACTACAAGAGACTCTCATTGATGGAAAACAAACTATGGGTTGACAGAGGGAGGTGGGTGGGGGTTGGGTTTGATGGGGGATGGGTACTAAGGAGGGCACTTGCTGGGATGAGCACTGGGTGTTGTATGTAAGTGATGAATCCCTGAATTCTTCTCCTGAAATCAATATCGCATTGTATGTTAACTAAAATTTTTTAATAAGAAAAAAATTAAAGTATAAAAAAACCCCATAGTATTATTCAGCCATGAAAAGGCTGAATGAAGCTCTGATCCATGCTATTATGAGGGCAAACTTTGAAAACATGATATTAAGTAAAATAAACCAGTCACCAGCGGGTAAATATTGTATGATTCCATTTATGTCGATTTATTGCATGAGTCCCGAATAGGCAAATCCAGAGAGACAGAAAGTAGATTGTTGGGTGTTGGAGGTTGGAGAGAAGTGGGGACACGAGAGGGGACTGCTAATGGGTATGGGGTTTCTCTCTGGTTTGATAAAAAATATTCTGGAATTAGATAGCGGTGTTTAATGAACAACTCTGCGCTGTATATCACTAAATTTACACTGTGAAATGATGAGTCTTATGGTAGGTGAATTATATCACAGTGAACCTTTGTTTTAAGCATAAAACTCCTGACTTTTTGCTCTGCCCCGTGAAGGCAGCCCCAGATGCTCCTTCTGCACCTCATAGGGATGGTTGTGTGGATGTGTAAGGACACACCTTCTATGTTATGTGCTAACTCTTTGGCAAAACTGGGTGATATAAATACCAGGTTTTGAGAAATGGAAGCTCTCCTTTGAACCTTAGCTTCGGAACTGCCCACATTACATCCCTGTCTTCCTCACTTTGACCTACTTGACCTGTTCAGAGGCCTCACAGGAGCCTTTGTGAATCAGACATCCCGCGTGAATCACACATGTGATGTTTTGGCTTTCCGTCCACTGGCTCTCCTTCTATTTGGTCTTCCTTCCTTGCACATATGACCTGATCCTTCTTTTCTGTGTGTCATTGCACACTTATGTATCACTTCCTCTTGGGGTCAGGAAATCAGAAAAGTTGGAAGAGAGGCATTGGCTTGTGTCCAGTTGGAAAATCTGAAATGCTTCCCAATGGCAGCTAAGTAAAGGGGCAAGGGGACCCAATCATCTCTTGAAATCAAGGCTATCCATGCATTGTTCAGTATTAGCCCTTCCTCCACAAGACAAAGCTGAGTCGAATTGGATAACCTGCAGGGAAAAAGGGCTGTGAAAGAAATCCAACAGAACACTAAAGATGTCAACTGTCCCCTCTGTTCCCCCCGCCACCCCAGCCATCTCCTTGGCAGGCCAGTTCTCCATTTGCACACCTGTAACAGGATGCTACCCGCCCCCCGGCTTCACACCCCTTCAAGAACCGGCTTCATCATCTTCTTCCCAGACAGTCCTCTCTATAGATTTCTACCGCAAGGTCGCTGCCTCCTCTACACTCTGATAATCCCTGCCTGGTACATCCCAACACAGACACTGAAGCAACAGGCTGTTTCATGAATCACAAGTACCAGCAATCATAGCTTATGACCATCATTTTCCCAAGCCTGTTTTACAAGACACAGCATGAATCTTGCCTTATTGTGCCCTTTTCTCACACTGTTCCCTCCATCTATAATGTCTCCCCTGCCCTCTCCAGTATTCATACAACTCCTATGTATACATTAAGGCCCAGCTGAAATTTCTATCCCTACCGTGGATCCCTTTGTGAGCCTGATGAAGCCTATGGTCCCTGCTCGGAATAAAGCTTTTAAATCCATTAAATAAAAATACGGAGGTTACACAGGAACCCAATTATGCTGAAATATAGCTATCAAAACTTTTCACACCAATTCAGTTTAAATTTTTTCCAAACCGATGAAATAAGATCCACTGGTGCACCTAATAACTACCATAATTTCACAGTGGTAGGTGTAAGGGATATTTTTAGATCTGCTGCATGTACACATCTGAGGGAAAGTGACCAACTTGTCCTGGCTTGTCCCATAATTTCCCATGTCCTGGGAGGCCCCTTAATCCCTGGAACACTGGGACAGCTGGTCACCCAACTGTTGTCATTGTTTATCTGCTAATGAAAAGAAGTCTTCAATACGGAGGAGCGGCCACACAGCAGCTGCAGGGGGACCTCCAGAGTCTCTTCCACAGCGGAATCTAAGTTGGTTGGACAACTTTGGGACACTGTCAGTTTCTACTAAAGCCAAACAGATGCCTGTCCAAAGACATAGCATTTCTACTCCTGAGGATATGCCCAACAGAAATGAGAGCTTATGTTCACCACAAGATGTACATAAGACTTTTCACAGCAACTGCGTCCATTATACTCTCAAACAGGGAACACCTTGATGCCCGTCAAGAGGTAAATAGATAAATAAATTGTGGTCTGTTTATACAATCGTATATCGTACAGGAATGAGAAGTGCAAATTAATGCCTCCAGGCAGCAGAACTGATGAACATCACAAACATAATGGTGAGTAAAGAAGCCAGTCACAGAAGAGCATGTATTGCATGATTTTATTTGTATCAGTTACGAAAGTGGGTAAAACAAGAGTGGGCATTAGAAGTCGGGACCAAGGGTGCCCTTTGAATGGAGGGTAGCTCTGAAGGTTTGGAATATCCTGCTAATTACAGAAGGCTGTTCGTTTTGTGGAAATGTATTAAATTGTGTACTTAAAATGTGCACTTTTTGGGATGCCTGAGTGGCTCTGTTGGTTAAGCAGCCGGCTTCGGCTCAAGTCATGATCTCGCGGTTCGTGGGTTCGAGCCCTGCGTCAGGCTCTGTGCTGACAGCTAGCTCAGAGCATGGAGCCTGTCTTCAGATTCTGTTTCTCCATCTCTCTCTGACTGTCCCCTGCTCTTGCTATCTCTCTCTCTCTCTCAAAAATAAATAAAACATTTTTTTAAATGTACACTTTTCTGTATGTACGTTATACTCCAATAAAAGCACTTTTTTTTAAGATTATGGATCCCCCATTCCTATTTCCTGCTAAAGCTCATCCCTGCAGCCATCATTGCCAAGAAGTGACCTGCATGTTCCAGTTTGGTTGGCTCTGCAGTTCAGATGCTACTTTTGCGCACTGAGTGTGACCTGTCTCGATGGCACTCCACTCTCTCCTTTCTCTATCGCAGACCCAGCTGCTGGCACAAGCCTTTTCAGTCTCACTAGTAGCCTTCACTAATGAACAGTAAACGCTTCATTAGTACTTCTGGCAGGCCAGTAAAGAACGTGTTAACACATGTCCAGGTGTTAACAAAGCTTTTAAATCTCAGCTTACTGCCCTTTATACTATTTCGTGGGAAGGATTTGTATTAGAGACTGTGAGTCCAATGGTGTGAAGCAATGTTTGCTAAGCCTTAATAGTGCTGGGCTGGGGAGAGGCATGATACCCCTGACACAAACATGGATGGATTCTCAGTTGAACTTCTGCCCCCTCCAAAGATGTCTGGTAAATACACCATTTATTCTCTGACATGAAGGGCAGCTTACATGGTAGAGAAGGCTAAGCTCTAACAGATGAGGGCTGAAGTCACTTGAGGCAGAGGATGGCAGGGTGGGGATTAGGACCTGGGTCTCTTGTTCCCAACCCCTGTCTTTGGAGCATCCGCAGGGTCTCCCCTGAGAACAAAAACCAACCCGGTAACAAAGGGGTCCCTACCCTGACACAATAGCTAGCCCCTTTCACCTGCACCAGGTAGCCTCACCCTAGCACAGGCCTGTATGCTTTTGGACCTTCTCCTGCATGTCAGGTAGAGAAGACAAACTGCTCATCCAATCATAGAGTTAATTATTCTTCTTAAAAACATCGGAGACAAGTGAGAAAAGTGGTGGGAGGCCAAGTGAGGAATTCCAACATGGCGGCTGAGGCTGGCATTTTCTGCCCTTCTCGGCGTCTCCAAACTGGAGTCTCTCCCCTTTCCAAAGCACCCTTGTCTGGGCCACCATGAAACAAAGCCTTCACCCCATTACCTGTGCTCTAGAGATTTGATGGCTCTCTGTCTTCTCACTTGCAAACATCCTATTCCACAGACATTTGGGGACACAAGATGAGCAACTGTCTTCAGTGGTCACTGATCTGCCATGAGATTCCTCAGCCCCAACCCTTCCTCAGCCCCCTCCCCCGCCCACGTCATCACACCGCCCTGCCCTGAGTCACCTCCACACAACCCGGTGCCAGCAGGCACTCGGCAGGGACGGACAGGGGACTGCAGGGGAAATGACTCAAGCATTTCCTTCCTCTGCGACCTCCTGTTACACTTCTAGACAGGTGTATGCCAACAGAATCCCAGCCACTGCCATGATAGCTCTTCACATGCTGCCCTTCATTTTTCAAAACCGAATTCTAAAACTGTTGTATTTACCCCTGTAAAACTTCCTCTTGCTGCCTCTGTATATGACTTGCTGCCATTTGGAGGGTCAGCCTGCCTCCTGGCACACAGCCCCCTTGGCAGCTGTGATCCGTGTGTGGCTCTGACAATACTGTCCTCAACCACATCACAGATAAGAAGGGATGTAAGGGAATTTACCTGAATCTTGATTCTAGGCACTGAGCTGCGTGTGGGGCAAGTGAAACGTGGTCCTTTGGCTTCTGGGAGCTCAAATGAACATATAAACAGCACGGGTGCCCCGCATGGCTATGGGGCTATGTGGCAAGTGCTATGGGACCCCCAAAGGAAGACACTTGTCTGTGATTAAAAGTCGGCAAGCTGTAGGAGAAGATGGTGTTCTTTTTAAAGATTTTTTTTAAATGTTTTATTTCTTTTTGAGAGAGAGAGCATGAGCGGGAGAAGGGCAGAGAGAGGAAGGGGGGCCAGAAGATCCGAAATGGGCTCCACATTAACAGCAGTGAGCCTGATGCAGGGCTCGAACTCACAAGCCTCGAGATCATGACCTGAGCTGAAGTGAGATGCCTAACCAACTGAGCCACCCAGACGCCCCGGAAGGTGGAATGTAAAATCTCCACAAAGCAATATTCAAAATTCTAAGAATATAAAAGCTGCACACAGCCATGTTCTATGACCCAGCAAGTCTACCCCTGAGAGTCCACACTCAACAGAAGAGCGATCACTCTCCACTAAAAACACGTCAGAATATTTATAGTAACACTGTTTGTAAGAGCCCAAATCAGAAACCACCCAAATGCCCACCACCAGGGGAACGGGACAAAAATTGTGGAGTAGTCTCACAATGGGACCGACAACTGACAATGCAGGTGACTCTACAAGACCCCTGAGCAAGGCGGACATGAAAGATTATGCTCCATGTAATTCTATTTATATGAAGTACAAAAACAGGAGAGCTCCTCTAGGACATAAGCAGTCAGCACAATGGTCAGCATAGACGAGAGGGCGGGTACCCAATGGGGGGACAAGAGGCTTTGGGGGTACTGTCACGTTCAGTTTCTTTTTCTAGGTGTAGGTTACATGGCTGTGTTCAGCTTGTAAAAATGAATAATGCTGTGCACTTAAGATATGTTCGGCTTTCTGTGAAGAGTAGACTCCAGTAAAAAGAAAGAAATGGATGGGGCGCCTGGGTGGCTCAGTCGGTTAACGTCTGGCTTTGGCTCAGTCATGATCTCGGGGCTTGTGAGTTCGGGCCCCACATTGGGCCCTGTGCTGACGGCTCAGAGCCTGGAGCTGCTTTGGATCTTGTGTCTCCCTATCTCTCTGCTCCTCCCCTGCTCACACTGTCTCTCTTTCTCTCTCAAAAATACATAATAAAAAAAGAAAGAAATTGAGTACAGTTATTTAGACAGCTACACAGGTATCTAATAAGTATTATTTTCTGAAATACATTTCAATTATTTCTCTGCCATTAGCCCATGAGCTGTTTTAGCTGCTTTATCCCTCCTTTGGCACAGCATGAAGTCCAAGCACACAACAGATACATGATAAATCTTCAAGAAGCCAAGATACAGTGGGTGATCTTCCTACTCACTAACCCTTTGGGGACAGTTTGGCAAGACGCCTTGCATCTTAATGCCCATTCTATTTAGAAATGCTCTCCAAGGGTCAAGATCTAATCGAACTAGGAACTGAAATCATAATAACCCACTCATGCATTCTAGACCTCAGCCATTCCCTGTTAATTTTTTTTGTATCCACATAATTTTCTGCTGCTCACACATTCTAGAGAAATCTGTCAGAGTCCCTTGCATCATGGAGCCCCCAACCCTGTGGGATAAGTCTTGTTCTCCCTGTTTAATCAAGGTTGCACCACATTCAATGATATTCCTCACACAACTTTGAATGCCAGAAGACACAGTTCACTCCAGCCTGGCCCCTCAGCTCACATAGAGACTAATCCTGTCTCATTAATTCCTTGGCTGCTTGTTTGTCCATCTTTGTAGGCGGGGAGCTGGCGCCAGGCAGAATTGGGACAGTGCTGTGCTCTCTGCATCTGGGTCACAGTTTTCTTGCCTTGTTTACAGCATCCAGAGCTAGAATATTTCCACAGCCTTCCCCCCTCTTCTGTGTCTCTTTGTTCGCTGACAAGAGGAATCTGCAGCCTCATCAGCTCTGTACCAACCTCCCACCACCTTCTGAGCAAAGTCCTCCTCAGAAAGAAGAAGAATGGAGGGGCCTGGAGGTGCTTGCACCAGATGGGGACAGGCAGGGTGGACGGTACACAAAGTTCAGACCAGGGCAATGGGCCTGCGCTGGGGAGACAGCACTGCCCATGGGGCTGGGTGACCTTGGACCTATCTGGCCCCATGACTTCACACAGCATGAAAGAGCTGAACGAGAGGATTCTGAGCTCTTTCCAACTCTAAACACCCCAAACCCTAATTATGACCCTTTGTCTGGAGAGTGAAATATTAACATGTTTTTTTTACTTCTTCTCTTCTGCATTTTGCAAATAGTTTATAGTAAGTTTGCAATACTAAAGTGTATGTGTTCACAAGACCAAAAAGTCTCTGATTCTAGAATGAAAATGGAAAAATTTTTTTTTAAGGGAATGAAATCAAGGCACCCAGGTGGCTCAGTTGGTTCAGCCTCTGACTTTGGCTCAGGTCATGATCTCCTCCTGGTTCACAAGTTCGAACCCCATGTCTCAGAAACCCCATGTCTGCTTTGAATTCTGTGTCTCCTTCTCTCACTGCCCCTCCCCTGCTCGTGCTGTCTCTCTCTCTCAAAAATAAAATAAAACATTTAGAAAGCTTTTAAAAAGAAGGAAATGAAATAAAAATAAAAGTAAAGGCAGAGGAGAAAGAAAGGCCCAACAAGAAAACTCAAATCCTAGCAGGGGCAGCAGTGACCTCTGGGGTTTCCCACCTCCAGGGCCAGAGGCCTTTGTAACCTCATGGCGCCATCTGCTGGTCATCTTGGGACAACAGCTTCCACTTGATTCGAGAAAGGGTTTTGAGGTGAATCCAGCCAACATCGCTGGATGGCATTCGGGATATAGACCGCATTCTATTTACAGGCTAATATTACTTGCACTTTCCTCCAGAATTTACTTTTGATATCGCATTACAGCGATAACTGTAACCGGGACACCTGAGTAAGTTCCTTTTGTACAAGGAATTGTCACCGGGTAACTACCTGGAGTGGCTGGTTTTCCAGATCTTCTTCCCTCTGCTCCGAGAAAACTCCCTCCCAGCCATCTGTGAACAGTGTCAGTTTCATCTCCATAGGTCTCTGTCCTGAAGGTTTCCATAGATCTTGACTTTCTGGTCTTGGATTAATTCAGTGGCTCAAGCATTCCCAAATGGACCAACAGCTTACAATGCTGGCCAGGCCTCTGACGTGTCCCTCTAGCCAACGTGAACACTGCTTTTCTACCTCTGCAAAAAGAGTGGGGACCTCGCTCCCTGGCAGTCTCAGCTGGGAGGGGACCCGTGGTCCAGCCCATCTCACCTTCTTCCAACCAGACCCATCCCACAGAGGCTGCCCAGCAAAATTCCCCATGCTGTCTGAGGCTGGATTTTAGGCCCAGGACCGCGTTTACACCCAGCAACACCCTCTGTTGTAGATACTGGTGGGAAAGTGTTCCTTCTAACACTGCTCATTCCGCTTCTACGAGGCACCTCTCAAAATACCAGCCTTAAAAATAGCCCTGACCGGACTCTGGACAGATCATCTGTCCAGCTGGGGCCATTGTGAGACAACAATGTCCCCAGTTCTTGGCATAGAGCTTCTAAAACCTGTGAATTTCCTGAGTGAGAGGGGGGATAGAAGTGTCTTTTGTTATAACATTTGGCTTGTATCCCCATTACTGACACAGAGGGGTTTGGAGAGCTTCCGGGTTGATGAGCTCACCAACATTCGGGGTACAGTACCCCCGGACTCCATGGGGACGCCTACGACTGGAACCCTCCAGACCTTGCCCTACGGTCCTCCTTCATCTGGCTATTCATTCGTTTCCTTTCTACTGTCCTTTGTGACAAATTGGTAAGGGCTAAGTAAATAAGTACAGACACACATGCATATGTATATAAAAGAAGAAAAAGTAAAATCAAAAGTCACTCTTAAGTCTTTCTGAACTTCATCATGATCTTCACGTGGTGTTTATTAGTACAAAGTGATGAGGTCTATCCTCAAGGCAGAGGAGAGCCTGGGAACCCCTGATTGGTCCTGCCCGGGAGGGGAGGGGAGGGCTGCTATATTTGGAGAGCAGCGGGGATGCCACCTCCCCCTGCAGTCCCTACAGAGGCAGGACGGTGTGCTGTTGGACAGCGCTTGCTGAGGCTTCAGAGACACACTCCCAAAGACAGCCCAAGGTAGGCAGGGAGCCAGAGTCCCCGCGGGGCTCCGTTACTGTGGTCAGGGTTGCTCATTTCCAATCAGACTGCAAACCGTGCAGTCATTTCTTTTCTCCCACCTCCTGGCGTGGGTCCCCAGTCAAGGGGACACATGGAATGTTGGGGCATCACTGGTGTTGCATGTGTGCTTCTGGGGTTGACCATAAAATGCTACTGTACGGTTGGCTGGTTGGGATTTTCTTTTCGCTTTTAAGCCCTCGTCTATGAACATTAATTTCTTTCTCGAGATCTCTATGCTTTTGTTTCTTGACACACCTGTAATTTGTGTTATTATTCTTATTTTATCATTTCTCCTACCAAAGACTATGGGCTGAGGGCACAGGGTGTGATTAACGAATGTTTGCTTCATGCTTGGATCTCTTTGGAGCAGGCTGGTGTGAGGTCACTATGGTTAGGGGACAGGGGAGGTATGGTGCCAGAGCCTGGGTGCAGCCGGGGCCAGAGGCTAGACCATGCCTCAGGTAAACAAAGGTCACCAGGCACCTAAAGATGACTGCACTGAGCTTGCATTGTGCCCTTTTTCCTACATAAGAACCAGCGTCACACTGGAGTTGAATATTTTAGAGGAGGTGGACTAGTCACTTCGAGAATCCTGCAGGGAAGGTGTGTTAGGAGCTAAGCAAGCTAACTTCTCAACCTCCTCCAGCTGTGGCACGGACGGACTCATGTCAAACTTCATCTAGGACCCAGCGTAAGCAGGCTTGGCTCTAGTAACTCTTCCTGCGTTTTTGATCCACACCGACAAAGGTCCAGGCCTTGGAATGCCCTGAACGGTTGACCTTGGGAAGTAGATTTCCACAATAGCTATTGTGGTTTCAGGAGCCAGATGTGACAAACTACCGGACTGGGGGGCTGGGGGAACGGGGGATATCCCTGATGTCATCAGCAGCCCTTCAGACTCCTAGGGGCCACCTTGACCCTGGACCCTCGGCCCTCCCTCAGCCCCTCATCTCCTCTGAAATCCCTCATGGGCCCTGCTTTTTACTCAGCTTGGGGTCCGCCGGTGCTGCCCATCATACTCAGTGAGTCAAAAGCACAAAATCTGAGCACCATCCCCTCCTGCAGCCCAGAGGGGCCATGATGCATGCCTAGTGTCAGACAGAGCTGGATTCAAATCTACAACCGACTAGTGTGAAGCCTTGGGTGAATGACTTACCTACTTAGAATTCCAGGACAACTTTTATGAGAAGGGACTAATAATGTCCCTATCCCGTGTGAGGATTAAGCTAGTCAATGCCAGTGGCTCCCATGTAGCAAGTATGCAGTTACAAAGCTGGGTGACGGGGAGGGTGGGGTCATGCTGCCTCCCGGGGTGAAACTGGGAGCCTTGTTCCTGACACATCGTGACCCCCTGACACAGAAGGCGGCAGGGGTCTCCTGGCCACACTTCCATCTCCCTCTCTGTCATTACCATAAAGCCCTGTAGGGTCAGCAGCCCAGTGACTTCCTTAGAATGGATAGCAGAATGTGCCAGAAACAGTGCCAGCTTAGAGCAATAGAGAATACAAGGGGAAGATCAAGGATACAATCTGTACCCAGAAGCCTGTGGCTACAGCTCTTCTGAGTGTTTTTCCCCAGAGAGCCCTTGATTTCAAAGACTTGGGAGCACCTGAGAAAACCTAGGTGTATTATGTCATTATTTATTTTCCCATGAGTATTCAAAGGCTTTATAATTGCCAGTTGTAGCTTCTTATCTGTCTGAGAAAACCGGATCTCTGCCCGAAGTGTGAATAATTCCAGGCAAAAGCAAGAAACCCGGTATTGACTTAGCCAGTACAACTGGAGCATGGGAAAACTATTACGGTTTTGGAAAATGTGAACGGCATAAGGTTGCATTCCTTGCTTAAATGTCCTGCACGCGGGAGGGGGACAGTGGAGCCCAGGAACTCACGGGAGAGAGTAACCACTCCCGGCCTTTGCTCTTACAGATCCTGACACAATGAGGAAGCATCTGGGCAGGTGCTGGCTGGCCATTTTCTGTGTCCTGCTGTGCAGCCAGCTCTCAGCAGTCAAGGCAAGAGGCATAAAGCACAGGATCAAGTGGAACCGGAAGGCTCTGCCCAGTACCTCCCAGGTCACGGAGGCACAGAAGGCGGAGATCCGCCCTGGAGCTTTCATCAGGCAGGGCCGAAAGCTTGATATTGACCTTGGCGCTGAGGGCAACAAGTACTACGAGGCTCACTACTGGCAGTTCCCGGATGGGATCCACTACAATGGCTGCTCCGAGGCCAACGTGACCAAGGAGAAGTTTGTCACCAGCTGCATCAACGCCACCCAGGTGGCCAACCAGGAGGAGCTGTCCCGCGAGAAACAAGACAACAGGCTTTACCAGCGGGTCCTGTGGCGGCTGATCCGGGAGCTCTGCTCTGTCAAGCACTGTGATTTTGGGTTGGAAAAGGGAGCAGGACTTCAGGTCATCGTAGACCAGCCCATGATGTTCTGCCTGCTGGTTTTCATTTGGTTCGTCGTGACCTAAGCTTGCAGGCAGGCTGGCGGCTGCGGGGACAGGAGGGGGAGCAAACTGCTGAGTGATCCCAGTTCTTTCTCCAGGCCCAAACCCCCACGTGTCCCGAAGGAACCGAAGAGCCAGGCATTCCCTCCGGTATCCATTTGCGTTTGATAAGTGTGTGTGTACCAGTCCCCTCCAGGCTCTACCGAAGGCGGCCTTGTAATCACCACATTCTCAGCTCCCAGTGGAGTGTCTGGCACGGCGTGCTCCGCAGTAAATGCTGGGGGAACAGATAAGAGAATGCGCCAGGGACCACACCCCGCGCTCCACAGCATCTCCCGACCCCTCTTAGAGGCAGGTGCTCTTCCCACGGTATAGATGAGGAAACTGAGGCTCCAACAGGTGAAGTGCTGGAGAGTAGCAGAGCCAAAATTCAATCCTGGCTTGTCTAACCCCGGATTTTCCCGCTCTGTGCAATCCCAGAGCCGTCTTGCGATCCCTTCCTTACTGCTCGAAAGACCCAAACTGAAACATAGATTTCTGACAAAACCGCAGAAACCCCACTTTGAGAAATATGAACCGGCCTGAACTGATGGCCATGTACTTTAATACCTTGTTACATGGAGGTTTTATTTAATTCTTCTCATTAAACTAAGGTACAAGAAAGGGACTAAAAGAACACAGAGGTTGAGCTAGACAAAGGCCCAAAAATCATGGTATAAGGCCATCTCGGCAGGCGCGTTCCCAGAGCAGACCAGAAACACGGCAGGATGTGTCCTCAGCACAAAGGGTTTTTGGTTTTGGTTTTTTGTGTTTTTCTTCATAAGAAGAATAAGCGAGTGCTGTTCCTGTCTCTGAAATATTACCTGGATTTGAGAAAGTATTTTTAACTGACATGTTTACTTTCTGATGTTCCCTTGGCCCTTTCTGCATCGATGTACCTACCTATGGGAATCTTAAATATACTCCGTTTACACGGGTACCACACCAATCTCCCGCTGCTCTTTTACCCCCACCTCAGTGAGGGGCCGTCATTTCTGTGAACCACTTACCACTATAAAAAAAATAATTCCTTGTCCAACAAGGTTCAAGAGAAGCCATGTCTTTAGGGAGACCCAACAAAGAATTCACTCATGCCCTAATCAAGATTAGATATGCCTTTTATCATCTACTTCTTATTGGTTAAGTACAGATATTTCGTAGTTAATATCAGTTTAAAATATATATATTACAAAATATGAATATGGCTTAGATACAAATGGTGAATCTAATGCTTAGATACAAATGGTGAATCTAATGCTCTCAGAGGCCTTCTGGGGTGCATGTAGAGACACACACTCCCCCAGGAATTGTTGAACCATATTTGGATGCACCAGCTGCTGAATGTTATCAATTCTCCTTAAAGAAGAGTCTGTAAGGGGAGAAAAATGTGCGTTCTCAGACAGTTTATCCTACGTATTTCAAATCATGAGTGTTGATAATGGTGCCTCTTGTTCTGAGCCTCCACTCCTATCAGTGTTCTTCCCAAGGATACTTTTGGAAGGTTTTAACACAGAAAGCTGGCGGAGGACGTGGGGGTGGGGCAGCCCAGGGTAGCGGCTTTCCCCTGGGGAGCTGGGGGTGGCAGTCCTGCCCTGAATCCGCACCAGAGGAGGAAGGTGGGATCAAAGAGGCGCCTTTGTTCTCAGACAGCCAGCACTGTGCCCAGCTTCTACTTCCACTGTCCTGTTGAATTCTTGAGCAGAGCACAGGATACAAGTACAAGCCATATAAGTCATTTCTTGCCTGTCAATTTTTTTTTAATTTTTTTAATAATAGCAATAGCAAGAAACTGAAAATGACAGAAGAACGAATGTAAGGAAAGGAAGAAAGAAAGGAAGGAGGGAAGGAAGGAAGGAAGGAAGGAAGGAAGGAAGGAAGGAAGGAAAAAGAGGGAGGGAGAAAAATAAGAAATTAAGCTGCTGTTGAAAATTTCAGTCTGAGGGCACCTGGGTGGCTCAGTCGATTAAGCCTCCGACTTCGGCTCAGGTCAGATCTCACGTTCATGGGTTCGAGCCCCGCGTCAGGCTCTGTGCTGACAGCTAGCTCAGAGCCTGGAGTCTGCTTCAGGTTCTGTGTCTCCCTCTCTCTCTGCCCCCTCATGCTCTGTCTCTCTCTGTATCAAAAATAAATAGAACATTAAAAAAATTTTTTTAAGAAAATTTCAGTCCAGTTCTGCTGAGTGCAACCAAAAAGGCACACACAGACACATAAGTAAAATGACTTCATTTCTTAGGTGAAAGCAGGCCACTACCATAGTGCATTTTCTATAATTGCTATCTTTCCTCGTTTCATTAACAGTTCCAGACACCAGATTTAAGTGGGGCGTGAAGAGAATTTGCACATGGTGATTCAAATGCAAACAATAATCATGAAGCTTGTAAGTGAGACTATATGGGCTTGAACATCCTTGCTGGTGCTTACGAGGTATGAGGTCAAGGGAAGGCTTCATGAGTCTGGTTTTTCACTTTAGCAAAAGGTTGCCGAGCACCTACTATGTGTAAGACATCGTAAGGGACCTCTGAATTATTCTTGATACAGTCACTGTAAATGTGACTAATGTCACCAACATTGCATTCTCGTCCTCTCCAAGTGTAGACTTTGCAAAATGCACTTACTGTAAGGGTGACATTCGAATGACAATAGAAACACATTGCCCACAATCCCAGCATCTGACTAAGACAGTGTTTTCATTTGACCCCCTTACCTCCTAGGCCTCATCCATTTTCATATACAAGCGTACATATTTGCAATAATCATATAGCGCTTATAGCTTTTATATTCCAAATATTCTCTGAACTTTATTCTATGCTTTTTTCATTTTTGTAGGATGTTTAGTGCTTGCCTCCCCCTCTGCCTTTCCCAACCCATCCTCTACTCACTGTATAACCCCCACATTTTCATTGTGCTTAGGTGAATAAGGGAGGGTTTTTTTTAACGTGATTGCTCCTTTTAAAAACACTATGATTGTACGTATCACATTTACACCCCCACAATTGGACTCTGTAACTTCCTACTGCATCATGAACCTCTTTCCAGTTCAACAGCGAGCTGGTTAGCTAAAGTGTCCTTTTAGATTGCTGCATCATATTCCATGGTGCGGATGGCCCCTGGTAGATTTGATCACTTTCTTGCTGATGGACCTTCAAGCTGGCTTCAGTTTTTTTGCTACTCTAGACAATAAACAACCTTGAATGATGTGTGGCTTTTATTTCCGTGGAGTAGTTTTAGGTATGACTAGATTATGCTCCTACATCGTTGGAGCAATGCTCCTTCCTGCCTGCCGTGGGTGGTGCTAACCTGTAAGGGTTTTTATGCCACTTAAGTGTAAGACCCATCTTTTCTGCAAACGCCACTCAAGCCCCTTCTCTCCTTTGCAGATGGCATGCCAAATCGCACCAACTGACTTCTGACCACGAGCACCACTTGAAAATCTTAAAACTGTTAGCAATTCTTATTCTAAATCTGGGTTTGGGTCCAAAACATCCAGATGAGAAGCCTGGAAAGCAGGCTGTGTATATTTGGGCTTTAGAGGGTGATATATTTGCACAACTGCACAGTGCCTGATGGCCAGGGAAACATGGGGTTAGGTTTGGTCCTGGCCTTTTAAAAAGAAAAAAAAAGGGGGGGTGCCTGGGTGGCTCAGTTGGTTGAGTGTCCAGCTTCGGCTCAGGTCATGATTTCACGGTTCATGGGTTCAAGCCCCACATCGGACTCTGTGCTGACAGCTAGCTCAGAGCCTGGAGACTGCTTCAGATTCTGTGTCTCCTCTCTCTCTCTCTGACCCTCCCCTGCTCACACTCTCTCTCTCTGTCTCTCAACAATTAAAAAAAAAAACATAAAAAATTAAAAAAAAAAAGATTTATTTAGTTTTTAGAGAGAGAGCACAAGAGGAGAAGGGGGAGAGAGAGACGGGGACAGAATATTTGAAGCGGGCTCGCCGCTGACAGCAGCAAGCCTGATGTGGGGATCAAGTCCACCAACCACGAGATCATGACCTGAACCAAAGCCGGATGCTCAACCGACTGAGCCACCCAGGTGCCCCAGTCCTGGCCTTTTTATTAATCCTCGGTAAATAAATTACCTGCATTCCACTGAGAATGGCCTCTAGGAGATAAAAACCAAAAGCAGTGGGCGTCAAGCACCCTGTTCAAGTAGCTGGGGCCACTGCTCACTTCAGGGCCCCTGCAGACGGCCGGCATCTCCCCGGAGCCTTCACACCCCATCTTGCTTAGGATGCACTCTGCAACAGTCAGAAACCCCGCCCTGTGGTCCTAACGAGACGCGTCCCGGGTAGTAGCCGTGACTGTTTGTCTTGAGCTGTTTACACTCTACCTCAAGCTCTCTGATAAGAAGGGATGGGCTTGGGCAGTGGCCCATTGGGTCAGGCACCCCCCAGTTCTACTTCACACCTTGGGGTTTGGTCACTTCTTGTGTTTCCACCCAACATGTTTTCTTCATGCGCTGTATACGGTTGGACAAGGACGCCCTAAGATATCCGTGTGTTGCGGTGTGTCACAGTCTGGAGCCTGTCATGGTCTCAACTGAAAGACTAAGAGCAGGGCCCATGTCCCCCCATGCAGGCAGCGATAGCATAACGGCAGGCCACGCACACTGAGTGATCAGGAGACCCATAGACAAGGCATCCTGGCAAATTCCTGTGGACCCATTACAGCAGACCCATTGTGGCTGGGCACTCAGTTTCCCCATGGAAGGGAAGGGATCCAAACTCCCATGTCACTGGGAATGACAGACACCTGTAAAATGAGAATAAATCCAACATTCTCAGCAAAATGAGAATAAGGCACAGTCTCCGGGACATCTCTAAGCCCATCCCAGACCTTTCAAAGCCTACTCAACAGACTCAGCTGTTTCTCTTGTCAAATGGAACGCTTCACCTGGGCCCATGGGAGGCCTCACATTGAAATAGGTCCCATGTACTGACCATTCCCCCGTCTAAAGGGACCTTCCTGGGAGCTGCACCCAGTCCAGAGCTGACCCCCGCAAAAGAGTTTATCTTCCAACACTTAAGTGTCTCCGCATCCTCAAGCTGCTTCCCCTTCCCTGGTCAGAATTTCTTATCTCTACCCACCCACCCGCCCACCTGGTCAGCCCTTGGAATTTCCAGATCTTATTTTAATGGAAATCTTTTCGTGGGAAAGCATTGCTTTCTTAAACAATACAGATTGCTTTAACTCCAGCAGGCTTTGCTATACATTGTGGAAGGAAATTGGCAAAAGGCCAGAGAGGAACTTGAGGAAGCTAGAAACAGGTCAGGGTCAGAGGACCTAACGCAGCTGGTCTTTCTGGATAGAGGGAGGTGGGGAAGAATGGGAGGTTAGGGGAGAGGGCAGGGGCCTGGGAGAAAATATTATCCATGGAGAGAATTACACATACAGGCTTAATCAGAGATGCCATCAGCTTCCAACAGGGTGGGGAATTATGCCCCCAGGGCTTCAGGTTCCAACGCTCAACACCAGCGAGAGGGAGTTTCAAAGACAAAGCAGAGGGAAGTAGGGTCCTGGCAATTCCTGTATCAGCTGTGTTGTACTTAACTTTCCAAATCTGCAATTAGGGCTTCTAATTTTTTTTTTAACCAGCTGTTTTGACTCAGGGCTACTTAGCAATCAAAAACATCTGAAGGAATTACAGCATCTGCAACACTGTGATTTATAAGATGTGATTTATAAGATTTTGGTCATCTTGATGACCATCTTCTCCATCCATGGTTCTTGGCTCGCAGGTCCTCAAACCCTTGGAATTTGCTAGGCAATAAGATCAGTGGAAGCACCTTTTGTTATAATACCTGATCTCTTGTCCTCAGTTCCTGAAATTGCTCCCCAGCCATAAAGGTGAAATGGGTGCCTTCTTATTCACAACCAGACCCTTCATGAGTTTATGTTAATGAGGTGACTTGGAAAGCACCTGCAGATTGGGGCTGGTTGCCAGGGAAACCAATCATGAATAGAGGGTTGGAACTTGCAGTCCCCCCCACTGATTTCCAGGGAGAGGGAGGGGCTGGAGGCTGAATCAATCACCAATGGCCAATAAGTTGATCCTTGTGCCCAGGGAATGAAGCCTCCATAAAAGCCAAAATGGACAGGGTTGGGGAAGCTTCCAGGTCGGCGAACACATGGAGATTTGGGGTGAGTCGTCCATGCCAAGAGAGTACAGAAGCTCTGTCCCCTTTCCCCATACCTTGTCCCATGTGTCTTTTCTATCTGTCTGTTCCTGAGTTATATGCTTTTATAATAAACTGCTGCCCAGGGCTGGCTTCCTGGAGAAGGTTGCAGACACGTGAGGGACATTGGCCACAGCCAAAGAGATCTGACCAGGGGATCTGCCACAGCTATCTAGCCACAGTTAATTCTGTGTGTTACTTACTGACTTCCCCTGTGTTCCCGTGTAGAAGGAAGGGCAAGTATGTCACCAACCCATTGAACATCTACCTCTCATCAGCTGGGCCCAGACCCAGCTCCAGTCCCTGAGGACCTTGATGGCTGCCATTTGCCCAGACTCCCACCCTCTTCCAGAACAGACCAGCAAGGCATCTCAGTACCTCCCAACCCCTAGATGATGGGAGAAAGAAGAGGTCAAGATGCTGGGCTGCTCTCCAGGAGATTACCCACAGTGAACTCCAGCCTGTCTGGAGGTAGGAGGCTCCTCTTAGCCCCTCTGTGTTGCTGTGCTTGAGAAGAAATCAGTTTCTCAATAAGACAAAATTTCTCCATCTGAATGGTCAACTGAGCTCCGCTCTGCGGGGTTCTTTTCTAGCCCAGAGAGGTCCCAGGATGATGTGGAGTTAGAAGGAAGAAGTTAGAGAGGCAGAAGCCCTGAGCTCCAGCACTGCCCCATGCATGGGGTCTTTGGGCAAATCATTTCACCTCTTTGAACTTCAGGGTTTTTTTTATCCATAATGGTAGGTATAATACCACCTACCTCATGAAAATCAAATAAGAGGATGGATTTGAAAACATCTGGTAGAAAATCAAGGTCAATTGCATCAGAATTCATGAATGTATCACTGTGACAAGATAATAAGTAGAATCTAAAATCAGGACTGTAATGGGGTGCCTGGGTGGCTCAGTCGGTTGAGCTTCCGACTTTGGCTCAGGTCAGATCTCCCGTTCGTGGGTTCAAGCCCCGCGTCGGGCTCTGTGCTGACAGCTAGCTCAGAGCCTGGAGTCTGCTTCCGGTTCTGTGTCTCCTTCTCTCTCTGCCCTTCCCCTCTCATGCTCTGTCTCTCTCTGTATCAAGAATAAATAAAACATTAAAAAAATAAATAAAATCAGGACTGTAAATACCCTTGATCATGTCCAAGGAGAGCACAGCCTTCCTTCATTTTCCTTACATTTAGGAAACTATGTTGCTGCAAGGGTTACTTGCTGTCTTAGGCTGGTTTTCCCCAGAAGTCAGTTCTGAGACAAGAATCCATGTACAAGTAGTATATTAGGGAAGTGAGTTCTGGAAACATTGGAAGTGAGAAGTAAAGGGAGAGTTAGCAAGTTCGGTCTGTGGGCAACCGGAACTTCCTTCTGCTGGGACCCTCTGGGAGGCAGCATAGAAAATGTGCTCAGAGTTACCCCATTTGAGGGCAAAGGAGTTGGGGAATGTATACACCAGCACCTCCCATCATTGGTTGAGGACCATTCCCAAAAGGCATTAATTCCTAATATGTCCAGCGTGCTATTTGTATGGTTTGAGTGAGCTCCTGACAATGCTGGTTCCGTCTTCTAATGGTGAGAGTTAAAGGCACAGTAAGAAACAAGACAAGACAAGACAAGGACCCGTTAACCCCCGAGAATGAGTCCAATCTGACCTTCAAACTTTCTGGGTGCCCATTCATCCCACTAAGCACGATATGCCATTTCACCTGTTCCATAAAGGACAGACCATTCCACAAAGCCACGCCTCACAAGTAGCTCACCTTAGCCTGCGGAGCCCAAGTTCTGGGGGACTTCTACCTCCAGCTCAAACCAGAAAATAAAGAAATGCCTCTAAACATGCTTTATGTGTTCATTTTTCTAGTTGCAAATAGTGCACCATAGTTTAGTTTGAAGGCATGGTAAAGAATAAGCCAGAAACATTGAATATAATATTCAACCTAAAAACTAGGGCAATAATTTAAAAAAAAGATGTTCTTGTTTAGCAAAAGAGTATGCATCAAAGCATCAAAAGCTCTGATGAGAGTCGCTTCCACTTGTAATTATAGAGATCGTTCAGGAAAGAGGTGCTTTATCAGTTCATCTTGACGGAGTGTTCAAGATAATGAAGACGCAGTGAGCTATTAGCTTCAGAGACTACTGTCTCAGATGCACAGCCCAAACCTACCAGGCCTAGTGCCTGGAGGTGGGGGATGAGAGGTGCTAAAGTCTGAATGTTCGTGTCCTTCCCCAAATTCCTGTGTTGAAATCCTAACCCCCCAATGCAATAGTAGTAGGAGGTGGGGCTTCTGGGAGGTGATTAGGTCATGAGGGTAGAGCCTTCATGAATGGAGTCAGTGCCTTTATCAAATCAAAGACACCCCAGAGAGCGTTCTCCCCTCTTTGGCCACATAAGGACACAGAGAGAAGACAGCCAGCCGTCTCTGAGCCAGGAATCTGCCAGCACCAGATGCCAAAGCTGCCAGCCCCATAATCTTGGACTCTCAAACTCCAGACCTCTGAGGAATAAAATTCTGCTGTTAAGAAACCACCCAGCGTGCAGTGCTCTGGCTCAGTGGCCCAAACCGCCTAGGATTTGATAGGATCTCTGAATTTGCTGGGCAGTGATGTCTGCTATGCAATTCCTACACCAGCAAAGGTCTGGTGGTTCCTGGATTTGGGGTGCTGATCCTGATGGCTTCCTATAGAAGGCCACCCACCTTTGACCCTACCCCAGGATCCCAGATTCCACAAAGATCTCCCACATCCCGTTGAAATGTCTTTAACACTCACCTACAGTACTGCACTATCTTAGTTTGCTGACATTGCCTCCTACGTTTTCCCAAGCAGGACATAGATTCCACAGGGATAAGAGCTGGACTGTCTGCTTCTTTTGTTTTGCACATGGCACCTAGCGCAGAGCTGAGTGCATCAGCCCAGTGGACTCCTGGGCCACTCTTTTGCCGTACTGACAGCATGGAGCCTGCTTGGAATTCTCTCTCTCTTTCTTTGCCCCTCCCCCCATGCTCACACACACACTCTCTCTCTTGCTCACTCTCTCTCAAAATAAAGAAATAAAACTTGTTTTTAAAAAAGGCAAAGTACAAAATCATTGAAAAGTGATAGGGCCGGATTTACAAGAACATCCCGCAGATGTCTCAGAAACAATGTAGTTGTGCACACTTCACCTTCTTCAAGGAGAACAATGAAGGAATCTCTACAGATTGTTTTAGATCTACTGCTGTTTATGAGGGTCCTCCGCATTTATTCAAAATCCTCTGGAGACGCTCCACTTTGCCCAGAAGGAGGCCATGGTGTCTCAGCAAAGTGCATGAGGTCCTCCAGAAGCTGGTGTGCCTGGTTCTCCAAGCTCACCTTCCGTGCTCACAGTCCCATCTCAAAGTCCTTCCCCCTGCAGGATTCCTACTCGCCCTTCAGGACAAGTTCAAACATGACCTCCAGGAGACCTTCCCTAAGGTTCTAGGACAGATAACTAGACCCCTTGTCACTTTGTGACCTAATTATTCACTTGCGTGTGTATCTCCCATAGCGAACTGTGACTCCAAACCCAACTATATGTTTTAGTCACCTTGTACTCCTCTACACAGCTGCTGCCCCTATCTTGCCAGACTGTCTGAAGGCACTAGAGCCCACGGGATGGGGTCTTCAATATCTCTCTACCTGCCTGACACCCAATTTCTACTGCCCATGAATCACCTTTTTTCCACTAAGGCCTCTCTTTGTCTTGGAAGCACCAGCATTTACTGTGACATGCTCCCGGGAAATTGTTCTTCTGCAGCTGTTCAAGCCCACTTCCCAGGCCTCGTCTTCTGTGATGACAGGGCCTCAACCAAATCTGTCTGCCTCTAGCTCAACACGTGCTCTGAGGGGTGCCTCCCAAGCGCCAGAATATGGCTCTTCCTGGACTGGAAATGTTGTTCCAGTATCCACCAGCAGGGGGCAGTGCAGAAACACACAAACTAGGCCTTTTCTTCCTGGAGTCATCTTCCCTGATAGTGCCCATCTCTGATCTGTGAAGATGGCTTGAGCCACTCCTCAGGTCCCATGTTTACCTGGATTCTTCTCTTACTCTCTATTTCTATTAAATTATAAAATCCTAATTCACTTTCTGGGTTTTTTGGAAAGGCAGCGAGCTCTGCCAGTCAGTTCCAGATATTTGAATTAAACATGGGCCAGAAATTGTGGAGTTTTGGTACAGTGTTATCACATATGAGCCAGCAAGATTTTTTTTTTCTTTTTTTTGCCTGTCACAACAGGAGTAGGAGCACTACTCTAAAATATTAGATATTTTAATCTGGTTGATGAAGACAAATGGGTTACTTTTCCCCTCCAGGTTTATTGAGGTATAATTGACATATAAAATTGTAAGGTATTTAAAGTGTGTACAGTGATGATTTGATATATGTATTCATTGTGAGAGGATCCTCCGCATCTAGTTAATTAACACATCTATCACCTCATGGATTCATCCTTTTTGGTGAGAACATTTAAGTTCTACTCTCTTAGCAAATTTTAATAATACCATACAGCACTGTCAACTATAGTCATGATGTTTCACATCACATCCTCAGACCTGATTCGTCTTCTACCTGAAGGTTTTACCCTTTGACCAGTCTCTTCCTTTTTCCCTCACCTCGCCAGCCCAGAAACATATGGGTTTCTAATCCTCTCTGATGCTTTGAGGTCTAGAAAGTACTTCTTTGTATTCTATTGGAGTGTTTGGATGTGTCTTTTCAATATGTTTTTCTTTTTAAAATTAAAAAAAATTTTTTAAATGTCTTATTGTTTACTTATGAGAGGGAGAGAGAGAGAGACGCTGAGTATGAGTCGGGGAGGGGCAGAGAGGGAGACACAGAATCTGAAACAGGCTCCAGGCTCTGAGCTGTCAGCACAGAGTCCGATGCGGGGCTCGAACTCACAAACCCGGAGCTCATGATATGAGCCAAGGTTCGAGGCTTAATGGACGGAGCCACCAGGCGCCCCTTCGATATGCTTTTAAATGTACCAGAGATCTCTCTCTGATGAATTATCTTTCTCTGAAGAGAATGATCTAATGTTGGGAGAGCGTCAAATCCTCCGGGTTTAACCATTTGTACCAGAGTTCAGGGTTCATAAGAAATCCTGTTACTGAAACCACAGAACCTAAAATCATGTTATTTTGGCCATGAAGTTATAATTTCAAGTTCTACTGGCTACTGAACGTGTTGCCGGGATCATGTGAGCGCACCACTCTGAAGCATGTTCTTTGTTGCGTTGTCAGGACCATGACAAAATGTCTGTATCCCGTTCTTCATTTCAAAAGCACATGTGAGCACTTTCTTCTTGATACGTGTGGGATACCCCGGTCTTGGGAATCCAAAGCACAGGCTTACTGAAGGGTCTTTTATACCTACTGGTCACATAGTTAAAATCAGGCTGGAAAATCATGTAAACCAAATGTAAATTTCAATCTCTACATTTTAAAGGAATCATGTAGGTAGTACAGGATATCTTCAAGAGACTTTTGAGAGTTTCAGGTGTTAAAAAGCACTTTGTAAATCACGAGTAAGAATAATTCATCCACATCTTAGCCAGCAGTATTTCCCAGACTCTCAGATACCTCTGGAGTTGAGCAGCCCACTTCCACCGACAATTGAAGTTAACCGCATCCTTACTTGATCACCAAGGACTTCTCCATCATATATGTTGGGCACTTTATTCTAGTTGATACAGGTGTTTCCGAGAGGGGTACGGGCTAGCAATTCTGATACATGTATACTAGAATTGAACAAATAACTAAATGGATGGTGGATAGCAGGTGCCAGGTTCTCCACTGTTGGGAGCACGAATTCAGAGAAGCAAGAGAAAGAGGCTAGAATGACCCACGTGGTAATGGAGCAGAGTTGGAGATACCAGTATGAATTTCATGTTTAACTTCATTTAGACATAGAAGGCTACATGTAGAAACATTTATACGTCTGTGTATCTGCTCGGGTTAGTATACACACGTCTTTCCATTCTCCTTCAGATGAGAAGACCTGAAAGAAACAAAACCCCAGTAGTAACAGACAAACCTAGTCCCCAGATCTTGGTTTCTAATTTCATTTCCCAGTAAAAGGAACCAGGGCTCCTTGGAGAAATGCCTGATTGTACGACTGAGACAGAGATACACAAGAAAGGGGGTGTCTGAGTGGCTCAGTCAGTTGAGCATCCTACTTCAGCTCAGGTCATGATCTCATGTTTCGTGAGTTCAAACCCCACACCAGGCTGTCTGCTGTCAGAGCTTGCTTTGGATCTGCTGTCTGCATCTCTCTTCCCCTTCCCTGTTTGCGTTCTCTCAAAAATAAATAAACATTAAGAAAGGAAGGAAGGAAGAAAAGAAGGAAGGAAGGAAGGAAGGAAGGAAGGAAGGAAGGAAGGAAGGAAGGAAGAAAGAAAGAAAGAAAGAAAGAAAGAAAGAAAGAAAGAAAGAAAAAAGAAAGAAAGATACAAGAAGGTTCTGAGCATCTTGTAATGCTAAAAAAGAAGGAAGTACAAAAAAAAAAAACACACACACAAGCAAACCCACATTCATGGGACTACATCAAAGGGGCACAGGAGCACTGAAGGAGCTCCCACTGGCCAAAACTGCAATAATTTGAGCAACAAAATAAAGCAGTACTGGATTATAATCCAAATAAAATAAAATATATACCTGTGAGTCCATGCTGATATAAACAAATGATTGGATACATAATACACAGGGGAGAAGAGATAAATCCCCTGGGAAGAAGAATTCCAAATGATTTATGTAGATACTCTGCCCTCAAGGGGACGGAGCATCCTCCCTGTTCCTTCAGTGCGGCCTTGGACAGTGACTTTCTTCCAAGGAGGAGAGTGTGGGATGGGGGGCAAAGCCTAACTTTATAGCGGAGAAGTCAGGTGATCAAGGTCAACAGCAAAACAGTGATAAACCAGGCTGATATATGTACTACTGAGACAGTGTGAGGGAAATGGGACTTACCACTGTGGTCTCCCTCCCCAAACTCCTAAGCCCCGTCTAATCATGAGAAAACCATCAGACAAATCCAGTAAAGGAACTGTCTACAAAATGTCTGCCCAGTCCTCCTTAAAGCTGTCAAGGCCATCGAAAACAAAAGAAGTCTCAGAAACTATCACAGCCAAGAGGCGCCTAGGGAGACATGCCAAAATAATGTACAATCATTCATTGTAACAAAAGAACCATATTAATGCAAGATGTTAATAATCGAGAACACTGGGCGTGCTGTCTGTGGGAACACCCTGTACTATCTTCCCGATTTGTCTGTAAATCTAAAACTGTTCTATCTAAAAGATAAGGCCTTTTTAAAAAATACAAGCAGCAGCAGGAGAGAAAGTATTTGCAGAATATAACGGATAAAAGATTATTACACAGAATGTATAAATAGCTTTCATGATATCAATGAGGAAAAGATGAGCCAATAGAAGAAAATGACAAAAGATATGAAAAGGCAACGCACCGAAGAAATGCAAGTGGCCGATAAACATCAGGGAAAAAATGCTGAATCTCACCAAGAATCTCAGAAATGCACAATACATGAAAATATTGATAAGATTGTTTACTCCCATCAACTTAAAAGATATGACATTCAGTCTTAGCAAGAGAATGAGGAAGCAATACAAATATGTTCGTGTAAAATTTACGTATTTAAATATAAATTGACATGAGTGAATTTTAAAGAAAACTCAGAGATACGGAAAGGCATGATCCCTTTGCCAGACTAGACTCTAACAGAAAATACGACTCAAAATGATGGGGGGCTATCCAATGGCCCTTAAGCATGGGGGACGATTCTTGTGCTTCTTCAGCATCAGGCAAATGCAAATTAAAACCACATGAGTGCTCACTTCGGCAGCACATATACTAAAATCGGAATGATACAGAGAAGATCGGCATGGCCCCTGCGCAAGGATGACATGCAAATTCGTGAAGTGTTCCATATTTCTAAATCCTGCCATTTGTAGCAAAGTGGATGGACCTCGAGGGTGCCATGCTAAGCGAAATAAGTCAGGCAGAGAAGGACAGATACCATATGTTTGCACTCATAGGTCTAACAGGAGAAACCTAGCAGGGGACCACAGGAAGGGGAAGGGGGTGAAAGTTAAGGAGAGGGAGGGAGGCAAATCATGAGAGACTCTTGAATACTGAAAACAAATTGAAGCCTGAAGAGAGAGGGCGAAAAGGGAAGGGGGGGGGTGATGTTCATGGAGGAGCACACGTGTGGGGAAGAGCACTGGGTATTTTATGGAAATTAACTTGGCAATAAACTATTTAAAAAAAAAAAACCCACCATGAAACACTACCACACACCAGAATGACTGACATTGCCCAATATTGATGAGGATGTGGGCCAATCAGACCTTCAAATCCAGTTGGTGGGGTTGGCTCCACCCACTTTGGAAAAAAAATGTTAGGGGAGTATCTTATTCAAGCTCAATAAGCACCTGCTGTAAGTCCCAGCAAATCTGCTTCTCGGTTAATACCCTACCAAAGAGAGAGCTTATGAACACCAAATGACACATGCAAAGGTGCTCATCAAGTTTTGGTCCCAATACTTCACCCTGGAAACAACCCAAATGTCTGTGCACGGTGGTGGATTAGCTAAACGGCCGGATAGACGTACAATGGAATTCGGCACAGCAACCAAAGAGAAACAACTGTTGACACAATATGACATGAATGAATCTCATAGACACGGCTGAGCAAAAGAAGTCAAATGCAACAACAACAAAAAAGGAAATATTGTACGGCAATTATTATGAAGCTCAAGGATAGGCAAATGTAATCTAGGATGATAGAAATTAGAATAGTGCTTTCCATTTGGGGCGAAGCGGTGGTATTGAGGTCGCCTGATGGAAGGCTGGAGCGTCCTCTATCTGCAGCTGGTGGCGGGTTATTCAGGGGGAGATATAGCTAAAAGCTCATCAGTCAGGACACTTCAGGTGCGTGCACTTTATTATATATTAGCTATATATCAGTAAACACATAGGTTAAAAGGAGGGAATATGTGAGTCCTTGAAAATGGGATAATTACTAGCAAATGAGAGTCACTAGGCTATATCTACTGTATGATGTGAAGGTGAGATTTCAAAAGGAATCATTAAAATAGAGGAAAGATAGGGGGCACTTGGGAGGCTCAGTCAGTTAAGCATCTGACTTCAGCTCGGGTCATGATCTCATGGTTTTCAGGTTCAAGCCCTGCATTGGGCTCTCTGCTGTCAGCACAGAGTCTGCTTCAGATCCTCTGCGCCCCTCTCTCAGCCCCTCACCCACTTGCATTCTCTCTCTGTCTCTCTCAAAACAAATAAATAAACTTTACAATTTAAAAAACCCAAGAAGGGACGCCTGGGTGGCTCAGTCAATTAAGCATCCAACTTCAGCTCAGATCATGATCTCATGGTTCATGGATTCAAGCCCCGCATTGGGCTCTGTGCTGACAGCTCAGAGCCTGGAGCCTGTTTCAGATTCTGTGTCTCCCTTTCTCTCTACCCCTCCCCAACTCGTGCTCTGTCTCTCTCTGTCTCAAAAATAAGTTTAAAAAAATTTTTAATAAGTTAAATAAATTAAATTTAAAAACCCAGAAGAATGATAAATAAAATGTGGTCCAGCCATCTAAGGGAATATTATTCAGCTAGAAGAGGGAATGAAACATGGATGACTCTTGAAAAATTGATGCTGAGTGAACCAAACCAGACACCAAAGGCCACATACCGTCTGATTCCACTGGACTGTGTGAAACGTCCAGAACAGGCAAATCCATAGAGGCAGGAAGTGGATTCGTGGTTACCAGGGGTTCCAGGGAGGGAGGAATGGGGAGTGACTATCACACAAACCCAGGGTTTCTTTTTGGAGTGATGAAAATGTTCCGGAATTAGATATTGATTGTGGTTGGAGATGTTTGTAAACGTACTTAAAAACCACTGAACTGTACACTGTAAAAGGGTGAATTTGACAGTGTGTAAATGATAGTTCCAAGTGGGGGCGGGGGAGAGAAACACACAAACACAGAGGAAAGGAGCTTCAGAAATCTCAGGACATGGCCGTGAGCAGGGCGCACCTCTGTCACCTGAGCCAGCTTCATGGGCATGTGACTGGCCCTGCACTTGGTTCAACCCTCTGCTCTGGCCACCTTGAAATTCTTAATTTTTAACAAGGGCCTGCGCCTTCATTTTGCACTGGGTTGGGCAAATTAAGTGGCTTCTCCTGTGTGTCAGGAAGACTTCAACTTCAGTCTGATGGAGGCTAATGCCTGTCCTGGGAGGCAGAGACACACAGGGACAGGGCGGGCCTGGGAACTTGGATCGCTGGACATTGGTTCCCGCAGTCGCCTCTGCATTCCTGGGGCAGCCAAGGACCGAGACAGGAGACTGGAGACAAAAGAGCTGCTTTGGTCCCTGTGCCGCCCCAGGGGGCGCAGCTGCAATCTGCTGAAGATGGGGGAGGAGAAAGGGCTCTAGTGGTAGGGGAGGGGAGTCACCCCCAAACCTGGGGCTCCCAGAGTGGTGCATCCGGGTCTCTGTCAGGGTTTTACACGTGGGTTTCCTGCAGCAGCAAGCCACGGACACACCAGATGAACCTCAAGTCTAACTGCAGGTTCTATGAGGACTGAAGTACTGAAGGGCCGAGCAGGATCTGGAAGAAAGGACAGCTGCAAAAGAACCCCGACCGTCTGCTGTTTGTCAAGGGCAAGGCCAGGGTCTGGCATGTGGCTACTGCCTCCTGCACTTGGGGGCTTAAGGAGCAGACATACACAAGACTGCTTTTTGTTTTAGGTCTTCATTAAATTACACACTCTCTCTCGTATCCATCCATTCTCTCATGCACTTTACTTGCTTCTACTGATCTGTGATTTTTTTTTGAGAGAGAGAGAGAGATTGAGAGAGAGAAAGAGCATGAGAGAGGCGGACAGAGGATCTGAAGCAGGCTCTGTGATGACAGCAGAGAGCCCGATGCAGGTCTCAAACTCGTGAACCATGAAATCATGACGAGAGCCAAAGTCGGACGCTCAACTGACTGAGCTACCCTGGCATCCCGATCTGTGATTATTTCAATTAAAAGTTTAAAATGAAAAATGAGGGGTGCCTGGGTGGCTCAGTCGGTTGAGTGTCCAACCCTTGGTTTTGGCTCCAGTCATGATCTCACGGTTCGTGGCTTCAGGCCCCTCGTCAGTCTCTGTGCTGACAGTGTGGAGCCTGCTAGGGCTTCTCTCTCTGCCCTTCCTCTGCTCATGTTCTCTCTCTCTCAAAATAAATAAAGTTTTAAAAAATAAACAAAAATAAAATGAAAACCCAAATAAAATTATTTAACAATCAGAGATGCTGATTATTATTTTCCAAGCTTTAAAAATAACAGGTAGCTTTTTTGGAGTCCTTAGAATGTTCTCAGGAGTCACCATGGCTTGCTTAACCCGCACTGCCTTACCAAGTGGGCATTCCAATTGTGCCTGCTTCATAGAAGGAGAAACTGAAGCTCAAGAGCCAGGCATGATTGGTGGTAAGCAGGGGACCCAGGCTTCAAAGGCCACCCTTTAATCTCCACATGTTATTGCCGCCTTTTGGTAAGTTTTATAATTTTCATCAATGACATTGGAAGGTCATCTCTTGCCACTGAGGTCTTCAACTTTATGAAGGTCACGGTCCTCACGTAGGGACACCCACCTGGCTGTACATCGTCACACTCCCCACCCACAGGAAGGCCACATAGGATGGCATTCCTGGGCCCAGCTGCCCTGCCAGAGGTTTGCAAAGCCTGGGGTCTGCAATCCCGCTTTCGGCTGACAGGTCATAGAAGTAGTCCCTGCGCGGTCCCCTGTTTTATTTACCGCATCCTCTCAGAGAAGAGCATGGCCGGGGAACCTCCCTCTCTCACTTGGGCATTTCCGGTTCCCACAGGAGCTCGGCCAGGCCTCGCAGAGCAGTGGACAGGGCCACCTCTCTTAGAAGGCTGGCCACAGCTCTGAGGGGGGCTCCCGCCTTCTTGGGACACCTTCCTAGGACACTGAGTGAAGAGGTGGCCACAAGCCCAGGAGGAAATGCACCCGGCCCAGATCCCCCTCGCCCACCTGCGGAATGGCTAATTGGGCCTAGGAATTGTGCAGACTCTCAGTTCCTGGTGTCCAGAGACGGGCTGTCCATTCTGGTCCTTGGTACAGACCTAAGGGAAAGGAGTGTCAGGTGCACCAAAAGACAAATGAGAACGTTCATAGCCTCCTAAGGCACAACCTCCAATGGACAGTGATCATGAGAATGAAGCAAAACGGCCCAGAAGGACAAAGATGGGCCAGAGGAAGCGGACCCACGGCTCTCCTGTGCCAAGAGAGCTCCATTGTTTTCCGCGAGGCTCAAGGATGCCCACCTGGGACCCGGGGAAGGCCAGCGGAGGGGGCCTTGGCTCCGGGTTTTGTCATCTCTTCCTGCTGATGGAAGAATAAAAGCAGTCAGGAACAGAAGCTGAACAAAGAGCCGGAAGAAAATGAGAGGTTCCCTGGGCAAGGTCACAGCTGGCCCGGAGCTCACTGTAGTGAGGTGGGGACACCTATGTGACAGCAAGCCACTGCCCGGGAATGTGCCTAAAGCCCTCAGGGAGCCCCATGCCCTTCACCACCTAACTAGGCTCCGGCCCCCAAATTTGGCTTTTAGGTCTCAAAAAGGACCTAAAACTGGGTTTTAAAAAACTCGACTTTTCCCCTATGCCTTTAAAACAACTCCCACTAGAAAGCAAATGTTGGAGTGCCTGGGTGGCTCAGTGATTTAGGCGTCTGACTTCAGCTCAGGTCATGATCTTGTGCTCATGGGTTCAAGCCTCGCGTAGGGCTCTGTGCTGACAGCTCGGAGCCTGGAGCCTGCTTCGGATTCTGTATCTCCCTCTCTCTCTCCCTGCCCCTCCCCTGCTCACAATCTGTCTCTCTCTCTCTCTCAAAATAAAAATAGAAACATTAAAAATAAAAAAGCAAATGTTAACTCTGGGAAATCATGTGTGTTAACATTATCGACCAAGAAAAAGCTTCTCAAGTGGATTCGCCACCATCCAGAGATGGGAGCAAAGCTGGGTTTGCAACTCGGGTCAAAGATCGGTAGACGAGGGTCCCAAAAGGCAGATGTCACAAAGCAACAAGTGAGAGGTGCCCCGGGGCCTGGGCATCCAGCATCCAGGCCAGGGTGCCACGGAGTGAATGAGGGACCTCGGAGAGCCTTGCAGACGCAGGCTCCATCCAACCCAGAGACCATGCAGACCCCAGAGCTCTCTGCTCCTCTTGTCAGCATGCACACTCTTGAGCAAGTCATCCCTCCTCGTGGTGTCTCCATCTCCTCATCTGGAAGGTGGGATAATGACCTGCTTCGTGGGGTTGGTGTGAGACCGCCAAGTGCTTAGGGCAGCACTAGAACACCGGTAGTGCTCGGCAGGTCTTAGTGATCATGCTCCTGCTGTGACTTCTGCGCTCCCGCTCAGCCCGCGAGCCCAGCACCTGCCCTCCTGTCTCTCCTCTGCACTTCCAGGAATGGTTTGGGGGAGGGGAACTGGTAGCTGGTGGTAGTTTTCCGTCATACCCCAAACCGGAAGTCCTGGTCCCCTGATGTCTACTGTGAGATGCATTATTAGCCACTCACTTCCCAGCAGTGCCGTTGTCACCATCAGGACAGGCCACCCTCATCTCCTCTGGATGTCTGCATGGCCTCCTAAGTGGCCCTGCTCCTGTTCATACAGGAATAAGGATGACCTATTAAAAACAGAAAGCCTTCTCTCTCTCTCTTTCTTGCTCTCTCTCCCTCTCTCTCTTTAAAACTTTCCATTGTATTGAAAATAAACTCAAAAATTCTTACACTGGCTTCAAAAGCCCTGTACCTCTCCCTCTCTTCATCTTGGCCCCTTTCCCTGCCTAGCTCTGTGTTAGCCACTCAGACCTTTTTAACAGTTTCTGAAACATAAAAAGTTCTTTCCAGCCTCAGGACCTTGTCTGTTTTGACTCTACTCCCCTCCTTGAGTGAAAAGCTCCTTCTTAACCTTCAGGCCTCAGCCTGACTATCAGCCCCTCATCAGACTTTCCCGGACTATCCTGCCCACATCAGCTGCATTTTATCTATCTCAGCTTCCCGTTCCCTTCAAAGCACCTGTATCAGCTAGCTAGTGCTGTGTAACCAGCTCCCTCTTAACTCCGTGGCTCAAAACCAGGCTCCTGCGGGGTTGGCGGGGTTTCAGCTGCAGGGCTGGGCTCAGCTGGACAGCTGCATTCCCCGTGGGCGGGCGGTGAGTCGGTTAGGGGCAGCTCCGCTCCACTCTCTCACCCTCTTGCTGGGACCAGACCGGGCGAGTTTTCTCCAGCAGCGGCGGAGGAACAATAGAGCAAGCAGAAATGTGTGATATCCCATAAGACCTAGCCTCAAAACTGACACGCCGTCGCCTCTACCCACGTTTCCACTGACTGAAGAAAGTCTTGGGATTAATCCCAAAGTCAAGGAGTGGAGAAGGGTCCTCCACCCATAAAAAGGCCAAGCAGGCATATAGGTTCAGAGAGAGGAGCAAAATCAGAGCAGTCATTCAACTGCCACCATTTGTGATTCGTGATCGGTATTTTTGTTCCTCTCTTCTCCGCTGCAGTGTAAGCTCTGAGTGAGCAAAGAACATGCCTGTCTTAGGTATCTTTAGTCTCTTCAGCACCTAGAACAGTGTCTACCATGTGACAGATGTTTAGCCAGCCCTTCATTACACTTCTGAATAAACGCCTGAACCAAAAGTCGTGTTGAAACCCAAACAGTTGTCCATAAAACCATCCTGGCAGATGGAGTTTCAGAAATGGCTTCTGTGGGAGATTGACTTGGACGTGCACAAACTTTTGCTTAGCAATGGAGGCTTTTATTAATCCCATGTGGCTTCACACCTACTTGTTGGCAATTGTTTTGGACGTGGCCTGAGAATTACAACAGCCACCCTGTGGTCCAGAATGGCAAAAAGCCCATGAAAACGGCCCTGACCAGGACAAAGACCATGCAAGGCACTCTTCTTAGCATGGCAGAACTGATAAAATTCAGAGCAGGACTGTCCCGAAACTCCCCCTGGCCTCACCCCTGCTTATCCTTGGGAGAAGGGAGTGGGGTGGAAGGTGGCCAGAGGGTAAGTTACAAGGGCTGATGTTCCTCCTCTTGTGCCTCCAAGGAGAAAGGGGCAGACCAGAAGTTACGCTGTCATGGAAGGCATCTGGGAGCAGCAGCCGTCACAGTTAGGAGGCCCAGCTCAGCCAGCGGCCACCCTGAGTAACTCTGGGTCCAGGGTCCAGCCCATCGCACCATGAAGCCTCCAGACCCTGCGTGACTTAAACAAGGACGCTGAGCAAATCAAGGGGGATGTGCAGGGCAAAGCCCACACACGTGTCTACTGGGCACCGCTGACCCAGGTTTACAAGCGGCGGTCCCCAAGCTTTGCACAGGGGACAACACCCCATAAGCATTCTTCAGATGTGCTACTTCTTGTTTGTAAAATGCTTGCGTGTGCTTTTAAGAATCACTAATTTTAGTGATGTGTCATCTGGACGGCTTGTGTCTGCATTCTTCATATTGTCTTTGATCTATGTTTTTTGCAGTAATTTTGAAGCCTCTTAGGACTTTTGTGAGGGTTTTAGTCTAAGTAAAACTAAGAAGTTGTAGTTATTTCTGCTTATATAGTCCCTACTCAGGCACTTTTCTAAATGTCTTAAAGACATTTAATCCCCAAAGCAACCCCATTAAACAGATGAAGAAATGGAGGCGGACACAGAGCAGTCATATTATGAGTCAAGGGCTCATAATAGTGGAGCAAGGGTTTGAACCTGAGAAGCCTGGCTCAGAAAGCACTAAAACACACCACGGACGTGTCAAAATCTTTATGTCTCAAACACTGAGTCAAGGTAGCACGTGCCAACAGCTCTCCAAGGTGTGGGGCCCTCCTGTGCCCACAGGGTACCCCTACCCCTTTTATTTTATGCAACGTGATACAGGGCTGACACACTAAGCCTCCAAGGGTGAAATGTCGCTACTTTTAAGATTTAAAAAATTCAATTATTACAGTTAAAATAGAGGTTGTTGTGTTTTCTTTTCTGGCCCCACTTTGGAGACCACAGGCTCAGAAGCGGTGGGAGAGTGAAAGTAGCACAGTGTCTGGACCACCAGGGGGCGCTCCAAAACCACCGACACAGATTGGGTGCAGAGGACCCGGCCAGTAGTGCAGGCAACCTGAAGACCTAGACCGACCAAGGCTTTCTGCAGAGTACACTTTTCACATGCTCATCAACCATCAGGCTCACCCACGTGACAGATAGGTCTGCTTTTCTTGGCCCCAGAGCCTTCTTAGGACTGGGCCCAGGACAGGGAGGCAGACTGGGACACATAGCTAATACTAGATGGGGCAATGACCATGAAATCCTCATGGAGCCCCAGAGCCAGAAGGTGCCTCCTGGAGATACCGCCCTCATCCTCTGCCTCCACATCTACCTCCTTCTGAGTCAGCCTTCTTCCTGATTTAGGGGGAAGCTCCATCAGGTCATTCTGCCTAAACAGAAGTGGATTTTGAAAGGTGCCTCTTGCGACTCAATCTCTCACACACACGCTCCAGGGTTACCATGAGTACATTTGGCTTTTGGCCTGTGTTTGATCACCCTATGACTCTCCAAAGTTGGCTCCTTCAGACCAGGCAGGTGTGGGATGTGGAAGTGGTGAGGTGGAGCCCAGGGAGAGGGAGGAGTTCACTCCCACAGGCCCAAAAGCTAAGAGTGTTGCCCACCCTAGGGAACTCCATTCCACCAACGGAAGGGCAGTGCCTAACTCCACAGAATACCTTGAATCAGTAGGACAAAGGGTTTATGTGATGTGAGCAGGTGGCAGGAAACCCAGCAGCATGTCCCCAAAAGGCCCTAATTCACTATTTCTGTCTGACAGATACCTTTGGCTTGACAGCTGTGTGCTCCGAGGATAATGAAGGAAACCAGCTCAAAGCAGCCCGCAAGTACCCAATGGCCTGGACTCCTTAGGGGAGCCGACCTCACCCAAGGTGAGACAAGTTGGAGCAAATCGCTTGGGCAGGGAGCAAGAAAACAGAGGAGCAATTTCAGCATGTCAGTAAGGCTTACACGGAGGAGGGCTTGGCCTTCTGAATTACCAACAGCCTCCTCCCCTGGGAGAGGCTGTTTGTTTAGAGATGAAAATGCCCTCTTTCTGGTCTCTATGTCTGAGATCCTAATGGTTTCCAGTGTTCCAGAAATGACAAGGGGAAAGAACCGAAGCTTCCCTGCTCACTAAGTGCTTTGGGAATTGCCCATAAATACGTGGCAGCCTTGAGATGGCTTAGGAGAGAATGATCACAGAGAAGTAGGTGTTAGGGGCTGGGGGGCTGGGGTCAGCCCTGCCTTAGCCTTCCTTCACTTACCGTTGTTTTTCATGACTGGGAGATGTTCCAGGCTTCATCTGGTATGCATTCCCTTGTCTCCTAAACAGGGTCATCCAACTGACTGCTGACACTCCTTTTTGCCTAACTTTACTCTTCCCAAACAGTTCAGGTTTTCCATAGTATAGGTAGGCTGGGAAAATGGCCCCCAAAGATACCCATAGGTGTTACCTTATATGGAAAAGTGGGCTTTGCAAATGTGATTAAGGCTCTTGAGAAAGGGATCATGGATTATTTAGGTAGGCCATAAACAAATCTCTGGAGTGTCACCTGGGGCGGAACAGAGAAGCCTTTCTTTTTAGAGCACCCAGAAAATCACAAGCTGAAGAAATAGGGAAACAAGTTCAAAAAACGTGAAATAGTTTAAACATTTACATCTAATTTAAAAATTTACAAAACTGTTGCTTTTAACACATACACATGGCACACGGTCCTCAGATGGATTTGGGGGGCCCCAGCTCGAAAGTGGGATGAACTAAAAAAGTATTACTTCACCTTATTTTTTAACCAGATCCTTGGGGTGATGGGCGTGCACGTGGAACTCAGGGTAAGGAGTGTCGGGAGGGTTTGCGATGTTCCGTATCAGGAAAATCAGAGTTTGATAGCACACTTGGGTATCTTAACTACTGCTTTCTCATTTTTCTCAGTGTTTGGGGTTTATGGTCAGGCTTATTTGACTTTAGGGCTTTGGGTATCAGAAGCAAAGTCACATTTAGGTCCAAATAAGCCTCGGGGTGATCTCTGTCACAGTTCTCACGGCATTTGGATTATTAGAGTGAAGGCATAACATCATTAAGGAAAAGGGTTTACAGTTAGGGTTGTGGTCAAGGTATATGTGGATCTGCTCTAGTCTGCTTTCCAGAGTTTACAGTTCAGGGTCATCAGTTTATGGTAATCAGGCATTAGCGTTGTCCCCTCAGGGGATTCAGAGTCAACCCTGCATGAATCCATTGTCATATGGCACTCAGAGTCTTTGGGTTCAGCATGAATGGTCTCCCTAGGTCAGGGTTAAAGTCACAGGGTATATGCTCTGCTCTTTGGAGCATAGGTGTTGAGTCATTGGAGTGTAGGGTAATCAGGGTCAGGACAGGCCATCAACAAAGCGTCTGTTCCATTGTCTCGTAGGGTATTACATTGCTGCGTCATTAGTGTCAAGTTCACTGAAGTTGTTAGCACTAATGTCACTGAGAATGGGAAAGTCAGGCTCATTAGATCTAATCTCCATTTAAACTATTTAAGGTCAATTTGGGTTTAGGATAATTTGGGGCCAATTAAAATTGTTTACCGAGTCTGGGATTTTAGGTGTATTTAGAATCTCTTGGGCCTTTTAGGATCTTTGGTACTGTTGGGGTTTTGAATCTTTAAAGAAAATTGGCATTTCTAAGGCATTTAGGGAGGTGCAGGATTTAAGACTTTTTGGAATCTGTTTAGACTCTAGACTCTTAGAGTCTATTTCTTGCTCTATTTTAGAGGGATCTTTAGGGTCATTCAGAGTTGTCTGAGTTAGTTTAGGGTCATGTGGGATAATTGTGGGCTTAGGGTTTAAGCATAGTTAAGAAACTTTAGAGCATTTAGGGTTTTTGAGATTTAGGACTTGATTTTGTTGAGGATCTTTGAGGACAATTTATAAAGTAATTTTATTTCTCTTAGGATTCTTCTGAAGCATGTAGGGTTATGTAACTTCTAGCCTTGCTGTATAAACTGTGACCTGTAGATCAGCAGCCCTGGCATTCCTGGGGGCATTCATAATAGGATCTCCAGCCCCATCCCAGTTCTGCTGAAGCTGAATCAACATTCTAATAAGACCCCACACCAAGAGCCTCTCGTTAAGATGGTTTAAAAGGTTTGGGATCATTCCTAATCATAGGCCTCTAAGGTTGTTAACACCTTACCCATTGGGCCATTGAAATTATTAGGTCATTTTTTTTTTTAGAGAGAGAGTGGGGGAGAGAGCAAGTGCGGGGAGAGAGAGAGAGAGAGAGAGAGACAGACAGACAGACAGACAGACAGACAGTCAGACAGACAGACAGACAGAGAGAGAGAGAGAGAGGGAGAGAGAGAGAATCTTAAGCAGGCCCCATGCTCAGACTGATTCAGGGCTTGATCCCACGAACCTGGGATCATGACCTGAACAGAAATCAAGAATCAGATGCTCAACTGACTTAGCCACCCAGGCGCCCCATGAAATGATTGGGTTTTTATGAGCCCTTAGAATCAGGGTCATTTATTTTTTCATTTGGGATATTTTATACATTTTGAGTTAGAATCATCTAAGGTTCAAAAATCTTGAAGCTCTCCTAGAGATTGCTAAGGTTTAGGTTCTTTTTGGATTGCTTAGAGCTTTTTAAGGATGCTTTGTATCATTTGGCATCACTTAAAGTCATTGAAGATCATATAGGACTAGAGTCATTTTCAGTAATTTGTGCACCTTCAGGATCTTTAAGTGTTTGAAGTCTTAGGCCAATTTGGGTAGGGTAGTTAAGGCTACCCAAAGGTTTGGGAGCATTTGGAGTGATTTATGGCCCATTAGGTAGTTTGGGATGTCTAAGGTCATTTTAGCGGGGATTACAGGGGTTATGATTGTTAAGAAACTTGGGTCAAGACCTAAGGTTGTTAAGAGCATTGGCGTTCTGGGGCGTTTTAAGGTCTTCGTGCATTGGGTATATCTGGTTATTCACTCTTGCATTCTACAGATATATCTAGGTGCCTACCAAGGGTCAGGTACTACTTTAAGTGTTGGGGTTACCCTTGCGGCATTTGAGTTCTAGTGGAAGAGACAAATAAATCAAAAAATATATTCGGACAGTGATGAGGGCTTTCACAGAAATGAAAGCAGAGGGTGACTGGTAGGAGGTGGCCGATTGAGGTAGGCCTCTCAGGGAAAGCCTCACTAGGATGTTCAAACCTGAATCAAAAAGAAGCCAAGCATGAGATGAGCTGGGGGAAGAATGTTCCAGTAAATGAGTGGTGAATGCAAAAGTCCAGAAGTAGGAGAGCTCTGGTATACGTGAGGAACAGCAAGGCCAGAGAGCGTGAAGCACGTTGACTATGGGGAAGGGTGGAAGCCAAGGCGCCCCAGGATTAGGTGGGATGGGACCATTTCAGTCTAGGTAGACTAGATAAGATTCTGGCATTCTTTCAAAGGTCATTTAGGGCCACTGAATATCATGTGGGTTCTTTTTTTTTTAAATATTTTTCAATGTTTATTTATTATTGAGAGACAAAGACAGAGCATGAGCAGAGAAGGGGCAGAGAGAAAGGGAGACACAGAATCTGAAGCAGGCTCCAGGCTCAGTGCTAGCTGTCAGCACAGAGCCTGATGCAAGGCTCGAACCCACGAACTGGGAGATCATGACCTGAGCCAAAGCCGGACGCTCAACTGACTGAGCCACCCAGGTGCCCTTCATGTGGGTTCTTTAGGTTTAGAGTTGGTTCCTTCAAAGTTTAGAGCATTCTACAGGCTTTAGGAGCCATTAAGGATCATTTATGAATTTTTATGGCCACTTACGATCTTTCTTTGTTGTATAGAATTTTGACATTAATTTAGATCACTTAGGGTTAATTAATAGCATATAAGAATCTTAGAGTTATTTAGGATAATTCTAGTTGTTTATTATGTTTAAATGTTTAAATGGAGTCATGTTTAATAGCTTAAGATTGTTTGGATTCATTTAAATCTTTTAGGATTGTGTGGTGACGTAGTTCTCAAATTCAGTGCACGCCGGGATGGGAGGGGCTGGAGGGGTGGGGGAGGGACAATGTTAGAAGCCTTGCTGCCTGAAATACGCTGTAGAAGAATTAAATCAGAATCCCTTGGTGTGAAATACAGGCATCAGTGCTTTTAAATCTCTCCAGGTGATTGCAACTTTCAGCCAAGTTGAAAGCCATCACTTTATACTGGTTTAGAAAAGAGCTACTTACAAAGGCCCGGTAGCCTCTGAGCCCTGGGAGAATTTGTCAGAGATGCAAACTCTTGATCCCAGTCATCTGCTGAACTGGGAACTCTGGGGGTGGGGCCCAGCGACCAGGTTTAACGCATCCCCCAGGTGATTCTGATTCTAAGTTCAAAATCACTGGCATGGAGTTTACAAGAGTCTTCAGGATCCTTGAAGTTTTCTAGGGTGGGGGGATTGTAAGGACATTTAGGATCTCTTACTATCAGTTGGGTTAGTTGAGGGCTGTTTATTATTGGCTTAGTGGGCGTGTCTTCGTAGGGGACTGGTACACACCTGAGGTAATTATTTTTCAATCACGTTTATTTGATAACTACCGGAGTCCAGAAAGAATCTGCACCGTCACCATCCCTGGATATCTTCTTCCCTAAAGCTCTTGGAGAAGGCGAGCCCCTGCTCCGTGGAGATGTAGGTCAGATCAGTTCCTGAGCTACTGGATCAGACCTCGGGTGCGTGAGCTGAGATAGAGGAACAGGACATATCCCGTGTGCCAGGGTGGGGTGAAGTGTGCGTTACCCAGAATCCACGATACAGGCCTTAGTTAGCGCATCAGGTATCCAATCCTTAATAAAGTGAACTTGAGAATGTGAGAAACCGAAAGTAGAACAGTCTGACAGCATATTCTGAGTGATGTCAGGTTTCCAGAATTTATAATAGGGGTTTCCCCCCCTTCTTTTGAAAGCTGTTGCTTTTCTAATGCCTCAAAGAAGCATTGAGAGTACAATGAGAAAGTGAGTTTGGTGTCCAGGGTAACTGAGCCTAAACACAAGGAATTCCCCAGTTCCTCACACGGAGGCTCCATCGTTCAGACTCATACACACTCAGGACGAGAGGAAACCAACCATAGAAGGGTTTTCTCAAGGGCCCTACAACTGTAGATGTGATTCCTCCATTCTGGCGTATGTGTGTCTGTGTGTTGTTACCTTAGTGTGCAGGCATGCAGTGTATATAACACGTACACACATAGATAGTTTCGGCACTCAGGACCGCATTTCAATTGCAAGAAGTCTTGGACTCGAAGAAAACTGACCCCAGCAGGGAAATCATGGCCTGGCTGACTTTAATGTTCTCTGTTGTGGGTTTTTTGGGGGTTTTTGTACATACATATATGCTTTTGGACCCTTCATATTTTTGGACGTACCTGCAGGAAATTTTAATCTAAAAGCCAGGGTAATAGAAACATAAAGAAAGCGTAATCCTACGGCTCTAAGGTAACTTTTTTTCATTGGCTTTTATGTGTAGGTCTGCGGTCCTTTGAACATGCTATATTATTCATTTTAAATAACATATTCCATGTTTCTACAAAAACTTCATAATTATACCGTTAATGGTTGAATAATAGTCATGGTTATGGTTTCTCTTTTATCTGCAGCATTATCACAGAAGGAAGGACGAAAAAGTCCTACTTGGCTTCTATTTTTTAATATTGAGATATATTTGGCTCTTCTCTGAGATTATTTAGATCAATTTAGGAAGAACTGCTATCTTTCCAACCCATAAATAAGGACCACCTTTCCATTTTTAAACTTTAGTTTCTCATATTTTGTTGCTGAGACACAGAAATACAATAAGTTTGAATATATTCACATCATTTTGGCAACCTCGAAAAATTCATTTAGTGTTTCTAAATAATTTCTAGATTAGTATGACTTATTTATTTTTGGGGTTTTTTATTTACATATTTATTTTCTAGTGGATTTGCATTTCAACTGACTTGTGAAGAATGTTTAATATCTTTGTTATTAAAATTTACTTTTAAAAATGTTTAACTTTTATTTAAATCTAAGTTTATTAACATACAGCGTAATAATGATGTCAGAAGTAGAATCTAGTGATTCATCACTTACATATAACACCCAGTACTCATCTCAAAAAGTGCCTTTGTTTATTTATTTATTTTGAGAGAGAGAGAGCATGCAAGCATGGGAGGGGCAGAAAGAGAGGGAGAGAGAATCCTAAGCAGGCTTCCAACTGTCAGTCAAAGCCCGATGCAGGGCTCAATCTCATGAACCGTGAGTATGACCTGAGCCAAAATCAAGAGTCAGAAGCTTAACCAACTGAGCCACCCAGGTGCCCCTAAGATTATTATGACCATTTAAAATCAGCTTTCCCTTGTTGATTTCTTTTAATGCATTGGTCATGGGCATTCTTACATTCTCTTTGCTCCTTTTGCTTAGTTAACTCAAGAGCTTTTAGGCAAACTCCTCAAATGTAGTTTTGTGACTTGTGGTGTAGACAAAATTTGACCAAGGAGCTTTAACAATGTAAGCTGAATGATAGGTTATGGTTCTGTAAATATGTACCTTACCTTTATTTTTCTTTCATTTTTCATTTATTTTTAAGATTTTTATTTATTTTTAATTTACATCCAAGGTAGTTAGCATATAGTGCAATAATGATTTCAGGAGTAGAATCCAGTGATTCATCCCTATCTGTAACACCCAGTGCTCACCCCAGCAAGTGTCCTCCTTATGCCCTTGCCCACTTAGCCCATCCCTCCACCCACGACCCCTCCAACAACCCTCAGTTTGTTCTCTGTATTTAAGAGTCTCTTATGTTTTGTCCCCTTCCCTACTTGTATATTATTTTTGCTTCCCTTCCCCTATGTTCATCTGTTTTGTATCTTAAATTGCACATGTAAGTGAAGTTATATTTCTCTTTCTCTGGCTGGCTTATTTTGCTTAGCATAATACACTCTAGTTCTATCCATGTTGTTTTTTGTTTGTTTTAAATTCTTAATGTTTATTTATTTTTGAGACAGGGACAGAGTGTGAGCAGGGCAGGGGCAGAGAGAGAGGGAGACACAGAATCCGGAGCAGCCTCAGGCTCCTAGCTATCAGCACAGAGCCTGACATGGGGCTCGAACCCACAAACTGTGATCATGACCTGAGCTGAAGTCAGGCACTTAACCGACTGAGCCACCCAGGCGCCCCTCCATGTGGTTGCAAATGGCAAGATTTTATTCTTCCTGATTGCCAAGTAATACTCCATTGTGTATACCACATCTTCTTTATACATTCACCTGTCGATGGACATTTGGGCTCTTTCCATATTTTAATATATGCCTTACCTTTAGAATATTCCTTTGGGATCATTTTGGATTCAAGGTTTTCCACAGCCCCAGACATTCAATATTTGCTATGAGTGGGAGTTCTTGTCAGCAATTTATTCTTGAAATTACACCCCAGACATCTCTGAGACATAATTGTTTTTCATTAGCAAGACATACGCACACTGTCCTGTGCTTTCTGCACTGGTCATTGGCACCAGCTACCCTCCTGGGGGCCCAGATTTCTCTCAGTGGAGGACACCGTAAGAGACCCAAAATCTGGGTGGTGCCCAGCCTTTAGGTGGCTCTGCAGCATGGGCAGAGTAACATCCAAAGCACGAATTAAGGGGCTCTTGGGTGGCTCAGTTGGTTAAGCTTCTGACTTTGGTTCAGGTCATGACCTCACAGTTCATGAGTTTGAACCCCACATTGGGCTCTGTGCTTACAGCTCAGAGCCTGAAGCCTACCTCTGATTCTGTGTCTCCCTCTCTATCTCTCTCTCTCCCTGCCCCTCCCCACTCGTGCTCTGCCTGTCTCTCAAAAATAAAATAAACATTGAAAAAAAGACAAAAAATAAAGCATGAATTAATGCTAATATGTCTAATATAAAACTCCTTTGCGAAAAATGGATCTCACTGTGATAATGCAAGAACATTTAAATCAGCGTTATCAAAATATTGACATATAAAAATCCATATTATATTTTGCCTTTCACCAAAACTTGTGTTTAGATTTGTGTCCTATCATAAATTTTTTTAGGCTGGGGAGGGGCAGGGGAGGAGGGAGAGAAAGAGACAGAGAAAAAGAAAAACCTTAAGCAGGCTCCACGCTCAGTGTAAAGCCAAATGCAGGGGTCAATCCCACGACCCTAGAATCATGACCTGAACTAGATTAAGAGTCAGATGCTCAACCAAGTGAGCCACCCAAGTGCCCCTCTATCATAAAATTTAAACTTAATTCTTAAGTTCCAACTTATGGCTTCATCTTGAAGACCTTGCACATTAAAATTATGGGAAGCTGTTTTCTAGCCAATGCATGGAGTCAGCCTAATTATCATCCCCACTGGGACATGTGGAGAGAAATAGGGGCTGCTTTTGATCATTATAACAGACCAACAGGCATAAACAGAAACTATCCTGAGCAAACTAGAACACATAGTCCCTACCAATGCGTCCATGGTTTTAAAGCTTCTGAAGTTAACTTCTATACTTCTATAACTTCTATGCTTAAATCATAAGTAATCATTTTTATTTTACATAGTTTTAAAATGGAAAAAGGCAATGTCAGTTTTACCCAAGTTCAATGTTCAGATTTGCTTGCATCTAAGCATCTTAGCAAAACCTATTCAAATGGGCTCAAAACTTCACAGCTCAGTCTCCTGCTCAAACTCCGTTCAGTACTAGCTTCATTACCTAAAATAGACAAAACCAAATTATTTCATAAAATCTGTGTCTGTAAAGAAAGCCAAAAATTGCTGGCTCCTTGGGGAGAAGCTTATTAGTATTCACTGAGTAGTTTTCAGTCCTCCAACATCTATAAGCCTTGCTGCCTAATTTGGGGTGTGGGTGGGACCCCAGACAGATTATCTTTTGTCTTGGTCATCTACATGCAGTCTGAACAGTACAAAAACCTCACTGCCTTGGAAGTGTTAACTGCTCATCTATTTCACCCAGCTTAGTTAATTCAGCCAATCCTGAGCCCATTCAAGCCAGAAACTCTGGGGGAACACAATCAACGTATTTCCTGGATGTGCCTTCGCATTCCCATCCCCCACCCTCCCACGGGGCAGAGCACCGTGCAGGCGGCCACACACCCCATCCACAGGGGGACTTTAAAAAGTGCTTTATTTCAACAAGATCTACGTTAGGCGCAAGGAAACATATCAAAATGTTACAGAAACACGTGGCCCCACCTGAGGCCTTGTCAAATCACATCTTGATCCCTAGATGCATCCGTTTATAAGTTCCAAAAACCAGCAGTGAACCTGGTCATGTACCATTGCAGAAGGCAAGTTAGGATTAAGAAAAGGATACTTCACAAAGCTAAAACAAGTGGGGAAACCCTGTTACGAGCAGTAGTAACACGCCAGAAACCACCGGCCTCAGGAAGCAGGTCTGTGATTGGTTGGGAAGACTCCAGGGGTAAACTGAGGCATTCCCTTCACAGCTCGTCCACATCTTGTGCTTGGGTAAAACACAGGGGGCGCCGTAACCTCCCGTGAACCGCTTTCAGTCCCACTTTCAGTCCCAGCTGAAAGGAGGGTTGCTACATTCATTTTTGCCTCTCTCCCTCTTGGAGACTGACTCAAGAATTTGTGTGCAGTTTAAGCAATAACTCAAAAATGTGCACTGCTGCATAGAGGATGTTAGAGACTTTCTCTGCTTACTGTCTCAGCCCCCACATCATGGTTTGGCCATGAGGCCCTGAAATTCCCTTGTTCATACAGAAATTTCTCTCTTGGCGATGTATCTAGGACACCATATTTCTCCATACTAATAAGGAGCTTTGGATTTTTTTTTTTTCTTAAGAGAGCTTCTCTTAAGAGTTTCTTGCCCTTCTGGGATCCATTGCTTCTCTTCGCTCCTGACACTCTAAAATAACCACCCAACTCTGCAGAAAAGGATTCGGGCCAGAAAGTTTTGCATCCGAGAACAGATTTGTGTGTGTGTCATTATACTTCAAAGTCTAATCTGCAAGGATGATAAAATGTCTTTATCTGGGCATCTCCAGGAGAGAGTATTATTGTTTTCTTTCTGGGAGGGAGGAGGGAAGGGTGCAAATATTTCTCCTTGAAGTCTCAGACCAAAACCTCAGTCCCTGTATTTTTCTCCAAAGTGGGTAGCTAATCTGAGCTCCTCCCTCCTCAACCTCACTTAGAATCCAAGTCCATCAGCCAGGAGACAGGAGCGCACATTCCTCGCCAGCACGCACAGGCAAGCCTGCTGTTTGTGCTTCTCAGTCTCTCCCCAATGCACCCCCCACCCCCATTTAACTCATCACCTGTCCACTCACGTGATCACCGAGAATGTGACCTTGTGCTTAATCTCACCATGACCTGGGGAAGCGGACCCAGGCTTTTCCTTCATTTGATCACCTTGTAACCTAAACCCCTAGAAAAAGAAAGTCAGATGTGGCTATACTGCTTTTCACAAGTTAGGGGGGAAAAAAACCCTATAAATTGGTCTTTTGTTCTTCACACGATTTCAGGTTCATTGCACTCAATTACATAAACCCCCACAAATCAGTACAGGAATTCAAAGCCACCAGGCCATGTGATACCAGTGAGAAAATCCGGCTCTGCTGTGGTGAAGTGTCTCTGTTTCAGCCGCTGCTATTTCAAAGGATCTTTCCAAAATTCCCAAACGCGTTATTAGGAAGTAAGAAATGATCTCTAAACAGGGTGGGCCAAAGTGGCAAAGTACGGCCCACATTAAGTGGAATGTATCCTGTAAGATGTAATTTCCCCTGACTTCCCCCCAGAATCCGCCCCCACCCCATCTTTCACACACCGGCTCTCGCCCATCTGTAACAAAGGAAGCCTCTCCCGCCCCCGGTTTTTCTGTGCATCTATCAGAGGCCCACTGAGATGTGTGATTGAGACTAAGGTCGCCGGATTTCCAGTCCACGGCCCACAGGGCTGGTGGCGTGTCCCCGAAGAGGAGGTCACCTCGCTAAGAGTCCCCCGGCACCATGCCAGGTGGCCACAGGCCATCTCTTTGAAAATCAACAATGAGACCACAGCTGTGAGCCATCTAAAGAGGAGGGGGGGGCCAAGGGGAGAGCAGGGGCCAGGAACCGCTCAGCTGCTAACCTCTACTTCCCTGCAGGCGCTGACCAGTGGCTCTCCTTCCCCCAACTGCCCAGCTCCCCAAACCTTCCTTGGAGAGGAGGTGAAGGGATGGGGAGTCTCTCCACCAACAAGGCTGAGACACCTGTCGTTAGGAGCTCCTGGCCTTGCTTGGTTGATCCCCAACCAGGCCCCCCGCCCCCAGGCATCTATCTGTCCCTCTTCAACCTATGTCAGCCACACTGTGGCCCAGCTGCCTGGAAGTCTTCCTGATGGGGATCCCAGGGGGACAGACTACCTGCCCTTTCCCTGCATTTGGGTCTGTTCTAATGATCACCCCAGGTGGCTGCTCAGAGAAGCTGAAAGAGAAGCTCCACCCTGCCTATGCACCTTTCCGGGGCAGCCCAGAGAGCTTCCCCGAGCCCCACACTCAGTCAATAGCAGGCTCATTCTTGGAGTCCATCTCCACACACAAGGTGAGGACAACTTGCAAGAATCCAGTGGTTGGAAAGATTAGAGCCTTGACTTCAAACACATGGCCTCAGCATCAGGCGCAGGAGTATCCCCTGATGATACAAAACGGCTGGGCTCACAGGCGTCTCTACATTTCCCTAAAGCGGGAAACTCTCCGGCCACCATCCCAGAACAGGCCAGGCCCTGGCCACACGAGCCAGTCTGCCATGCACAGAGCAGTGAGACCCTTCCTTCAACACAAGGAGGCACCAGAGAGTTGGGGCTGGCAGCTTGGTGTGCTGAACGCAGCATCAGGCTCCTCTCCTGTCTCCCAGAGGTGGCCACGGAGACGCGGCGAGGACAGAGGCGGAATCCACAGAGATCATCACATACGTCTTTGTTATTTAAAACCATCAAAGTTTCCAGTGTCAAAACGCATGGGCTTATTGCAGCTACCGCAAGGACGTTTTCTCCTTCTCTTTCCATCGCACTTTCCCGAGGGGTGGGGGGCTGTTATTTTGTTAATGTCCAATCCCTAATCCTTTTAGGAGTACAGGGAGAATCTCTACTAACATATAAATATCCCAGATGGTGAGCTTGCTGAGCCCCTTCTCTTCTAAACACGTGTGGCTGCCCTGGCACTGGAAGATCTTGTCTTCTGCTTAAATCCCTCAAACGGGTGACGCCTCTGATTTGCCCGCACTCGGGCACCATACCTGCAAGCCCCACGGCACTCGTGCTGGTTGTTTAGAATTCAGCTGCATGTGAATATCAGGTAGGCACGTGGATATGTACCATGTGTGCACACAGGCTTCCACTGCGTGCACATGCTCGTGCACACACATACACACGCACACATTTTAGGTCCTTATAACAAAGCTCAAAAGTCCCTGTGAGTGAAAGAAAGGAGTGGGGTGCAGGGATCCAACGATGCGGAACTGTCTGCTGGCCTCTCCATCCCGCTCAGGGCGGCGAATGGTGGCCTGGCGGGAGCTGGAAAGGTCTGCATCTAAACGGTTCCATGGAAGGAAGGTATCCAGCTTCCTGTGCGTCTTCTCATGTCAGCGGCAGCTCCGGTGGCATCTGGATCCCCTCCCTCTTGTGGCTCAGATTGTTGCTGGGGTCTCAGCCATCTCCTCCAGCCTCTGCCGGATCATCAGCCGGAGCACGGTATACCTGGGGACAGGAACAACTGCGGTGGACAGCAGAAAGCAACACACACCTCCTCTTGATCTCTCCCCACCACCCGGGCCACGGGGACCACCTGTTGCTCCTTCTGCTTCTATCACGAGCCCAGCCATCAGCCACTTTGTGGCTTGTGTTCATTTCTACACCCAGTGGAGAGGAACTGAAAGGACCAAATCCGAACCAGACGCCTTGACTATAGTTAGACACTCTGGCCGAAGAAGGACGGGAAGGCAAAACAGCAACAACAGTAAGGGTTCCACTAAGTGAGCGCTTACTGTGTTCAAGGCTTCATGACACAGGCGCACAGGATCCTCACCTGGGCTGGACCACAGGAAATTGCCATTATTTGACTATTGGGGCGGGGGAGGGGGGTGTCTACAAAAATGGCAACTTCATATGGTTCAACCTAGTATCAGTGCCTGCGTTTTGCAGAACTATAGCAACTACCAAGCGTGGGTGTCCATGACTTGATGAATGCCGTCTCCACCCCCTCCCTGAATAATAAGGCAGCGCTGACACTGGAGCATGTGCTCCTGTAGGACTAACGGGGGCCTTCCTTATGTCCAGGGCGTGGCACCACACCGCAAAAGGTATCTTAAAAGTTTGACACATAGTAAGTGTTCAATAAATTATTAACTGCTATCATACCGGCTACTGTCATTGGTACAGCAAATATAGCATCAGTGCTGTTCGCCAGCGGCAGAAATCAATCAATCGTTCTGCTATATTCATGAAAAGCAGCTCACTTTATGACTAAACATGGTAAAAAATCATAAGTCATAATAAAAAAACTCAAAAAAATCAGAATCATAATAAAAAAAATCACCCCTGAGAAGTAGGGTCAAACAGGTGAAGGGGGTTAAGAGGTACAAACTTCTGGTTATAAAATAAAAAGTCACAAGGATGAAACGCATAGGGAATACAGTCAATAATACTGTAATAACGTATGGTGACAGATGGTGACCACACTTATCGCGGTGAGCACTGAATAATGCATAGAATTGTTGAATCGCTACACCATACGCCCGAAACAAATGTAACATTGTATGTCAACTATACTTCAATCATAATTTTTTTTAATCCTCCCCAGAGAGAAGCTTTACAAGGCTTTTCAACCCAAATGCAATTTCCAGAAGAGAAATGTTGGGAAGGGAGAAGGGTAGGAGGAAAGCATTTTCAAGGTAAGCTGCTCAGACTACTTTCTGCTGCTAAGATGGCCTTCTCTGGCATGCTTTTTTGTCCCACATCAACATGACAAGCTGACTTAAGAAGCAAAGAGACCAACACACTTATGTTTTGTGTCCCCATCTGAGATCCACATTTGTCACAGGAAGGCCCTGGAAGAAAGTCCACAGGACCCAGGCCCACACGGCCGCTCAGCAGCGTCCCTGCAAGGCACCTGAACAGAGAAAGGGCTCCCTGAGGCCCCAGGAGAAGCCCAACCAGCCGCCCAGGGGCCAAGCGTACTTGCGCATCAGCTTCTTGACTTCCCGATCTTCTTCCTCTTGGAGCTTCTGAATGAAGCTTTTAAGGACAGGCATCTCGAACTTTATGTACTGAGCCACCTGGGGAGGAAGAAGTCAGTCTGGGGCGCATGCACGCCCCCTCCCAACCCTATTCCAATTCCCTCTGGTGTCTCTCTTACGTAAGGCCCAAAGCCGTGGAGCACCTATTTCTACACTGATCCAAGATTTCCTCAAAGGCAGTGGCCACGCCTCGTTCTTCTCGAGGCTGGCATCAAGTTTGCGGTGCAGATGGCTCCCTACACATGATACAGATCTCCTGGCTTCTCGTTTCTCATCCCCGTGTATCCAATCCACAACGAGGTGAAATCAAACATGGAAAAGCACTTCTCTTTTGATGCAGTGATACAGAGGAAGACCCGAACCCACGGTATTCAATAAAGCTCCCTGTTTGGCCCTGAGAGGATTTACAGAAGCATGGCTCAGGATGATGGTCTGCATCTAGAGTCTCAAGCGGGCATCCGAATGGAACTTGTTCTGGAGAGGCTGTGGGGGTGGTTCCGACATGAGCTGAAGTTAAAGAGCCATCCATCACCCTCCATGAGAACCCCACCCTACCTTATCAACTCTTCTCCATGAGACAAGTGGATTTCTCTACCCAATTATGTCTACGTGACTTGTTTTGGTCAATGGAATGTGCATGGACATGATATAAGATACGACTGAGTGGAGACTCCAAAGGAGCTTACGTGGTTTGGCCTGGTTTCATGCACTCCAGGCACCTGCCATGAGAAGTGAACCCCAGGGAGGCACTCCCCCTGAGGCCTGCGTCTCTGAATGAGACATGCAGTGCACACCTGAACTCATCCCGCAGCCCATAGCAGAACTGCTGCTACCACCTGCAGCCTCCTGAGAAAGAAAGTAAATGTCTGCTGTTGTAAGCAGCTAAGATTTGGAGCTGTTTGTTACTGTAGCAAAAACTGACTGATGCATAAGATAAGGTAAAGTCACTGCTAAGTCACTAAGAGAGGTTTGCAGAAACATCTCAGGCCTCTTACGGTGCCCCAGGAAGGCACTTACTCCTCCTATGGAAACCACTTGGTGCCTGAGCATGCCTCCAACAACTCCCCAGGGCACACCCTCAGTCTAGCCTCTGCATTCATTCTCCCTGCCTCATGGCCATCACTGCTTCCAGGAAACCTGGTAGTGAGAAATGGCAGCAAAATGGGGCATGGCCCTTGGCCAAAAAGTCAAGCTATAACCCAACCAAATCCCCGCCCTTCTGAGGAGAGACCACCTGACCAAAAGGGGACTCACATCATAGGTGACTTCCTCCACCTGGTCCTTCTCCATAAGAAACACTTTGGAGACCTGCTCACATGGGCCCTGGAGGATCCGAGCAACAAGCGGGTAATCGGTGTTCTTCAGCTTCTGTTTCTCTGAAACACACACAGCCAGAAGCAGCCCTGAGTTTGGCCTGAGACCCTTCTCACCAAAAGTAGTAGCCAACTCAGTGGTCCAAATGGCCCAGGCACCTTAGGAGATGTGGCCACATAAGTCAGGAGACTGAACAGTGAATGAATAATCCTTGTTTGAAGCAACCATTCCCTCCCCCTTCTCCCTAACAAAACTACCATGCTCAGGGGCGCCTGGGTGGCATAGTCAGTTAAGCTTCCGGCTTCGGCTCAGGTCATGATCTCACGGTTTGTGGGTTCAAGCGCTGCATCAGGCTCTGTGCTAACTGCTAGCTCATAGCCTGGAGGCTGCTTCAGATTCTGTGTCTCCCTCTCTCTCTGACCCTCCCCTGATCGCACTGTCTCTCTCTCTCTCTCAAAAATAAATAAAAAGCATTAAAAAAAACCCTACCATGCTCAAATCCTTTAGAAGATATTATATTGGAGGAGTTGATTTTTCTCTACCTCTCAAGGAAATCCAGTTCCTTTTAAAATCAGCAGTTAGGTTTTAGTGCTTGTTTCCTGGCCACATATGGCATTCCCCAGGAGATAGCCAGTGAGCCCACCAGCCTTGGAGGCAAACAACATTTGAAAGTTTCCAAAGGCCAAACAACAAGCAAATGAGGCAGATGTGTTTTCTTATTTGCTGTTTTGAGTGAAGTAAAGGTGTTCGAGTACAAGGTATTTTTCAGACTTACCACCACTGGTATGGACCACATACAAAGCAAACTCCTCTGCAGAATTCTCGATCTGAATCAGAAACAAAAGATGCTTGGAGGATCAGATAGACACACATCCCAACCCCGAGCCATTCCTTCCTGCACACCGCAAAGCTAAATCAACTTTAGGCAACTTTTGAGAAGGGAGCTATTTATCTAGAGCTCTCAGAGGTGACGAGGGGATGGGACAGGTGGGAACTTCACCAGTCGTGACAGATAATCAGGGCAAACATTTAATGCACCTGCCAAGCACCGTGTTCCACACTTTGCATGCGTCCACTCTTCTAATGCTCCCGACAGCCCCTCAGTGGGGTCCTGTTAACCCTCATTTTACAGATGAGGAAAGAGAAGCACATGGAACTTAACTGACTTGCTCAGCTAATCCATCCAGCAGGTGATGGTTAGGGATCCAAACCAGGAGCCCGTGTCCTTAGGCCACTGGGCGACACTGGCCTCCACAAAAAAAGAATCTCTGACTCCAATAGATAAGGGGATGATTCCTTTTACAGGGATTGTGGAAAAACAAACGGAGTAACAGGACTTTAAAAACACTCGTGCACTATAATTTGCATGTCTACTGAAGTTCCTTTTTTAAAAAAGTTTCTCGGGGCGCCTGGGAGGCTTAGTCGGTTAAGCATCCGGCTTTGGCTCAGGTCATGATCTCATGGATCATGGGTTCAAGCCCTGCGTCGGGCTCTGTGCTGACAGCTAGCTCAGAGCCTGGAGCCTGTTTCAGATTCTGTGTCTCCCTCTTTCTCTGACCCTCTCCTACTCGTGTTGGTTCTCTCTGTCTCTCAAAAATAAATAAAAAACAGAAAAAATTTTAAAAAAATTAAAAAAAGATGTTTTGCTAATGTTTATTTTTGAGAGAGAGAGAGACAGCATGGGCAGGGGCAGGGAAGAGAGAGGGGACAGAGGATCTAAAGTGGGCTCTGTGCTGACCCAGAGAGTCCGATGTAGGGCTCGAACTCACAAACTGTGAGATTGTGACCTGAGCTGAAGCCAGACGCTCAACTAATCGAGCCACCCAGGTGCCCCTGAAGTTCCTTTTCCATAGTCGGTTGCCCAAATGTGTTTCAGAAATCAGTCTGTGCACAGAGCCCCAAGCAGTCATCAGGCCTGGGGTCTCCTACAAGCTGCTGAACAGGCCCCCCGGTCTCACGTCTGGGCTTCGGATTCCGCAGGTCTAATTCAGGCCTGGGGTCTGAGAAGCTGCTTTGCTGACAGGCTCCCACGTGACACTGATGCCGTAGGTTCTGAAGAACCCAAACCTCCTGCCCGGCGCCCCCTTACCACACACGCTCCACAGCCCCCCGCCCCCCGGCCCCCCAGGCACACGTGCCAGCCATCCCAGGCCAGCCAGCAGAAGGAACTTGCCTTGAATTTGTTGAGCAGCAGCTTCAGAACCTGCGGGGTGGTCATGGTGCTGTTGATGCGGACGTTGGTGACAGAGCCATAGGCCGGCGTGAACACGGACGTCTGTCAACAGAGAGGTCTGGTTCAGGCTGGCGGTGGGGACAAAGACTGGGGCACTGAAACTTGGGTGTCTGGGCCCCGTGACCTGGGATAAAGGGCACAGTGACAGTGGCACTTACCCTGTGTACCCTGACAGCCCCCTGACAGCCTGGCAAGCTGCCCTGGGCTTTGCCTAACTCAGGAGCTTATTGTCCACTCACTGCACCCGAGGGATGCTGGGGGGTCTGAGCTCGGCAGGTGGCAGGGCGGGGGGGGGGGGCGGGGGGTGATCGACCCAGAATAGGAAGACCCTCCCTCCAGATAAAACACCCACAAGGCCCCTTCCGCTATGACTTCAACACAAGGTCTCTGACCGCTCTCCCATGATGCACTTGCTTCTGGGGCTGGGTTTGGATCAGGCAGCAAGAAGAAAGAGAGTCAGCCAGCTTTGGGTGGGGCAGACAGTGCAGGGGCACCCCTGACTTGAGTCCTGAAGCTCTGTGTCAGAGGCGGCCCTTAGCTCATGGAAAAGGGAGGCTCCACACCAGCCGAGGTGCATGTGGTGTAGGAAGTGGGTAACGTGTGGATTTTCCCCAGAGTGGGGAATGGCTCTGATGCTTTTCATCCCACCCACCGCCTTTGGGGGGCTCCTGATTTGGGGTCCCTCATCCTTCACGGAGCCAGCAGAGCCTAAAGCCCACCCACGACCCAAAGACGGGACAGCAGACACTTAGCTTCCCACGTCTGCAGCCTTGAGGTGGCAGCTGCTCAAGAAAAAGCCGTATTCCCTTGAGGTTTCCCAAACCCCTCCCCCACCCATCCTCTCTACCTTGTGGTTGTAGAAATGGCCATTGATGGAGAATCGGTGGCGTCTGATTCGCCTCTGGTCGCTGGGCGTCCTCACATTGCCACGGCGACGTACCCCAACATCACTGCGCGTGCGCATCAGCTGTGGGGTGTCTTCCTGCACGGTCTTCAGGCCCCTGGAGTCTAAGAGGGAGGAGGAAATGAGCTCTGTCTGCCTGGACCGGGGGTGTGGCGGTTGGCACACAGTACCCTCTTTGTGGCCAATGCTATGGCACCCACCACTGCCATCCCCCAAAACAATTTCATAAAAACAATATTTCCCACCTGGGAGCAAAACATGATATAATGTACTGAGGAGCAATCCAGTGACAAGGTTTAGAGCACAGAGTTCAGAGCCAGATTCCCAGGGTCAAATCCCAACTTCACCATTGCCATGTATCACAAACCCCTCTGTGCCTCAGTTCCCTCATCTATAAAGTGGGCATCACGGAATTGTTGGGAGGGTTTAGTGAATTAATTCACGCAAAGCATTTAGAATAATTCTTGGCACAGGATAAGTGTGACATAAGGACTTGCAAGATATAGCAAGCTGACAATATCTTCAAGATTAGAAATGCACATAGCCTCAGACCCAGAAATTCCACTTTAAAGAATCCTACAGACACTTGACAAATGTGTGAAAAGATACATGTGCAAGGCCACCTACTGCAACCTCATTTGTCACAGCAAAAGATTAGAATGACTCGGGGCACCTGGGTGGCTCAGGCGGTTAAGTGTCAGACTCTTGATTTCGGCTCAAGTCATGATCTCATGGTTCTGTGGGACCAAGCCCCACGTGGGGCTCTGAGTCGACAGCATGGAGCCTGCTTGGGGTTCTCTCTCTCTCTCTCTCTCTCTCTCTCTCTCTCTCTCTCTCTCTGTCCCTCCCCCCACTCACATGCTCACGCTCTCTGTCTCTCAAAATTAAAAAAAAAGACTGGAATAATTTCAATGTCTATCCGTAGGAAGTGAGCCACCTATCATTTCTCCACACAATGGAAATAACACAGAAGTTCTTCATGGATTTGTATGGAACAGTCCTCAAAACAAACTAATAGAAACTGAGATGAGCAAAATGCTACCACTTATGGAAACGAGGAAGAAAAGAAATGACATCCGACAATAAAGCTATGTTGCTGTGTATTTGCTTGTACTCATGCAGAGTATATTGGCAAGATAGTTTCACCATGACTTCCAGTTTTTTCTAGGGAGAGAACCTCTAGGGGGAGTAGACGAAATGGGGACTGTTCACCCCTTTCCTTGGAATCCTCTTTGAATCCTGAACCAGGTGAATTTCACTTATTCAATGTACAACGTCTGTAACCGCATCAGTCTTCACGTACGTGGGCCCGAAGCAGGAGCCCTTCCCACCGCGCTCGTACCTGCGGGACTTGATGTCTGTTCACTCTCGGGCGGGGCATCCGCTTCTGAGATCTGAATGTTGGGCACGGTGAGGGGCTTCAGGATGGTGCTGGGGAGGCAGGAAACAAAAGGGAGCCTGGCTCAGCCCCTGCAGGGGACACGCCCTCTCCTGCGAGGGGAGCACTTCACCTGTGCCAGGCAGGGGAGCGGCACACACCAGCATGGACGGCCAGTGCTGTGTCCCATGAGGCTGGCCCCGCTCCAGGGCTGAGCGCTGGCTGGGGAGGGGGTATTTCAAAGGAGAAGATGCTCATTCCCAGCAACACAAGCACCCAATTCATCAAGCACAGAGTGGAGAACCCCAAAGAACAAAATCTGTGCAATGCATGCGCTGAGTTTCTAAGCACACACAGGTCCTATGGCTTATTTGGAAAACCCTAATAACAGACATTTCTTTCTCCAGACAAAATTCCAGTCCAAGCCCTTTTCTATCGGAGGAGTAACTCCAAAACTGCTTCTGGCATCTAAAAGAAATGGAAAGTAACAAGTTGGTTGCCGTGAGGGTCAGGGCCGTGCTGGAAGGGTCACTGATGATGGCGTGCTTGGGGTCGCTGGACAGAATGCTCCGCCACGCTGGAGAAAGGACCACAAGCAGGCAGTCTGAGCAGAGTCCCAGTGTTGCCGTGGTAACTGACAAGTGACTCCCCTAAACCAAAAAGGATAATGACAGCAGTTCGGAGAAGTACACCCAAAAGGAGGATTTGGCCCGAAAAGAGAATCATACTTAACCAATTAGAGTTATCCCGTAATGAGAAGAGTGCGGGCTCCCTGGCACCCGGGAGAGATAGGACCTACGGTCCCGGGACGACAGTTTGAAAAGAAGACAATAAAAATTGAAAACCTGAAAGAACTTCCTATTGTAGTAGGACTCTGGACTTCTGACTCCAGAGTGGTACTGGTCAGAGCCTCTCAGGAACGGTGGCCACCGTCCACTCCCGCACCAAGGCAGAAACTGGCCTCAGCATCCTGCTGGACACAGTGGTCCAGGCACTTGGCTTTATTACAGCAGGCATCAGAGCTAACATTATTACCATTCCTGACAACTCTCTCAAGTACTGGTAGTTTCAAGAACCATCCAAGACCGCTTGATGTTGCAGGGATGGGAGAAGAAACAAGTGTGCAGTGTGAAGCACCCCTCAGCAGGCTCAGCCAAAAGCCATGCGGTCAAATGGCATTTCAAAAATCCTCTCACATAGGGACAGAAGGTAGCAGAGTCCAGGGATTGGCATGTGGCTGTGGAAAGGGTTTGGGCCACAGGAAACCAGATATGGTAAAAGTGCTGAAACCAAAATAGAGCGAGAAACCAGCAAAGGTAGATGAAACCAGAGAACCTTGACGAGACAACGCAGCATCTGAGGGGATGGGCAACAAATTCCCTCCTAAATCTCCCTTGCAAAGCAAGCAGATCAGCTCCAAGGTCTGGCCACGATGTGGGTTTCTCTCCACTGCACAAAAAGATTGATTTGGCTGTGGAGTTTAACAGAACGTTCAGCATGTCCAACAGAGAGGGCTGGGTTCTGGTTTAAAACAGAAAACACATCACTGTGGTTTTGGCTGAGAGGTGGGCACACCCCACCCACTCTCCGGCCCCAGGGCAGCAGGGACGGACAAGTTTCTGGATGGAACACAGCGAGTCACTTGATACTGAGAACTGAAGTCCCAGAAAGAAGTCCCAGTAAAGAGGGCGGGCCTCACTGGATAAGCTCAGCCTGCATCTGGCAGTGGAGGGAGGGAAGGAGCAGACCTTCCCAGACCTCCCAGTGGGGACCTGGAGGAAGGGGCCTCCCAGACTACTGACCGCACACTGTCACCAGCTCCAGGTGTGGCCTGAAGGGAGCAGCCCACTAGCTGACCTTGCCTGGTTTGGACGAGGCCTGATGCTCTTCTTCTTCTTCCCGGCTCCCCCCGGACACGGAGAACTTTGGAGAGAATGTTGGAGCCCTAAGTGCCTCTGGGTGAGGGTCATTCAATGATCAGTGGTCCCCATGGGGAGATGCTGGGACACCAGGCGTCCCATCGGAAACCTGCAGTTGGCCTGGCTGGCCACTATCGATTCCCCTCAGAGATTCGGGAATTCTCCACAAGAGAAGACACACCGCTCAGCCAGACACTGTTGTGTCTCCCCTGACTCTCACCCGGTGATTGTGGTAACAGGCATGGTGGCCAGATCACACCAACATCTGCTCCTTCCTCTTCCTCCTAAGCCCAGAACAGGTGCACCCACGGTGCAGGTAGGAGAACGGGGAGCTAGGGTCAAGGCTTGCTGGAAGAAGGTGGCATCTACCGACTTGAGAACAGAACCCCCAGATACTCCCGGTCACCCCCAGGCCCACCTCTCCCCACTCACCCCTGTGCCCCCAAGTTACAGCCAGAGTGCCAGGAGGAAGAGGACGGCGGGGGGCGAATGCGTTCGTTGTCATCCTGCATCTGCAGACGGATGGGCCGGCGCAGCCCCCACGAGATGTTCAGCAGCCCCTCCACGATGAATTCATCTTCCTCCTGCCCACAGAGCAGCCGGAACGGTCAGCCTGCCTAGGAAAGAAAGCCTGCCAGCACCACGCTGGAGACAGCTGACAGCACCCTCGATGTGTCCTTGCTGAGCACACTCCAGTCATACTCACACCCCAGGAAACTATCCCTGACGCCCTGAAGAGGATCTCACAGGTCAACGCAAAAGTTGCCTTGAAATCCAAGTACACACATAAAGGATAAAAATGGGGTATTTTTTCAGGGACCTGGGTGGCTCAGCCAGTTAAGCATCTGACTCTTGATTTTAGCTCAGGCCATGATCTCATGGTTTGTGAGTTCAAGTCCCACATCAGGCTCTGAGCTGACAGTACAGAGCCTTCTTGGGATTCTCCCTCTCCCTCTCTCTCTGCCCCTCCCCGGCTCATGCTCACTCACTCTTGCTCTCTCTCTCTCAAAATGAATAATTTTTTTAAATGGCGTATTTTTTAAATACTTTACAAAGAGCAGCATACATCTCTTAAAGTAAGTGAGACTCACTTTGCTAACCAAGCAGAAGCTAGATTCCTGCATTAGCTACTTTCTCCTCCCTTACCAGGGAAAATGATATGTCTTTAGTTATAACATACGCTTACCAATCTGACCTGCCAGTTGAAGGAGATTTAAAGTAACATTTCCCCAAGTTTATTCTACAGAAAACTAGCTCCTCTAACAAATCAACTATTACCTTTAAAAGGCTGTCAAGTGATCATGACTTGGGCAATGATGTGTTAATCAGATTTCTTACCCACAGAACTTCCCAGAGCCTTTAATTAGCTAATGTGCTACATGACGGCTCTCCAAGAGGTGAACAGATCCTGCAAGAATTCCTAATTTATACTCAAGGGTGGTTGACTGATAAAAAATTAAATGTGAAACCCTTTAAAGGGCATCTGCATGTTTAATCCCAAAGAAATGAGGCCCATGAAACCCTTTAATCATAGAGCATTCTGAGAATTTATTCTCCAAGACACAGCCCAGAAAAGCTGTTCAAGGACCTAAATCTTGCAAATGACCCAGTCATTAATTAAGAGAAGTTTTAAGGACAATGCATAAAAGGGTTAGACCTTCTTCCCCAAGTCTCAGAAAAATCCAGACATCAGATCTGGGCCACGGCCATGTCTTTAGGACATGTCGTATGGATAAAGAGACACATGTCCAGTGAACCACTTACCAGGATTCCGGGTCATCCTCAGAGAAATGGGGGAAGAATAAAAGAAGACAGGAGAGAAGTGAAACAACTTTCAGGCGTGTGGCCATCTTGGATGGGTGGGAAGCTTTATTTAAGAGCAGGCCATAGGGGCACCTGGATGGCTCAGTCGGTTGAGCGTCCGACTTTGGCGCAGGTCATGATATCACGGCTCATGTATTCAAGCCCCATGTTGGGCTCTGTGCTGACACCTCAGAGCCTGGAAGCTGCTTTGAATTCTGTGTCTCCCTCTTTCTCTGCCCCTCCCCCACTCACACTCTGTCTCTCTCTCTCTCTCTCTCTTTCTCTGTCTCTCTCTCTCAAAAATAAATAAACATTAAAAATTTTTATTTAAAAAAAAAAGAACAGGTTATATATATGGTCTTCTAGATGGTCAAGCCTGGCATCATTACATGGTTTAGGCAAAGTAGGACTTTGCTTAAGTGGACTGGTTTAAGGGCCACAGAAAATGTCAAAGTATGTCACATCCTATCCCCAGCCAGCCTGTCTTAGTAGCTGAAATCCTACCATCTGATATCTGTTTTTATGGATTAAATCGCCATGGCTAGAAAACCTGAAAATGCATTTAGAATTATACATATCTTCTTATCAGTCTAGAACACTTGAGTATAAATTACTCTACCAGGCTCCTAGATAACTCAACATCTACCTGATAACATCTAATGGATACAGGATAAGTAAGCTTAGATTCAGGATGGGGGCTGGGGAAGATGGACAGATAGCCATCCCGGGAAGGCGACCTAGGAAGACCGCTACAGCGGTGGGGAAGGGCAGAGCGTCTCCACGCAGACCTCACATAGCTTGCCCGTTTCATGAAAACCTCCCTTTGGAGGACCCCCTTCTCAACTTCACATCCCCAGAAATGTCCTTGGAACAGAACCGCTCATCCTCTTTAGAACAAAAGGAGCCTGGGGTCTCCTTCCAAAGAACTCCAGGGACTCCCGCTGACATCCTAAAGGAGAGGCCACTCCCAGGGTAGGAAAGGCAGGGACTCTTAGACCCTGGAGATGTGGAGGCAAAGACTAGGCTGGCCCACAGGTCTTCCCTGGGGACCCCTTACCTCACGGTGCCGGAGCTGCAAATTCTGGCCTTCGTAGTACAAATTGTAGGTCTTCAGATGCAGAAGAAGTTCATTCCTTAGGGGTAAAATACAAAAGGTGTAACACTCTCAGCTGCAGCCACTGAATGTCGTTGTTTCCTCTTTTCTCACCTCTACCCTGGCCTTCAGCCACTCCAGTCTGGGTGTCCGTCCACATGTACACACACACACACACACACACACACACACACACACACACACACAGAGCCACCACCCCCATCCTCATGTTCCCACAAGATCGAGGTCAAGAGTACACACCAAGCATAAGGAACAACTCCAGAAAACCAAGGCAGGCCACGCCTTCTGACCACAGTCCCCGAAGCTAAATACACAGTCCTCGATAAGGCACAGATTCACAGAGGCAAACGTCTCCACGGTCTGTCCTCCCTCACGTGTGCTGTGAGCTACGACAGAACAGTCCCTGTGGTCAGGACAGGACAATCCCTGTAGGTCTTCATGAGACTCAGAAACTTCTAGGCTTTTCAAAACGTTAAAAGGAACAGGTCTGGACCCCACTGACTTATGCTTCATAGACATGAGGTCAGGGTATGTTTAAAAACCTACGAACTCCCCACCACAGCAGACTGGATGAATAAAGGAGGCTGAGTCTCATGGTAGAACATTACGTAGCAGCAAGAACGTGAACGAGCCGCCCACACACTATGCTGAGTAAGAGACGCCTCACGCAAAAGACCACGTATCGGATGGTTCCATTTATATAAAGTTTAAAATGATGCTGGAATTCGGGATAGTGGTTCACGTCAGGGAGCAGTGACCACAGGGGCAGGAGGGAGTTCTGGGCTCTGGTAATATTCTATCTACAAACTTTTATTTTTTCAAACGTTTATCTTTTTATTCTATTCTAGATGCTTTCAGTTTATTTCTCGTTTTATTTATTCTTTTAAGTGTTTATTCCTTTTTGAGAGAAAGAGTACAAGTGGGGAAGAAGCAGAGAGAGTAGGGACAGAGGATCTGAAGCAGGCTCAGCGTTGACAGCAGAGAGCCCGATGCAGGGCTCAAACTCATGAACTGTGAAATCATGACCTGAGCCAAAGTCAGATGCCTAACTGAGTCACCCAGGTGGCTCCTTTCAGTTTAGTTTTAAAAATGTTTTGGGGGTGCTTGGTTGGCTCAGTTGGAGGAGCATGTGACATATGACTCTTGATGTCAGGGTCATGAGTTCAATCCCCACCTTGGGTATGGAGATTAAATAAATAAAAAAAAATGTTTGAACTTGCAAATCTTCCTCTGAAGCCTCGTTTCAGGCCTCCTGAGCTGTTAGACCCTGGTTTTCAGGTGGCCTTCTGGAAACACAGCTCTCCTGAACAAGAAAGAGCAAGGACTTCCCACCTTCATGATCAAGATGAGCCCACCTCAAACCTGAGAACAGTCTACTCTGGTGTTATCAGAAAGTGCGTGCTAGTGCTTGGGGGCTGGGAAGGGAAGAGGCTGCTGTGTGCTTTTGCCTCGCCTCAGGCAAGAGGTTATGAAGTTTGGTCCCTCTGATTCCAGTCATTTCAACAAAGCCATGCGGGGCCACCCCGAGGTCAAAGCTGGCTTGAAATTCCAAGACTCTCCCGCCAAGTTAAACCTAGAAAAATCAGAGTAATTCTATGCAAGCCTAAGTGAATTAGTGAAAAATGTGACTCCAAATAACCTAGCTCGAAAGCCGTTTGGTGCTTTTGAACGCAGATCTCCAATTACCAGTCACTAGAAGTCCCTGGGGAAGTCTGTCAATGAAGAGATAAGAACGATCCATATCTCACACAACTGCCGGTCTGTATATGGCCAAATATGGGTAAAGGAATTAAAACAATTTGGTGTCAGATAAGCTCAACGTTTAGCTCAGACACAGAGCATCCAGTATGAACAAATCTCTGAGCTGGACATAAAAATACATCCTCAAAGATATAACTTGAAAAAGCCCACTTTGGCTCACACTAGCCAAAAATCCAAGCTCAAGAGATTTTCGCGCATCCAGAGCAATGAAACCGTCTCCTTCTGTTCAAGGGGGCACCTGAACTTTTAGTCAGAACTCCAGCAGCACAGGGACACAACCCGGCTGAGACTCCCCCAAGGGGACACCACAGGTAGCACAGTGAGCCACCACCATTAACTCCTCCTCTTGGAAGCCCTCTAGGATACCATCTCCTTTGAGCGCCCACAGGTGCTGTGTCTTGAAGATCTCCTTTATTTCACTGTCTATGGCCGGGCTCTGGAGGCGTTTTTATCTAGAGCCCCAACCTTGCTGTGCTTTCCCTAGCTCACACTCAGGGGATTTGCTACTTGCCCCGCACAGGAGCCCCTGCTCTCCCAGGTCCAGAAGAGGCTCCTGTGTCAGGGGCTTCCATCCATGTGGGACAGGCCTCTGGGGACACAACATGACAGCAAGAAAATCTTACTTGGAGATGTATTTATCTTGTCCACATGGGACTAGGGACGTTTGGTGACTATAATCCATTCTTCCTTTCTCTTTTCATCAGAAGGGTAGACCTGTATTCGAAAGAAGACACAGGTTAAAGTCAGGTTGTATCCTTAGGAACTCAGCAGAACTTGGACCATGAGAGGGAGCACACGGCTGTCTGTTCCCACCCCAGATCCACAGCTGGGACAGCCCAATGCTGACCCATGGCTGGTGAGATGCCACACTGCTAGCTACTGCCTCTGCTGGCCTCAGCCACTGGGGAAAACACCCAAAGACGACAGCCCTTGGAAAGCCCCAGAACAAATGTTCCAGTCACAGAGAATGTTGACACCCAAGGTGGTACCAAGGGTAGCCAATGAGTCTTTCCTGAAGAGATCTTCACAACAAAGGATAGAGATTTGTCTGATAGCAAAGGCTCAAATTCTACTGCAGTAGACTAAAGATTGGTCAACCACCTAAAAGTCCCCAGAGTGAGCTGGGCCCAATAAATCAGAGCATATACATCTATGATCGCCATTAAAATATGACAACATTAAAGCCAATTGAGTTACCTGGGAACATGACGATACATTATGAAAACAAAGGTTATAAAACTCTGAGTCCAATTTTGTTTAAAATATATGTAAGGGGGCGCCTGCGTGGCTCAGTCAGTTAAGCATCCGACTTTGGCTCAGGTCACAATCCCACAGTCCATGGGTTCAAGCCCCACATCAGGCTCTGGGCTGACAGCTCAGAGCCTGGAGCCTGCTTCAGATTCTGTATCTCCCTCTCTCTCTGCCCCTCCCTCACTCACTCTCTGTCTCTCTCAAAATAAAATAAAGACACACAAAAAATTTTTTTAATATATGTAAGTATAAAATATGCACATATAAACATCTATATGAATGGATATCTATATTCAGATACTCATCTACATGTCAGGCTTTCTAATCTCAGCACTACTGACATTTGGGACTAGATCATTTGTTGTGGAGGCTGTCCAGTGCAGTGATGAATGTTTAGCCGTATCCCTGTCCCTTACCCACATGATGCCAGCAGCACCACCCAGTCATGACAATCAAAATGTCTCTGGACATAACCCAGTGTCCCCTTGGGGCTAAATTGCCCCCAGTTTAGAACCCCTGGTATATGCATATCTGTATGTAAAAGAATGAAGGATTGGCTCTTCTGAGTAATGGCTTACCAGAAATTTTTTTCAAACATTTTGTTATGAGCATTTTCAAACATAACGATTTAGAATAAGACAATGAACAGTCGTGTATGCATGGCTATTCTACCTTTATACTATCCTTCTTTATCACACATATGTCCAGCTATACACTCCTTTTTCTATTCAACGATCCATCTTATTTTTGATGTACTTCAAAGTAGACTAAACACAAAACAGTTTCATAACTTAAGAAAACTGAAATCATATCAAGTGTCTTCTCCAACCACAGGGTATGAACTAGAAATCAGTAGAAGGAAGAAAACTGGAAAATCCACAAATATGTGGAAATTAAGCAACACCATCCTGAACAACCAATGGATCAAAGAAGAAATCAAAATGGAAGTCAAAAATATTTTCAAAACAAACAAAAATGGAAATTCAACACATCGAAGTTATGGGATACAGCAAAAGCAGTTCTAAGAGGGAAGTTTATAGCAATAAACACATACATTAAGAGAAAAGAAAGATCCCAAATAAACAACCTCAGGAAATTAGAAAAAGAATAACGAAGCCCAAGATTAGAATAAGGGAGGAAATAACAAAGATCAGAGCAGAAATAAATGAAAGAAGTAAGAGAAAAACAATAGAAAGGACCAATGAAACTATGCTGGTTTCTTGAAAAGAGAAATAAAATTGACAAGACTTTAGTAAGACTAAGAGAAAAGACTCAAACAGAATTAGACATGAAAAGGAGACATTACAATTGATACCAGAGAAACACAAAAGATCTTAAGACAATACTATGAACAATTACATGCCAACAAATTGGATATCCTAGAAATGGATAAATTCCTAGAAACATATAATCTATCAACAAAATCGTGAAGAAAAAGAAAATCCAAATAGACCAAGAATGAGTAAGATTGAATTAGTAATTATAAATTTCCCAGGTTTTGAAAAGAAGGGAAAGGCCCAGACCAGATGGTTTCACTGGTGAATTCTACCAAACGTTTAAAGAAGAATCAATTATCCACCCCTCTCAAATCCTTCCAAAAGAGGTTGAAGAGGAGGGAACACATGCAAACTCATTTCATGAAGCCAGTGTGACCTTGATACCCTCCTGGCCAGGTAAGCACACTACTGGCCAGAAAACAAAACTACAGGCCAATATACCCGATGAATGCTAATTTAAATTTTACAATAAAATATTAGCAAACCAATTTCAACACTATATTAAGAAGATCATACAACACGAGGGGCACTTGAGTGGCTCAGCTGGTTAAGCATCTGACTCTTCGTTTCAGCTCAGGTCATGACCTTGCAGTTTGTGAGATCAACCCCCATATCAGGCTCTGTGCTGACAGCATGTAGTCTGCTTGGGATTCTCCCTCTCTCCCTCCCTCTCTCCCTCTACTTCTCCCTCTCTCTGCCCCTTCCTTGTTCACTGGTGCTCGCTCTCAAAATAAATAAATAAACTTAAAAAAAAAAAGATCATAGAGCATGATTAAGTGGGACTTATCCCTGGGAGGCAAGGATGTTTCCCACATACATAAATCAATAAATGTGATATATCACATTAATAGAATGAAAGATAAAAATCATATGATCATCTCAACAGATGCAGAAAACGCATTTGACAAAATTCAACATCTCTTCATGACAAAAACTCCCACCAATTGAGTGTAGAAGGAACCTTCTTCCACATAAAAGAAGCCAGAAATGACAAGCCCACAGCAAACACCACACTCAGTGGTGAAACTCTGAGAGCTTTTCTTCTGAGATCCAGAGCAAGACAAGAGTGTCCACTCTCCCCTCTCCTATTCCACACAGTACTGAAAATCCTAGCCGAAGTCCAAATAAATAAAACACATCCAAATAAAAAAAAGAAGACATAAAATTGTCTCTGTTTGCAAATATTATCTTATATGTAGAAAATCCTAAGGACTCTACCAAAAAAATAAAACTGTTAGACTAAAACGATGAATTCAGTAAAGGTACAGCATGTAAAATCATGCAAAAATTGGTTGTGTTTCTAGCCACTAACAGCAAACTATCTGAAAAAGAGATAAAGAGAGCAATCCCATTTATAATAGCATCAAAAATAATAAAATACTTAGGAATAAATTTAATCAAGGATGTGAGAGATTTGTACACTGAAAGCTAAGGGACAATGATGAAAGAAATTGAAAACAAATACAGATAAATGGAAAAGTATCCCATGTTCATGGATCAGAAGAATACCGTTAAAATGTTCATAGTACTTAAAGCCATCTCTAGATCAACATAATCCCTATCAAAATTCCGATGGTACTTTTCACAGAAACAGAAAAAATAATCTGACATGTGTATGGAACTATAAAAGAACTCAAATAGACAAAGCAATCCTGAGAAAGAATAAAGCTGGAGGCATCACATTTCCTGATTTCAAATCTTACTACAAAGCTGTAATAACCGAAACAGTATGATCCTGGCACATAGACCAATAAAACAGAATTTAGGGACCAGAAATAAACCCATGAATATACAATTAATATTTGACAAGAGAGCCAAGAATATTCAAGGGGGGAAGAATAGCCTCTTCAATAAATGTTGGAAAAATTGGAAACTCACATGCTAAAGAATGACATTAGACCTCTGTCTCACACCTGTTGGAATGGCTAGTATCAAAAAGGCACATGAGGGGAGTCTGGGTCAGTCGGTTGAGTGTCCAACCTCAACTCAGGTCATGATTTCATGGTTCATGAGTTTGAGCCCCAGGTCAGGCTCTGGGCTGACAGCTCAGAACCTGGAGCCTGCTTTGGATCTCTCTCTCTCTCTCTCTCTCTCTCTCTCTCTCTCTCTCTCTCTCTCTCTCTCTCCACCTTCCCCTGCTCATGTTTTGTTTCTCTCTCTCAAACATAAATGGATGTTTAAAAAAAAATGACACGAGATAACAAGTGTTGATGAAGATGTGGAAAGACTGGAACACTTGTACGCTGTTGGTGGGAATATCAAATGGTGCTGCCACTGTGGACATGTCCACATGGCAGTTCCTCACAAAGCTAAAAACAGTATTACCATATGATCCAGCAATTCCACTTCTGGGGATATATCCAGAAGAACTGAAAGCAGGATCTTGAAGAGATATTTATACACCCATGTCTATAGCATCACTGATCACAACGGCCAAAATGTGGAAGCCATTCAAATGTCCATCAACAGATTAATGGATTAATCTGTGTGGTATTCCGTGGCATATTATGCTGCCTTAAAAAAGAAGGAAATTCTCGGGTGTCTGGGTAGTTCACTTGGCTAAGCGCCTGACTCTGGATTTCCACTCAGGTCGTGGTCTCAGTTTGTGAGTTCAAGCCCTGCTGTGTGCTGACGGCACAGAGCCTTTTTAGGATTTCTCTCTCCCTCTCCCTCTATCCCTCCCTAGCTCCCTTGCTCTCTCCTTCTCTCTCTCTCTCTCTCTCTCAAAAGATAAATAAACATTAAAAACCCAAAAAGGAAATACTGACACCTGCTACAATATGGATGACCCTCAAGGACATTCTGCTGATTGACATAAGCCAGCCACAAATGGACAAATACTGGCTGACTCCACTAACGTGAAGTCTCCAGAGTAGTCAGTATCACAGAAACATAAGGTAGAAAGTTGATTGCTGGGGTGCCTCCAATTTTTTTCTGATTTGTATATAAAGTTTTATCGGAACACAAACACAAACATTCATTTCCATACTGTCATTGCCCATGGATGATTTTGGGCTACAAAGGCAGAGTTGAGTAGCTGTGACAGACAACAATATTTACTGTCTGCCCCCTTACAGAACAAGGTTTCTAACTCTTCTATTTTCCAAATTGTCCATAACAAGTATGTATTACCTTTGCAATCTTTTTTTTTTTAAACATTTATTTATTTTTGAGAGACAGAGAGTATGAGCAGGGAAGGGGCAGAAAGAGAGGGAGACACAGGATCTGAAGCAGACTCTGCATTGACAGCAGAAAGCCCGATGTGGGACTCAAAGCCACAAATCATGAGATCATGACCATATAGGTACGCAGGTCTGATTCAGCCTTCCCCTGTACTTTAAAGGGGAAGGTGCCAGCTTCTCCGTATCATTGGCCAATGAAAGGGTGCACATTGCCCAGGAAGGAGAGAAAACTCCTGTGGCACCCAATCAGGAGAGGCCGGCTAACACCTTTGACCTTTCTAGGGGCGGGCCTAAAGATGGAGGCTAGTCACGCCCTGCCCTACGTGAGGGTCTTAGTCAAGCCCTAGGTGAGGGTCCTGGGCCCACTCTGTGGTTGGTCGATACCCTAAATGTTGTGGTTGGCTCCCACTACTGCCAGTATTGATAGGGGGGTAGGGAATGGATCCCCCTACCGGTGTCATTTTTTGTAACGGCCCTTCCTAAAAAAGCCCCTACAGCGCCATGTTCAGGGCTCTCTCCACGTGACCAGCGGCTTGGTGGAGTCTGTGAGCCCAAGCTTAAGCCTTTGTTTTTGCATGCGTGACTTGGTCTCCCTGGTAGTCTCTGGTTCCTTTTGGGGCAATATTGGAAACTTGGGCATAACAACCTGAGCCAAAGTCGGACGCTCAATTGACTGAGCCACCCAGGCACCCCACAATCTTTTTTCCAAAAGGTCTGTTTCCACACCACCAAGGGCCACAAGGAGCCACCTGAGGTGGCTCAGTCAGTTAAGGGTCCAACTTCGGCCTGACTTCATGGCTCATGAGTTTGAGCCCTACGTTGGGCTCTCTGCTGACTGCTAGCTCGAAGCCTGGAGCCTGTTTCAGATTCTGTGTCTTCCTCTCTCTGTGCCCCTCCCCTACTCATGATCTGTCTCTCTGTCTCCCCCCCCACCCTCTCTCTCTCCCCGTCTCTCTCTCTCTCAAAAATAAAATAAACCTTAAAAAATTAAAAAGAAAAAAGAAAGTAGGCTGCCAAGACTGGGAGTGGGGGGTGGGGAAATTCGTGTTTAGCAAGGACAGTTTTAGTTTTGCAACATTAAGAGTTCTGTGGATGGACGGTAGTGACACATGGACGGATGGTAGTGACTGTCCTTGATACCACTGGACTGCGCACTTAAAAATGACGAAGCTGATACATTTTCTGTGTGTTTTGCCAAGACTTTTTACAAAATGGAAGAGGGAGGCAGGAAAGCCGGCGCTATCATGATACAACGTGAGAAGGACACAATCTGCCGTTGCTGGCTTCGAAGCTGGAGACAGACAACCACACGCCAAGGAACGTGAAAAGCTGAAAAGGACAAGCAAGTGAATTTCCCCCTGGGTCCCCTAGAAAAGAACACAGCCCCAGCTGACACCTTGATTTGAGCCCGGTGAGACCCCGTAGGTTCTGATCTAAAGACCCCTAAGATAATAAATTTGTGTTGTTTTAAGGGACTACATTTTGGCAACACTTTAAAGCGGCCACAGGAAACCAATGCAAAAGGCCCCCGAAAGGAGGGGCATCAGTGCGGGGAGGGGAGCTGAAGGGCTGAGCCCCATTCAGAAAATTCAATCCCCACCTGCATACCCAAAAGTGGAATCCTCAGAACACAACTGTTCTCTCTAAATTATAAATATTCATTTTTCAAGTTTTCCTAAGAGGAAAAACAATCATAAAAATAGGAGTACATCTGTTCTGCAGGGGGAAAATAAAGAAGGAAAAAAGACAATCAGACTGGTGAAAAAGTTACTATTTTTTTAGGAGACAACTACTCGGGGTGCCTGGTTGGCTCAGTTGGTTAAGCGTCCAACTTTGGTTCAGGTCATGATCTCCTGGTTCATGGGTTCGAGTCCCGCATTGGGCTCTGTGCTGACAGCTAGGTCAGAGCCTGGAGCCTGCCTTCGAATTCTGTATCTCTCTCTCTCTCTCTGACCTTCCCCTGCTTGTGCTGTCTCTCTCTGTCTCTCAAAAATAAAAAATATGAAAAATTAAAAAAAGATAAAAGACAACTACTCATAACTAGTGAGTTGTTTTTTTTTTAAGTACCTCTCTATGCAGACTTAAATGGACACATTTAACAAAAGTGTATTGCATGCCTAACGTGTGCCACATTTTGCGCACATTTTCCTGATGGAGATTCAATAGCAAAGTCAACAAGCACAGCCCTGCCCTCCAGAAGATGGACAGGAGGAGATTGTTCTAGCAAGGAAGACAGGTGTATAGTGGCACACAGAAGGGTGCTTAGTCTGGACTTGGGGGTTTTCCAGGAGCTTTCTGGAGAAGTGACCTCTCAGCTAAGACCTCAGTGACGAGGTGCAGCCGGTAAAGGTAAAGGTGAAGGGCACAGTGGTCCAGACAGGGGCAGCATGCACCCTAGAGCTGAGCAAGATGGGATGGTGCCCATGTGGGACCTTGACCATCATGTCAAGGAGTTGGGATTCCACGGGAAGTGTGGTAGGCTGAGTAATGGCCCCAAAGGTACCCAGGTCCTAATTCTGGGAGCCTGTAAATGTTACTTTGAGTCCCCAGGTGTGATTAAATTCTTGAAATGGGGAGACCATCCTACATTACCTGGGGGGGGCCCTAAATGTAACTATACGTGTCCTTCTAAGAGAGGCAGAGGGAGATTCTGCTACAGACAACCCCAGCAGAGAGAGAGAGAAATCTGAAGGTGCTACACTGGCCGAGGATGGAGAAGAAAGGGGCCATGGGCTAAGGAATACAGCTCTCCAAGTCAGAAAAGGCAAACAAGTGATTTCCCTCCCAGAGCCCTCCTGACCCCATAGCTTGGGCCCAGTGAAAACGATTCCAGACTTCTGGCCTCCAGAACGGAAGAGAGTAAATTTGTTTTAAACCACCGCGTCTGGGATCATGTTTACAGTGGCAACAGAAACACAAGAACAGGGTGTGATGGGACTTGAACTTCAGAGCAATTGCCCCACTGCCCGCCTCTACTTTGAGAAAGGATTATGGAAGGGAACTGTGGCAAGGGGACCCCTAGAGGGTCCTAACCCAGGGAAGGGGACAGTGGGGGTGGAGTCACAGTGTCTATAACGTTTAGAGAGGCAGATGGAAAAGTCATGAGGCATCAATGAAAAAGATTGGAAGGGGGCACGTTGGCAGACTTGCTGTGGGCTTAAAGGCAGAGTTCAGGACGATGCATGCGCACAGGCTGCCGTCAGCAAGGATGTTCACATGTGCCAAGCTGAGGAACACGGGCTGACTCTGAGACATGCCTCTGGAACCCTCTGGTGCAGATGACCACAAGCACAGCCAGTCTGTGGCCCAGGAAAGTTCCAGCATGCAGCTCCCAGAAAGGGAGGTCAGGAAAACATAGAAGGCTGAGGGGGCAGGGCTCCAAAGCACCCAGTAGGTCAGCGAGGAAAAGGAGTCCCAGAAGGGGAGCAGGGAGACACGGTGCCCCGAGAACCAAGAGGAAAAGTTGTCCTGAAAAGGGAGCTGATGGTAGGAGCCCAAGGAGAAAACCCACAGTAGCTTTGGCCGAGCCTCAGCCAGAGCCAGTGCCACCACTGGGCTGAGCAGGAACCAGATTAGTGGCACCGGACCATGGACAGACCTCACCCTGAATATTCGAGTCCTTCTTCAACCAGGGAAATGGTATTCTATTCTTTCTTTGATACTCTTCTCTTCCTTCCATTCTTGGTTCTTCTTCGGCAATGTCTCCATCCTCTTTCTCCAGCACCATCTGTCCATCTGTCCCTACTCCTGTCCCCCAAGTCTTGTATCATTTTTACTCAAACCTCCATCTCTTTTTCCTTAGAATTCTGCAGCTAATCTGGGGTGTCTGGGTGGCTCAGTCAGGTAAACGTCCAACTCTTGGTTTCGGCCTCAGGTCATAATCTCATGGTTCATGGGTTTGAGCCCCAAGTCAGGCTCTGAGATGCTGGCGGGGAACTTGCTTGGGATTCTCTCTCCTTCCCTTTCTCTCTCACTGCCCTCCCCATGTTCATGTGTGTTTTCTCTCTCTCTCCCCTGCCTCAAAAAATAAATAAATAAACTTAAAAAAAAAGAATTCTACAGTTAATCTAACTCACAGATTGGGTCTTCTGTAGGACTCTCTCTTGTTCACTGCCTCATAAGCTGTAATTTGGAAATTTTGTTTTGCATCTGAAGGCAATCAGTCCTGTTCTTAAGACTAGTCCCTTTGAGAGCATGCCCTCTTAAATCTATGGAACACACCAATTAAAGAATTTTTTTAAGCTTCTTCGTTTATTTTGAGAGAGAGGGCATGAGCAAGGGAAGGGCAGAAAGAGGGAGAGACAATTTCAAGCAGGCTCCTTGCTGCCAGCACAGAGCCCAGCACGGGGCTCAAACTCATGAACTGTGAGATTATGACCTGAGCCGAAATTGGATGCTTAACCTACTGAGCCACCCAGGCACCCCCCCCATTAAACAATTTAAGTCTTCTCTACAGTTATTAAAATGATTTGGTACTTGAGGAAAGAACAGACAGATCAATGAAACAATACAGCATGTAGAAACAGACCCAAATATATTTGGGAATATAGAATGTGGGTCACACCTAAATAGCAGGGGAAAGATACATTTTAAAAATGTTGCTGGAGAATCAGTTGGCCTTTGGAAAGGGGAGGATGGGAAAGCTAAATCCCTACTTTACTCCTTCCACGAAAAGAAATGATAGCTGAATAAAAAAATGCAACATTAAAACATAAAATGCTGGAAGGAAATGTAGGATATATATATAAACTTGAAGTGGGAAAAAACTTTCTTATGAAAGACTAAAAATCCAGAAGGCATATTTGAAAAAAACCAAAATGGAACCAATCTGTAAAGATTTTCAACTTCTGTTTAGAAAAAAATTTTACCCTATCCAAAGTCAAAAGTCAGTGACAAATTGGGGGAAAGCATTTACAATACATGGGACAAAAGGCTAATGTCATTAATATGTAAAATTAGCTAATGTCATTAATATATAAAATTAGCTAATGTCATTAATATGTAAAATTTTTAAATCCATAAGAAGATTCTATACCCAACAGAAAATTGGGCAAAGAACATGAAGACTTTCACAGAATTTACAGAAAAATAAACACAAATAGTTAACAAATGTATAAAAAGATGGTCAACCTCCCTAATCACTATCTTTTTACTTGCCATGAATCGAATTACTTGATATGAATCGAACAGTTGATGACCCAAATGTGGGGATTCTCCAAGGTCCCATTACTTACTCTACCTATGTTGGGTGATGTTAGCCAGGTCATTGCTACGTATCAGACCTACTGGCTCATATTGCCTCCATCTTTGTCTCCAACCTGAACCTCTCCCCACCTTTTTTCTTACTTTTACAAGTCTTGAGTTAGGGGTGTTAGGAAAATACTTCATAGCCTACCATATCATTGAATTAAAACTACAGGTAACTGGGGCTTTGGTGTGGCTCAATGGGTTGAGCGAGCATCTGACTCTTGATTTTGGTTCAGGTCATGATCTGGCCGTTGGTGGGATTGGGACCCACATGCAGCTCTGCACTGACAGCATGGAGTCTGCTTGGGATTCTCCGTCTCCTCTCTCTGACCCTCTCCTGCCTGCACACTCTCTCTCAAAATAAATAAATAAACGTAAAGAAAAGAAAAGAAACTGATTCTAGGACCCAATTCTTTGTCTGTCTCAAGGCCAACACATGCATCTCCACAAACTTTGCAACTATCACCACAGATGACTGGCCAACTCCAACTAGTTGGGGGTTCGATGCGGGGAAGAGGGTAGGAGCCAACTACATTAACATTCACTTTAAGGCAAACACAGCCGCAGAGCTAACGAAGGGCCGGAAATTTAGAGCCCAGTCCGATACTCCTTCAGCAGAGTATTGTTCCTTACACAAGGAGGGGTGAGAGGAAGATGGCTGATGGGGCTGGAATGTGGATTCAATTGGACGCTTCCTCTGGGGGCGCCTGCCAATATCTGTGGCCTGGGAGAGAGGGATTTGCTCAGCGGCTGTTGCAATTCTTCTGCCTTCTCTGTTATTATCAAGAATTTATGGAGCGCTCCGGGACTCCAGAATGCCTCATAAGAACCATTTACAAGCCACGCTTCCGGGATGCCTGGAGAACAAGCAAGTGGGGGCCACCATCTCTTGGAGGAAGATGGAGGGAGGCGGGGAGGAGGGCGGGGCTTCCCTCGCAGGTGGCATCTCCCACACAGACCTGAAACAGCTCCCAGCTCCCAGCTTCCCACACAGAAAAAGAAGGGGAGAGAAGGGGACACAAATGAAGGACAACTTTGACCCCAAACATAAATGTTCTAGAAAAATAACTTTATAAAAGATTATTTATAAAAAATATTTCTTTAATGTGGAGCTGCTCCTTGGAAGTCTAAATCCTATTTACACCTACAGAACTTCCTTTATGAACATAGTCGCTCCTCACAAATTCTAAATCAGTACAACTTCCCTGTAGGTAAAGCCTATGTTGAACCACATCTGCTAAAATGTCTGAAGATATGCATATTGGGTTTGCCCCATCATGGCCCCCCCAGGGTTTAGTCACACTGACGACCCGTTGGGACCACCGCCAAGTCAAGTCAGTCCTTCCTACTGGCCCCAACATTGTGCCCTGGCGGAATGTTCTCGGTTCCCCTCAGCTGCCAGGGCAATACCATGTACCTCGTTAGTGGAACCTAATATGTTTCACGTGAAGGCCCATCCATTACTTCCTGCTTGCACCAAAGACAATTTGGGGGCACAACCCTCCTTAAGAGCCAAGAGAATGTTTTGACTGAGGAAAGGTTCCTACGCAATTGGAGGATGGCACCCCGGCCACAGAGAACTTTCTGGGTCTGCTTTTCATGCTCTGTGAGTGTATCCATGCTCCTCTACAGACCCAAGCAAACTCACATGCTCTCCAGACCCTGGTCCAAAACTGAGCTCCTCCTTCAAAGCATCCCCGGTGCCCCTGGGCAGTGCTGTGGGGCAGGCACACCCACCTCAGCCGGTCTGCCATTCCAGCACTTAGCACCACACCGAAACCAACCATCTGGTGCCCCCCCCGCGCCCCCCCGCTGGGACTGGAGCGTCCCTCCTCTGGGCCCCAGCTCCCAGCCTGTGAATCTTCCCCTTATATGATTTCTTCCAGGGAGGGAATGGGTCCCTGCTGTCTTGGGTAAGAGGATTCCTAGAAGCAGAGCCCCAAACAAGGATTTCTGGGCACATGAGTTACTGAGGAAGTGTTTTCGAGAGAAACCTGTAAGCAAGTGAGGGAAGCAGGGCTGAGCCAGGGAAGGAGCTGGGTCACCAGGGTTTTGCTGGAGTCCAGCCATAGCCTGACCCCATGGGAACTCCGGGGTGTGAACATCTCCCCAGAGTTGTCCCACCTTAGGCAGTCCCTGAGCTGTCAGTCATCAGCTTAGAGCCCCCCTGGGAAGAGGGGGTGAGCCCCCAGGCACTGCCCTACCAAGACTAGTTCCCGGGACCAGGAAGCTGCTAAGACTTGAGAGCAATCCACTTTCTCCCACCGCCGTCAGGCTGGGCAGAAGCAGCTGTGGGCACCAGACAGCCAGGTGATGCAGGCTCAAGGCTACACTGCAGGGGGGGGGCAGGCTGCCTGAGCTCTGGGCCAAACCCCTGCAGCTGTTGCACGAAGGCTCCCTCCCTCTTCCTGTTCACGGACTGCCACATCACAGGTGTCTCCAGCCTCCCCGAGAATAAATGAGGGGCCGTGCAAGCCCTTGAAAGTCACCAGCCCAGCTTCCTGTAAGGAAGGCAAACATTAAGCCCTGAAGAAGCTCAAGGAAGTGGGAAACGGCATCCAAAGGTCTCCTGTGTCCTTAGTTCTTGGTTGCTCCAGACTCCGGTTCCCTCACTCTCTTTCTGTCAGGGAGCCTGCAGAACATGCCATGGTTAATCTGGTCTCAGAGCATCCCCAGGATGCTGGCTAATCCCTACGGTGTCTCTTCTGGTCCAGACACCAGAAGAGAACTGGGAAGGAACTGGGAAGCCCCTAGAAAGAGAAGAGCAAATACAGAACAGAAAGGCTGGCAACCCCTGGCAGGAAAGTCCAGAGTGAGATAAAAAGCCCCACTTTGTTTCCCAAACTCTTCCTGGTGGCACAGCAGGAGCCAGGGTAGGATGGGGTGGGGGGTAACGGCCGGTTTCCAACACCCAGGCAGTCCCAGTACCTAAGAAAGTATAGCTAGGAGAATGAGACCAGCTTGGGGAGGGGAAGGCTTGCCCCAGAGAATTCCCAGGAGGGCGAACCCACAGAGCTGCCTTCTGGCCAGTCTTCAGGCCTCAGCTGAAAGCAAGGCGGGAAGGGGAAGCAGCTGCCTTGAGACACGTGACATCTCAGAGGTTCTCATTCTAGCACTCATCAAACTCTCCCTGAGGACGGGAGAGGGGGTGTGTGGGGGGCAGGGGGTAAGAGAAGTTGATTTTAAACTCCTGACGTCCAGGCTGCAACTCATACTGATTACAGAAACCCTCTGAAAGGGGCCCAGGCATGACCATTTTTCAAAAAGCTTATTTATTTTGAGAGACAGCATGAGCAGAGAGAGAGGGAGACAGAGAATCCCAAGCAGGCTCCACGCTGTCAGCACAGAGCCTGACACGGGGCTTAATCCCACAAACCTCCAGATCATGACCTGAGCCAAGATCAAGAGTCAGATGCCTAGCTTAACCAACTGAGCCCCCCAGGCACGCCGTATGAGCATTTTTAAAGCCTTCCCAGGTGGTGCCACCGATGGACAAACAGGACTGAGAAGGATCGTAAAATCTGATAGGGACAGAGCTATGTAGACAGAGGACACTGCCAAATGTACCCCAAAGCAGCCTTTCAAGAATGGAAGGAACGGGATTTTCTAAAGCAAACTAAGTTGGGTCTTTAGCACCCCCTCACCACTACTAATCTTTCAAAGGAGAGAGGAGATGGTGTAGAGCATTGCAGAGGATCAGCGTATGCAGGGCCAGAGCTCACTGATGCAAAGGGCTCCATTGTGCAAACCAGGGCACCATACCACAGAAGCCAGGAAGCCAGCTTCAGGCTCCAGATACAAAGGAAATGCTCCCTGGAGGTCCACAGATTCCCCTTTTGGGGCCTGTCCCCACCTCTTCTCTGAGTCCTGCCCTGCCTCCTGGGGACAATCTGGAATCCCTGGGTTGGTTGGAGTAGAAAGCTATCTGCCACAGTGCTTCATACTATAGTGTTAAAGACTTTCTCATCAGGTCTGCTGAGGGACTCTGCTTTGTAACGAAGCAGTGACAGAGGAGATAGGGCTGTTCCCTCTGCACGTCAGCTCCTTGGTCCAGGGGCAGGAAGAAGCGTTGATGGCAAACAGGAAACCCCAGCCCTATTGCACCACACGAGGAAGGAGACAAGAGTCGTGGCCTGGGACCCTGCCAAGTTCTAGAGATTGCAAGAGATTCCACCTCCTGGTTCCTGAAACTGAACCTGATCCTGTCCCAAACATGGGCAAAATCCAGGCTGCCTGGGAAGGAAATAGGGCAGCCACACTTTGCCTTCCACCTGCACGCTTTATTCAATAAAAAGCCCACTGACTGGCCAGGGCTGCATCCTCTCTGGGACCCATTCACTCCACTGGTCCTCCCCTCTCTGAATGCACTTCCTCTGTCCCCTTTTTCAGGCATTTAGGCCTCCATTTACCCACCCACAGAGCTCTCCCAATCACTCTGCTTGAGAGCCTGGCACCAAACACCACCAAAGAGAGGCAGGTTTAAGGTCAAGTGTCCTAAGTGTGTTTACTGCACTTTCTCAGCTTTACATTTGGCTGTGAATAAAAGGCTTTGCCAATCTCCACCTCGAAAACATGCTAAGCATCACGTAAGGGGGAGTGGAAGGTATTTGGGAAGAGGCTGGCAGGTAGCAAAGGGCTTAGCTCAAGAGAACTAGCAGAACACTTATCTCAGGAGGCACCTTGACACCTGTTTCCCCCACAAATAGGGGAAAGAACAATCACAATATTATTGCTGAGCTAATAAGAAAATACCAAATGCGAATCATACCCAGCTACTATAAATAAGAGTTTACTATGGCCACCTAGTATCTGCTTCAACCCGTTGAATCCCCAAAACAACCCCATGAAGAAAGAAACCTTACTATCCCCATTTTGCAGATGAAGCCAATGAGGCACAAAGAAGCAAAGTAACCTGTCCCAAAATACACAGCCAGAAAGAGATGGAGCTGGAGTCGAACCTATGACTGTGGGGCTCAGAGGCTGATGCCCGCGAGTTTTCAGAGCAGACCTCTCTCGAGGGGAAGGGGAAAAAAGGGTTTTCAGCTACAAATCAGCGAACCCAGCCATAACCAGAGGAGTGCTTCTCACACTGGAGTGTGAACCAGAATCCCCTGCAGGGTTCATGAAACACAGACGCCTTTCCCCCTCTCCTCCTCCCCCCACACCCGGTCACCCCCCGGTTTCTGATTCAGTACTTCCGGATGGGGCCTGAGAATGTGCATTCCTTTTTTTTTTTTAAGTTTTTAATATTTATTTTTGAGAGAGAGAGACAGACAGTGTGAGCAGGGGAGGGTCAGAGAGAAGGAGACACAGAATCCGAAGCAGGCGCCAGGCTCTGAGCTGTCAGCACAGAGCTTGTGCAGGGCTCGAACTCACAAACTGCAAGATCATGACCTGAGCCGAAGTCGGACGCTTAACCGACTGGGCCACCCAGACACCCCTGAGAATGTGCATTCCTAACAGGCTCCGAAGTGATGCTGGCCTTGCCGGTAACAAAGCTCTAGAAGCTCCATCTTATTCCTCCCATGAAAGAACCCATGGGGAAGGCTTTATTTTCATCATTTCACAGATGAGGAAACAGAAGGTCCCAGAGGTTAGACAATTTGCCCCAAGTCACAGGGCTGACAAGAAGCCCAGGGCTCCTTCCGTGGCACCCTGGCTAAGCACCGTATATTGGGGGAACGGGCTGAGCAGGACAGGCAGGAATAGGCTGGTTTTAGCCACCGGCCATGGTGGGTCCAGGAGTCCCAGGGAGGGGAGGTAAGTGAGTGGATGGCTGGACAGACAAGCCATGGGTAAAGCAGGCCCTGCAGAGACCAGGATGGAGACCTTGGCCAGGGACCTGGGCACCTGCAGCATCGCAGAGCCACAGACCCTAAGTCACATCCACCCTCCATCTAAAGAATGAACTACCTTAGTGGGTCCCACAAACCGCCTGCTCACCCAAGCCAGAAAAAGCCTGGGGGCCTGACTGATGTCGGATACGAGGCCTTTGTGACAAGAAATATGGCTCCCATCCCAGGAGGCAGCCCCTGCCTGGCCCACCCTCCAGATGAAGAGCTGAGACTCAAGCCACATGGGGCTCCCCCCTCAAGCAGCTTAGTCCACAAACCCCTGCTCTTCCCACAGCCAATTGGGACCCTGGCCTGTCCTCTCAGGCCTCCTGCGCACAGATCTGAGTGCCCAGAGCGGCTGGGGCAGATAGGAGGAAATAGTCCTGGGATTCCTGCCAGGAGGGACCGCCTCCCACTCCACAGCAGCGGGCCGGCGGCCAGGTGAGTGACCCGGAAAGTCACCGCGGGTACTCACCCAAACAATCACCTCCCGGCCCGGATGAGCAACTACTTGTTTATAGGAAAGTCCCACCGGTGTCCACGAGCTTTTGACCTTCTGGATGGATGTTGAGGAGGAAACCCAAAGGCCCTTAGGCTCACATCAGAGAACCAGGGTATTGGAGCAGGACAGAAAAAAAAGGCATTAAGGGAGTAAAAAAACGCATGTGTGCTTGTGTATAGAATTTAGACTCTGGCTCAGCAAAACCAAAGCCTTAGAAAGCTAACCCTCCAATCTGACAGACCTGCCAAGGAAGGGCCTGGCTGCATCGACCTCCCTAGAGCAGCACCTTCCTTCCCTTAGACCAGAGGGGCCTTGCCAAGGTTACCCGTTCAGGGGCTAAACTCCATGAATGTGTGAAATTTCTGTCTGGTGGAGTTGGCCTGAGGAAAGGGATGGGAAGTTGGTGCAGGAAACACTGGCCCTAATCAAGCAAATAAGACCGAGCGTTCCTTGACCTGCATCTCTCAGAACCAAGAGCTGTTTTATAGGGTGGTTTAATGTCCTACCACAGGAAGGGCAAATTAGGCTTTCCTCCAGCGCAGTAACGATGGGGTTGAGGTGAAGCCCCGGGGCACAGGGAAGGCCCAAGTTCTGTATGAGTCCTTGAGCTTGGAGCCCCCACTCGCTATTTGTGGTTAGCATCTCAGCTCTGAGGGGACCTGCTGACTGATCTGGGCAGGTGGGGAGGGGCTGCCTTTAGTTCCCTGTTTCCGACAAGCACAGGTTCTTTCTGGCCACTCTTCCTGTTTATCGAGTGGTTTCTCTGAGACTCATCTCTGACCTCACTTCCCCTTCCTCAGGGGACCCCAGCAGTTCTTCCTTTTTTGGTGCTCTAGGCTAAGATTCTGAGTTTTGTGTGGAGAGATCTTGGGGTTTCTGCTCTGTGCTACCTAGGGCCTGGATTGGAAACCCAAGAGCCAGGATCGTGGGCCTCCCTCACCCCTCCTGCCCCCCACAATGGGCAGGTTCCTCACACTCAAAGGCAGCGAGGAAGGGACGGCTAAGGAAGAGTCCAGTGTGCGCTGGGCCCTCCCTGGGGGCAGCCATGCTGGGGCATCTCACATCCACCCTCCTTTAAGCCCCGTAACACCCCGTGTGTGTGGAAAAACTCACTCTTGCCCAGCAGATCTCAGACCCTTCCTAGTACCAGGAGAGATGGCTCATCTGGGGGTTTCCAGAACATTTCCAGGAGGCGAAGGGGAAGTTTTCCACGAAACCACATTCACACCCTCCTCTGCCAGCCCTACAACCAACCAAATGACCCTAAAGGAAGATCAACACCATGAAAAACAGGACTTCTCCTCAAAATGCCCTTCAAAGGCCGTCTCTGTAAACTCTTCACACCTTCCCAACGGTCTAGGATTAAAAGAGCAGCCTCTCACAGGGCAGAGAGAAAACAGGCAGAGCCAGGTAAAGAAACTTCCAGAGTCCAGTGGGCAAGGCTGTCCCTCCCAGACCTACATCCTATCGCTGACTTCCTGGAGAGCCTGACAGGCCCTTCCAGGAACTCACTTACCAAGGAACCTAAAGCCTTTCCCACAGAACAAGGTGTCCCAGAGAAAAGCCACTTGATTCACTCCTGTGACGCCTGAACACATGACCTGGTTTCTCAGTGCTGGGTCCCGAAGCTTCCCGACTCCTCACCTCAGACTCAACCTGAAGCTGAAGCGTATGCACCATCTCCCCCGCTCCCCACCCCACTACACCATGTCCCTGGTGAAGGAAGTAATCCTCGACCCAAATGTCTATATGACCAACTGTAAGACCCCGTATGGAGCTTTAGGAAGAGGGGGCCCACTATCTTAAGACTACCACCCATCTCTCCAGAGCACTTGGGGCCTCATGGACCCCCACCAACTAAAGTCCTCCCTGCCTGCCAGCCAGGCCACCCTGCCTATGGACAGAACAGTCAGCAGCCATATCTACGGCCACCGTGATGGGCATTTAGCAGGTCAGATTGAGCCTGGGACCCACAAAGGATGCTTGAAATTGAAATGTCGAGGGTCTCATTCTCAATCTTCAAGGAAGACGGCCTCAACAGCCCACCTCCACCTGGTTTGGACCTCACTCACCGCAGGACGGCTCTGAGACTCAAGGCACAGTGAGCCCCACGGGCACCCCCTCAAACCCACCACAGCAGCCACATCTGCGACAAGAGGCCCAGCTGCCAGTGACCAGCAAGCCACAACCGGGGTCGGCCCTGAGGCTGGCAGGGCTGCATTTGTCGGTGCCTGGCCGCCTCTCTTGCCCAGATGGGCTGACAGGGAGGTCAGACCCTGCCCCCCACCCAGGTGGTGATGGCAGGGGCGTGAAGGATGGCCAAGACCTCGTGGCCCTGTGTGAAATGAAACCACCAGGGACCAAATGCCACCACTCCATCGCAAGGCTTTCTCTTTCTTTCCTTTTTATGACCTCAGCAAAGCACACATCTTTATTCATTTAAAAAATATAGATAAGTGGGGCGCCTGGGTGGCCCAGCTGGTTGGACACCCGACTTTGGTTTGAGTCATGATTTCATGGTTCATGGGTTCAAGCCCTGCATTGGGCTCTGTGCTGACAGCTCAGAGCCTGGAGCCTGCTTCAGATTCTGGGTCTCCCTCTCTCTGTCTGCCCCTTTCCCACACATGCACTCAGTCTCTCTCACAAAAATACATAAACATTTAAAACCTTTTTAAAATATAGATAAGCAAAAAGATTATGATCCACAAAAAGACAATTATTGAATGATTCCAATTCTGAGATGCCTAGAATATGCAAATTCACTGTAAGTGGAATAGAGGCTGCCAGGGGCTTGAGGATAGGGAATGGGAAGCTAATGTTTAATGGGCACAGAGTCTTTGTTTGGGATGATGGAAAAGTTCTGGAAATGGATACTGGTGACAGTTGTATAACAATGGGAATGCACTTAATGTCACTGCTGCTGTCTGAATATTTGTGTCCCTCCACATTCATATGCTAAAATCTTAACCCAAAATGTGATGGCATATGGGGGTGTCTGGGTGGCTCAGTCGGTTAACTGTCCAACTTTGGCTCAGGTCATGATTTCCCAGTCTATGAGTTTGAGCCCTGCGTTGGGCTCTGTGCTGACAGGTCAAAGCCTGGAGCCTACTTTGGATTTTGTGTGTCCCTCGCTCTCTGCCTCTCCCCCACTAGTGCTCTCTCTCTCTCTCTCTCTCTCTCTTTCTCTCTCAAAAATAAATATTTAAAAAAATTTTTTAAAGACAAATGATGGGATGAGGAAATGGGACCTTTGGGTATGATTCATGGGGGTGGCTCCAATCAACGGGGATTGGTGGCCCTTTAAAAGAGATGCCGTGGAGCCCCCCTCCTTCCTGCCACATGAAGATATAATGTGAAGTCAGAGACCTGGAAGAGGCTCTCTCCCGCTGGTGCTGACACCCTGACCTTGGACTTCCAGCCTCCAGAACTGTGAGAAATACATTTCTGTAGGTTTTTTTTCATTTCTGTAGTTTTTAAGTCACTCAATTGGTGGTATCATGTTATAACAGCCCAAAGAGACTAGACAGCCCCTGAACTGTACACTTAAAAGTGATGAAAGGGGAACGCCTGGGTGGCTCAGTCAGTTAAGCATCTGGCTTCGGCTCAGGTCATGATCTCACGGTTCGTGGGTTTGAGCCCTGCGTCGGGCTCTGTGCTGACAGCTCGGAGCCTGGAGCCTGCTTCAGGTTCTGTATCTCCCTGTCTCTGACCCTCCCCTACTTGCACTGTCTCTATCTCTCAAAAAAAAAAAAAAATTAAAAAAAGTGATGGAAGGGATACATTTTATATCACATATATTTTACCATAATTAAAAATTTTTAATATAAGTATTTAACTTAAAAAAAGACTAAGATCAGGGGCCTGTGGGTGGCTCAGCCAGTTAAGCGTCTGACTCTTGATATCTGCTCGGATCATGAGCACACAGTCCTGAGATCCAGTCCCATGTCTGTCAGTGCAGAGCCTGCTTGGGATTCTGTCTTTCTCCCTCTCTCTCTGCCCTTTCCCCCACTTGTGCTTTCTCTCACTCTCCAAACAAATAAATATTTTTTTAAAAAGACCATGATTGCTACCTCCCCAGATTTCACCAGGGACAATCACTATGAACATTTTGCCGTACATCCTTCCAGAGACAAAAAAAAAAAAAAGGATATGATACATTTTACAAACAGCACAGTTTGGTAACCTGCTTTTTAGAAATATCATATTTTTCCATAGTAATAGATGTACAATTATACCCTGTATTTTCTGTAGCCACACAGTATTCTAATGTATAGATATGCGGTCTTCCCTGCCATCCAAAAGTAGAACATTCCTATGAAACTTTTGTAAGCCAAAGTATAAAGTGAAGAAGCAATTCTCATTAATTTGTATGGAAAATTTTTTAGCACCCCCAGGCCCCAAAAATAACATCTCTTAGGCTTTCCCCATACCTCAGGACACATCTTGCTAATGAAAACACAAAATAAATTGAAATCAGCACAGGTGCTCACAGACACAGTTCAAAGCTCTGAGGCTCGATGCCGACATGTTGAGTGTAGGTCCCGCGGAATGAGCTTGGCAAGACCACTCCCAGTGCTATTTTTGTTTTTCCCCTTTTTTCATAAAAATGAAAATCCCTTTCAGATTTCTGTTAGGGAAAAAAAAACAGGTACTAACATAGGTCTTTCATAAAAGCCAAGCAGCACAAGGCAAACAACTTTCGAAAAGTGAGGGATGCCTGTACCATAATTAACAAGCTTACTTTTGTTGGGATTTAGTCTCCATTTTGGTTGTTGTTGTTATTATTACAAATAATGCTACCAGGGACATCTCTGTGCACGTTATTTCCCTGCACCTGTCCAATTATATCCTTAGGGTAAGACTTCCAACCAGTGGAATTGCTGAGTCAGGGATTCCCTCAGGAGGACGGTCAACAGAGACTTAGGAGTAAAATCGCACCAGGGATGTTGAATTCTGTCATACAGAAGTCTCCTTCTCCAGGTGGACTACTGGCTTTCACTTGGGGGTCTGTGACACTGCACTATGGTTCAGGAAAGTGGGGACAGTCTTTTCCATAAGATACCAGCTCCTGTCTCCCCACCACCCAGGCCTCCTCAGGGAACACACCCTGCCTGTGTCATGAAGAGAAATTGGTACACAAGGAAGGCAGAACATGGCTGGGCTAATCTCTACTGAATTCCTTTTAGCCAGCGCGTTAGAAGACTACAGCAAAAGACTCTAAGAGGGCCCAGTGCTGAGGGCCCAGTGCTGGGCGCCCTGGGTGGGCAACAGAAGTATGGACGCATGAAAGATTTTCCTTTGTGAAAGGTTTTGTTCTTGAGTAGACGCAAGAAGAATGCAGTGGACTCTTCCTAAAGAGACCCAGTTGTCAAAGGACCTAATGGAATCATCTAATTCCTTACCCTGCAGATGGGGAACCTGAGACCACGAAAGACTATTGTATAAACATTTCAATAGCCTTTAAATGAACCCCAAAAGTGTCTCACCCAAAGTGATTCAGCTGGCCATTCAAGGGCAGAGCTTGAACCTACCCCAAGTTCTGGATGCCTCGTACAATTCTTACCCACCTCCCTTGGTATACAAAATTGAAAATTAAGACCACTGAGGCCACATCCCAGTTCAGTCATGATCAGCTACGAAATGGAGCTCCTCCTACTGGCTTTCAGGAGCTGACTATGTACATCTCTTCTCAACTCAGTGTTCATGGCGCCAAGTTACCAAACTTGAAATCAGCTACGGTGGGAATGTTTACACTACAGAAATCAACAAATACTGCAAAGCAGGGAATCTCCCCAACCTCTGGAGAGCCCAGTTGTCCAACATTTATCACTGGTCACAACCTAGATGTGAAAGCCATGAGCAGATGAACTCAGTTTCCTCACTAGCTTGAGGATAGCTTCTTTCCAAAGCATTATAATTGGCCATCCATGGGCCCTCATAATACCCACTCCCAACCCACCATGGCCCCTCTATATTAATCAATGAGCAGCAAACGTCTGCCTGAATGCCTGCTCTATGGTGGGCCACTGTCTGAACACACATCACAATATCACTGTGGGATAGTTATAATTTCCATCTTACAATTAGGAAACATAAGGCTCAGACACATTAAATTACTGTCTACATTTACTGTTAAAGGACTGAGAACTAAATCCTATCCTAGGTTGATTTCACCTGAAGTTGTCCCTCAAACAAGGATCTGAGTGCAAGTGGAGGGGCCTGGGAAAGTGAAACAGGGAAGGACAGCAGCCAGTGAAGAGAGCCAGTTACTAGGCAACTCTGGCAGACAGCGTAGCACATGCCCCAAGTCACGCCAGCAGAGAAGTGAGGGAACTGGGGTATTTATACACCTCCTGTCATCAGTCACTGGTTGAGGCCAAGGGAGCACGGGAAGGATGCTGACAGTCTATTACATGCCCCAAAATCATGCCGCTGTAAATGGTAAAACAGCATTCAGACTTCAAATCCAATATTCTGCATTGGTCTTTTAGAAATGAGCAGTTAGGGGCACCTGGTTGGCTCAGTCAGTTAAGCGTCCAATTTCATTCAGTTGAAGTCATGATCTCATGGTTCATGGGTTTAAGCCCCGTGTCATGCTCCATGCTGACACCTCAAAGCCTGGAGCCTGCTTTGGATTCTGTGTCTCCCGCTCTCTCTGCCCATCCCCCCCAAAATAAACAAACAATAAAAAAATAAAAACAAGCACTTAATCTAACAAACACTTAACTGAGTGCCAAGTATGAGTAAAGCACCATGCTGGTCAAGTACACCTATCTTGCAAAATCACTTTGGGTCGAGATGCCCAAGGACAGCACAAGGTATCTTTTTATCAAGTTTTATCAATGGAATGAATAGGCAAAGTCCTTCTAAGCCCTCCCTGCCCCCTACTTCGGGGAAAGGTTTCCCTCTCTGATTCAGCAACAGCTGGCGTGGACAGGAGTTCTACATCCTCCAGCCGTCGCCCTGAGCAGCTGTGCCAACCTGTGATTACAGGCTCCAGAGTTTCCCTGCCATCCCAGGGCTGATCAAAAATGACCCACTGGACGCCCCGCCGGTTCTGTTTACTGTGCCCGGCTTTCCTCCATCCTCACCCAGATACCTCCTCCATGGGAACCCACAAGCGGGCCAAAGAAATGAAACCAGCAATCACTGATCTGCGGGAACTTATCCCATCTTAAGGACTTACTTAAAATTCTTCTGGAGACACAGGGAGGTGCTTAAATAGGGCAATGTGTAATTAGAGTAAATCACTGGACCCTACTGTAAAGAGTGGTGGGAGAAGCAGGGAGGCGGCAGGGGGGGACCGCTGCCCTCGTTCTGTAAACCGCATGGTCGCAGCTCTCAGCAACTATGTCTTGAAGACAGAGAAACTGGCCGTCTTCTGTTCCAAGCACACTGCTGAGACCTGCCCAGCTCCTCACCCTGGGGGAGACACAGGCAAGTCTCAGTCCATTTCCTAGCCTCTCAGGGGGATTCTCCAGCAATCTGGTCCTGCCTCCACAACTCCTCCCAGTGGAGACACTTCCTGCCCGAGTACCCAGGATGGACCGAAGGCAAGAATCAGGCCAATGTTCTTTTGTGCTTCAGGACAGCCTTTGGCACTCCAGCAGAGGTGCCAGGATGTGCAGTCCTGGGCACGGCTCCAGCCAACTCTCTCGGCCATTCCTAAGCAGCTCACGCACAGAAGGCAGACACGAAGCTTGGCTCTGGGGCCCCAGGAAATAGACCAAGAAGTCAAAGCCAAACCAGTGGGTGACTGGCAGGCCCCAGGTAGGACAGCGTCTCTGAGAACAGGGAGGATTGAGGGACTGAGAAGAAGGTGTATGGTGTCTACCACTCCTAACTGACTTCTAAGAGGACACAAACTCGAGAGAGGGCCTGGAGCCCCAAACAGAAGCCATGTAGACAGGCAGAGAAGTGGGCAGGCTTGGAGCCCCAGAGGCAGAAGGAGACCCTCTCAGGAAGATGGGGATGCTGCCTGCGGAGGAACTCGGGCACAGGTGTCCTGGCCCAGGCAGTCAGGTGCAGAGGGCACACCCCTACCTTCCCCTGGAGGGGGGCAGCCCTGGAGGCGCCAGGTCCCCTGGCCTCCTTTCAGCCAGGCTCTCTGAAGATACCCCTCATTTTACCCAATTTCACCAGCACAGAAACAAGGGCGTGGAGCATGGCTACATCTAGGCCACACCCAGGCTAGATGATCCTGCCTCCCAATAGGCACCCCTGCTCTCCTGTCTTCTGAAGGACAGGCAGGATTCCCTGCTCACCGTCCCCAGCACAGGGAATCCCCAACTGTCCCAGCCCACACTCCCTGGTGCCCAGGCAGGCTGTAACTATGGCCTCCTCTCCTTCTGCCAGGGCAAGAACTGTCTACTGTCCTTCCCAACATACCCCACCTCTCTGAGCTCAGCCACCAGTTGAGGCGGTCTTGTAGCCTCCCAGGGTCCAGGAGACTGCCTGATCCAGAGCAGAAAGCTGGTGGCCACCTTCAGCTGCTCCAGGGTCTCTGCTCCCAAGTGGGCCCCTCCCAGGCTGACTCCTCGCTTGCATTCCACACAAGCTAAAAACCAAACAAAATCAAAAAACCCAAAACACTTCTCCTCAAAGCAATCAATACCTCTTAGCCGTGAGAACTTTCTTCAATTCCTCAGACCACCTGCAGAAAGAGTTCCCAGTAAATAAATGCAGACTGATAAGTAAAATAAATCCCACATTTCTCCTCCAGACAGTCTGGCAAGAAGGCCCCTGGCTCTGAATCACAACTGTTTAAAAGAATCATTGTTTCTAATTCTTTCCTCCCATTGTACCAAGATCAACCGGGGCAGGAACAGAGTCTCACCCCGGGATGAATTGTTATTTGTCAGCTCGCTGTTTCAAACTTTCATTCATCACATCAAGGTACTTACTATAAACTTGGCCAATGCTAGTCACAGCTTCCGGCCTCTGGGATAACCCGGATTCCGGACACCTGGGAAGCCTAGCGCTCAGTTCCTGCTGTCACTGAGGGGCAGAGGTGCTGTGAACAACCCAGGACCCACAGGGAGCCCCAGAGTCAGATGGAGACCCCGGTCTCCCTATCGGGCCACCTCGCCTTTCTGTGCGGTCCCCAGGGTCCCCCCAGCTCAAAAGCGGAATGCAAAGCAGGCACCCGAAATGCAGAAGAGCCCGGGTCGCTCAAGGCACCCGCCTCTCTCGGGAGAGAGAGGAGCGAAGCCGAGGTCCCCAACGACCGCAGCACTAACTCCGTAGGCCAGCGGGGAGACCGAAAAGGGGAAGTGCCACGAGGACCAAGGGCCCCGTGCCCCTGCGCCATCCCGGAGGAGACGCGGGGGCGCCGCCCGCCCCCGCTGGGTGCTGGAACCCGCCTCTGGGGAACCGTCCGCGGGGCAGAGAAGATGGGGACCGCGCTGGGGTCGGGCGCTCCCCAGCGTTGTCCGGGCCTGCCATCCTTGCACCTGCTGCCCCGCCCCAGCTCTCCAGGGAGTCCCGGGAACCCCGAAGAAGGGCTGGGGGCGCCTTCCTGTCGCCGTTCCCGGGGCGGAGAGAAGGAAGGAACCCTAGGGGTCGCGGGGGAAGACGAGCTTGGAGCCACAACTTTCTCCGACCAGAAGGTGGGCGTGCAGGGCTTGGCGCCTAGGCGGCCTCCAGGGAGTCCGCACGCCCAAGAACCCCGGCGTCCGGGGAGGAGGGAGAAGACCAGGGCAGGCGAGGACATAGGCGCTGACCTGGACCCGACGGAGAACACCGCGGGAAAACTTTCGGCGAGGCTGGAGGGAGGCAGGGGAGAGAGGACTGGCCCGCGCCCGGCACCTTGCGCCCAGCATCCCGCGCCCGCTGCCCCACGCCCCGAGCCTTGCCTGCGTCCCCAGCCGGCTGCATCGCCCGCGGAGTTGAAAAGTGGGGGTGCCTCGGCGGGGGGCGGGGGTCGCTCCAGCCCGCGCCTGGGTCAGCGATCCGCGGGCCCGGCTCAAATCCAGTGGGGCAATGCCGGTGGCGGCCGCACGATTGGGGGTCGAGCGTCCCGCCCTCCTCGCCTCCCCTCCGCCCCTCCCGCCCCTCTGCCTTTATCCGTCCTTACCGCGTCGGATCGGCCTCTCTCCCCGCTTTTCTCTAGCTCTCCATCTCTCCCCCGCCCCTCTTCCCTTGCCTTTCTTCCTCCCCTCCTCTCCCGCCGTCCCTCCCTCCTCCCTCCCCCTGGGGGGCGGAGCTTCTCCCCACCCTCCCAGACAATGCTAGGGCTGCAGGTCCCCTCCTTCCCAGCTTGAGAGTCGGGGCTCCGGCTGCCCGCGTCTCTTCCGGGCTCCGGGGGCCGGGGGAGGGCGCGACAAGGAGCCGGTAGGAGTGCTGGGGTGGGGGAGGACGGGCTGGCTTCGCTCATCCCCTTCGCCGCCGCCCTCTTCAAGCCGGATGGAGTCTCGGCCCAAGCCCCATGGCTCGCCCTGCGCTGTGACAGCCACTCCCAGGGAACAGTCACGCTGCCCCGCTGAGCCCATCTTGAGCGCCTCGGAGTCCCCAGACAGTGGATGTGGGATTCATTTTCTAACACCCCGCCTTGTTCCAAAAAGGGTTTGCGCTGAGCAGGGGCTAAGCAAGGCCCCTTCGATTGAACGGGGCGGGGGCAGACGTGACAGTGAAGAAGGCCAAGTTTCTTTGTCCACCTCTCACCTCCCTCTCTCATCCATCTCTGAACTTCCTGGGGCTCTCAGCACCCCAGCTCCCGGGCCCCTTATCTGTTTCCTCCCTCTAATCATAATTCTTCCCACCCCCACACACACATACAAACCCCAACCCTGCAGGGTGAGTCTCCATGCCCAAAAAAGGGGGGGCCTAATGGTTAGTGGGTAGCCAGCCCCCAGGGTACAACCGGGTCTGCTCATCCCTCCTGGAAGCCAAGCATTCTTTACTAAAGTCATTGTTTGGATCTTGGAATGTGTCTCCCTTAGAAACAATGTTATAAATGGTGATGTGCTTCCCAGCCCAGCCACAAAAGCCTTTGAACCCAAAATGCAGCTGTAGGGTGGTGCTCAGAACTGTGTCAGCTACCCTGGAACAAGGAGGCCACTGATCAGCGTTTTCTGTAGGGAAAAAAAAAAAATTATCTACTTGTACTACTTCATGACCTATAAACACAAAGCTCTCCCGTTAATGTTCTCCCCGACCCTCAGCCAGAACTCTGTATTGGTAAGCTTTTTGGTTTGCAGGTAACATGAACACCATCGGCGGAATGTATTCTGAGGACACGGCGTTTGCTCTGTGACCTCAAAGTCCAAACTGCAGGAAAGAGCTCTGTAAGAGGCAAATCCAGAGCTTGAAGTCTTCTCTAAGGGGCCAGCCCTTCCCTTTCATGGTAGATTGGTCTTCCCTGCGCCCCAGACACATGACAAAGGGTGGCCCCCATTTCCACCCATAGGGGCCTGGGGCTCCGCTATTGAAAACAGCAGCCAGGCGAAGCTAGAATTCCTTAGTCTCTACGCCAGTCTCTCAAGAGAGCAGCTCATTGGCCTAGCTTGAGTCAGGTGACCATCCTATGACCAATCAACTGGGGTGGAGGACTCCTACTGCACAAACTGAGCTCCTACGTACCCTGCCCTTCGGCCCTGTTTAAAACACAGTGCAAAAAAACAAAACAAAAAAACAAAGCGCAGAGGTACCTGGATGGCTCTGTTGGTTAAGCTTCTGACTTTGGCTCAGGTCATGATCCTGGGGTTGGTGAGTTCCAGCCCCGCATTTGGGCTCGGCTGACAGCGTGGAGCCTGGAGTCTGCTTCCAATTCTGTGTCTCCTTCTCTCTCTGCTCCTACCCCACCCCCACCCCCAAAAAATAAACATAAAAAAAAACCACCATCCATTCCCCTCTACTTATATTTTACACATTGGTGAATAAACTGATTCATTAGTTCAAGATACCAGGAAACATCTTTTTTCCCCATCAGTTTCCCCATACAGAAGCCACAGAAGAGAAAGGAGTATGTTCTTCTCCTTCCAGTGGTGTAGGGACAATACCTCGTAACAGGCTTAATACTTTCCAATTATTAAACTGGTACATGAAAGCCCACCCTCAAGCCATGTTTTCTTGCCACTATCGACCTCTGGGGACTGGACCAAGAGGCACATGGCCCCAGGGAAGCAGCAGGTAAGCATTGTCTAGAACCCATTCTCCATTAGAAATAGTGTGAGCAACAGGTGCAATTAAAATTTTCTAGCTACAGTAACAATAGTAAAAACAAAAAAAAAGGCCCAGTGAAAATTAATCATAATACTATATTTTACTTACCCCAATATATTCAAAATATAATTTCAACATGTAAACAATATAAAGACATTATTCATGAGGTGTTTTACATTCTATTCTTGTACTAAGACTGAAATCGGGTGTGTATTTACACTTCAGCACATCTCAATTCAGAGGTTAAATTTTTATCACAAATACTTGATCTGTATTTAGGTTTTATAAGATTTCTATCTGAAAAAAGTAGATTTACATACCCAAGTTGTTCCAAACATACTTTAACATTACCCAGTAGCTGGGCTGTTTGGGTGGCTCAGTCAGTTGAGTGTTGGATTCTTGATTTAGGCTCAGGTCATGATCCTAAGGTGGTGGGATGGAGCTTTGCTCTGAGCATAAAGCCTGCTTCAGATTCTCTCTCTCTCTCTCTCTCTCTCTCTCTCCTCTCTCTCTCTCTCAAAAAAAAATTGTTTAAATAAAGTTGCCCAGTCACTGAATTGAGTAGTATCAGTTTTTAAATTTTAATTTTAATTAAGATTAAATGAACTTAAAATGTAGTTCTTCAGTGGCACTAGCTATGTTTCAAGTGCTCAATGGCCACATGTAGCTTGTGGCTACCATATAGGGACAGTGCAAATTTAGAGAGCAAGGAAGCCACTGATGCAGTCAGAGTCTACAAGCCGACTTTCCTCTTCTCTTTAGCAAAACAGGAATGACAAGCATGGTGAGAGAGAAAATGATTTTCCAAATTCTTTATGTCCCCATAGAACATTTTAAGAGGCAGGCTCTGACCCTGGAGGAGAGCTCTACCACACGCCTGCGGTGAAGGGAGGTATGCAGAGAAGAAAAGAAGTCCCCCAAAGCCCACTCTTGTGTTCCCTGTGGATTCTGGGCAAAGAGAGAAAGAAGTAGGACAAATAGTTGGAAGGAAAGTTTGCAGCTTCCTCGAATGCAACCTTTGACCAGAGTGAGGAGGTGTGTCCCCGGGTTAAGGGGAGTTCTGAGACTAAATAGAGGGCTTGGCCCCACGGGCTGCCCACCTCTTCCTCCCCTGTTCTCAGGCACTGACCTAAGAGAGAGGAGGCTGTGTCGTTAAAGTCAACTTAATTGATCACCATAGTTGTACAGAGATAGGGCCTGGGTTTAGCTTTCTGGAGTCACCCCCCCCACCACCACAATTCCTATGAGGCACAGACATGATGCAGAAGTTCCCACCTCCTCTCAAGCACCGATGGCCTCCGGAGGAAGCTAACTTGTGAGTTACAGGCTTCCCATTGGGACGTCTTAATTGAGTTCTTTCACAAACACAACGTGAGATAAGGACTTAGGTACAGGTCACTTACTTGGAGCTGATCCCAGAAAGGAAAGTGAGATAGGGAGGGAGGAGAAGCTAATAAAGAGTGTACAGCTGGGGCCTCATTCTTCTGGGGACCCTTTGAGGAACGTGCCTCAGGACTGTCCTCTCTGAAAGTCAGGGGTCTGGGACTTTATCTCACCTCCCACCAGCTGAGGATTACACTCAGGAAAGCTTCTTCTTACTTCCTGGTTGTGTGGCCCCCTTTGGCCTTAAGGAAACATCTGAGGCAGAAGAGCAGGAGCCACTGGCTAAAGGTGGGATGAGTCATTGTGCCTGGAGCTATCCACCTCAGCTGGGGTGAGCGGTGGGCTGAGGGATATAACACAGAACACACAAGCCGTCTGCTCCAAGACCTGGCATGGAGAGGGGCCAGTTGATCCCGGAGGCTAGGTCAGGGGCTGGCGGGAGGAGGACATGATGGGCACTCAGAGGGAACATCGGTGAGGCCTGAGTTAACGTCATTGTTGTGGAAGTTGGGGAGCACCGCAGAGCTCTGAATGAGCACGGAGCACCTAGACCATCAGGTGCACAAGCCAGACATCCAAACACTCAGGAATGGGGCCATCGCCCCTCAGCATTCTGCTTTCAAGAGATGATCCCTGGTTGGCCCACAAGACCCAGAAGCGTTACCTCACATGCCCCTACAGGAAGAACTTGGAGAGTTTCTAAGGAAACCGGAGAGACAGAATTATTGCCTCAGACTCCATTTTCCCCCTCCTCTGCTATCCAGGAGGTAAGAATCTACAAAAGAATCTCTAGTGAGTTATGGAGAAATAAAGAAGACTAAGCGAGGCCTGCCACGGGGACCTGAATGTATCTCGACATGTCTGGCACACAGCATGGTAGGAGGGCTGCATATCTATTTGCTTGAGAGGTATAAAAAGGAACTCCTGGAAGATAATTTCATTCTAAGGAAAGAAGAAACCAAGTTTGGTTTGGTCTAGTAACAAAGTTTTAGTTGACAGAAGGGAGATGAAATGGTCATTCAACTCTGTCCCCAACTTGGCCCTTTGTGGGATCCTAGGAAGATAGACGTTTCTAGAAGTTACAACTCAAAGGACTGTTTCATAAGGCACAGGGAGACTCTGGGGCTCAAGCAGCTATGCTTTAGGGTCCCTCCTGCTAAGTAACAGTTTAGGGACCTATACTCCTACACTCAGCTTCTCTATTTCAAGGGCTTGGCATGTTGACATTACCGAGAAAGTAGTAGATGGATTGCCAAAATGGTCACAATTATGGGGTGCCTCGAAGGCTCAGTTGGTTAAGCATCTGACTCTTGATCTCAGCTCAGGTCATGATCTCACTGTTCATGAGATCGAGCCTCATGTCAGGCTCTGTGCTAACAGTGTAGAGCCTGTTTGGATTCTCTCTCTCCCTCTCTCTCTGCCCCTACCCCCCTCTCTCTTTCAAAATAAAGAAATAAACATTTTTAAAAATGGTCACAAATATTCCCCTTCCTCCAAATACTTTGCAGTTCCTCCCACAAAAAGGGGGAGCCTACTTCCCCACCTCGAATCTGAGCGGGCACTGTGAGCTGCTTCGGCCAGTAGAATGCAGCAGAAGTCATACCGGACCTCCTCAGAGGCTGGCCTTACACCCTTCTACTCTCTCCACTGGGACATTACTCCGCCACGTGAGTAAGCCTGAGCTCACTGGAGGGTGAGGGATCCCATGACCCAGAGCCGGGGCAACCCAGCTGTCCCAGCCAAGGCCCTAGATGTGTGAAAGACCCAACCAAAATTAGGAAAGCCCTCGACCCAGTCCACAGGCGACCCTGACACATGAAGGAGCCCAGCTGAGTCTAGCCCAAATAGCCAACCAGTGGAAGCATGAGCTAAACAGTTTGTGGTCATTGTAAGCCACTAAAGTCCTGGTTGTTCATTATACAATGGCAGCTAACTGTTAAAGAACTTAAGAGGATTAAAATAAATAAATAAAGTAACTGGGAGGTGACGGATGTGTTCACGAACCTTACTGGAGTAATTGTTTTGCAACATATACATATATCAAATCATCACATACACCTTAAACTTATATAATGTGGCATGTCAGTTATATCTTAGTAAAGCCAGAGGGGAAAACACAAAACATAAAAGCCTCTAATCCAAAGGAAGGAAAAGAACATAATGGGATAAAGTGGCTGTGGTTACATGACCAGGATGTTGGTGGACACGAGTCTGGAGCCTCCTGGATCGGTTTATGAGCTTGTAAGAGAAGCCTCTGGAAATTCCTCCCCCACAGAAACGCCCCTTCCAAAGCAGTATAGACGTATGGATGGCTGAAGTCCCAGGGAGCTGGCGAAAGTTCTATTTATGGCTGCTAATGTGACCATTTGTTCTCATAAAGTGGAGAGACCCAGAAATTTGAGTAACAAAGACTTTGTCACTGAACCCCACAGGTTTATCTTTCACGGAGAAGGGCTATCTTAATTAAAAGAGTCCACTTTATCCACCGCTAAGAAATTTCCACAGCGTCTTAAATATTTATAGAGGACAGTGTCTGGATTCATCCTTGGAGATGGGAGGGTGGATTAAAGCTCTCAAAGAGTTGGCATCTAAGTAGGCTCAGGTGCGCGAGTCTCAGGTCCCACACACAGAAGACCTATCTTTCTAGATTTTTCCCTCCTCCACTTAAAGTGTAGACAGGGGCTGGTGAGAGGAAAGTGGGAAAGCAAAGTATATAACTCAGACTTGGTTCATTTCTTGCAAATATGCTTTTTTCCCCCAGTAAGTATTTGGAAGGAAGCTGCAGGTGAAATTCTCTGGGCAGCCATCCCTCTAAATGAAGTGCTTATAAACAGAATTTGGTAGATTAGACGAGAGATTTCATATAATTTTTCTAGGAATCTATTTGTTTCCTAACCCCAAGGTTGCATTCCATCAAAGCACCCCTTCCATTTTTGGATATATTGAAATACTAATTACTTGGTGTGAAAATGTTATCCTGTCATAATACAAACTGAATACACATTCAATATTATGTTGATAGATATTTACTAGGCATCTATGGTATGCTAGGTGCCACGTTAGGCATGGAGAAAGAAATAAAAGAAATATAAGAATCATGGAGCGAAAAATAGCATCAAGCAGCATCTAATCCAACAACATGTTTGGTGGACTCAGAAATTGAGACTTAGAGAAATCAACTCACTACACCCTTTGGCTGCAAGAAACAAAAGCCATTTGGGCCAGCCTAACTAAGTAAAGAGAGACTGCTTTTAAAGAACAAACGTTTCCTGCAGAACTCATGGGAAGAAAGTGAGCCAGCTAGAATATGACCTACAGGGGCTCCTGGGTGGCTCAGTTAGTTAAGCGTCCAACTTCAGCTCAGGTCATGATCTCACGGTTCAGGGGTTCAAGCCCCGCGTTGGGCTCTGTGCTGACAGCTCAGAGCCTGAAGCCTGCTTCAGATTTTGTGTGTCTCCCTCTCTTTCTGCCCCTCCCCTACTCATGCTCTATTTCTCTCTGTCTCAATAATAAATAAACATTAAAAATTTTTAAGAATCGCTTCTCGGCGTTTTGGCTAAGATCAAGCGTAGTATCTGTTCACGTCAGCTTAATATCTGACGTGTCTTCTATTAGGGGACAGTATATTAGGTGAATTTTTAGAGCCAGGAGCTGGACTGGGAACTCGTTCCATCCACTCCGTGCATCACTCTGGTATTGCAGTGCTTCCAGGAGTGGTGCCCCCCCCCAAAAAAATTGTTTTTAAGAAAAGAATATGACCTACAGTTTTCTCTCATTCTTGCCCCCGACCTGTCTCCCTCTCTCCCTCTCTCACTTTTCCTGCCTGCTTTTTAAAAATGTTTTTATTTATTTTTGAGAGAGAGAAAGATAGACAGAGCATGAGCAGGGGAGGGGCAGAGAGGAGACACAGAATCCAGAGCAGGCTCCAGGCTCTGAGCCATCAGCACAGAGTCCAGTGCGGGGCTCAAACTTGTGAACTGTGAAATCATGACCTGAAGGGAAATCAGACGCTTTACCAACTGAGCCACCCAGGTGTCCCACTTCCTGGCTGCTTCTTTTATTGCCTTCTTCTTCATATCTGCTCCAGTCTGCCCAGATGGCAGCCTTAATCCCAAAGTCTACATGCAGTTACAGATCCTGTGCCCACCATCAACTCGCGCAGTCTCTGGGTGTCATCAGCTGTGGCCTGCAGCAGGCTCAGGTGGGCATGTAAGATGGATCAGCGGCCTCAGAACAGGAAGCGGTGGGCAGAGGGGGAAAGGAAAAATGCTTGGAGTCTCTGAGTGATCACAGAATCTGTTCATTTCCCCGCTGCTGGCCCTTTCATCCCTGGCAGCCCAGGTCTGTGGCCAGACGAGATCACCCCTGTCCACAGGATCCTGGCCCCTGGGCATTATTTTATTTATTTATTTATTTATTTATTTATTTATTTATTTATTTATTATTTTTAATTTTTTAATGTTTACTTTATTTTTGAAAGACAGAGACAGAGCATGAATGAGGGAGGGGCAGAGAGACACACACACAGAATCTGAAGCAGGCTCCAGGCTCTGAGCGGTTAGCACAAAACCTGGCTCAGGGCTTGAACTCACAAACAGTGAGATCACTACCTGAGCCAAAGTCAGATGCTTAACCGACTGAGCCAACCAGGTGCCCCTGGCTCCTGGGCATTCTTCAGAGATCCTGGGTGCTGGGCTCCCTGCCTGTGCCATGCCTTCTCACACCTCTGTGTATCGGCCCAAGCCTTCCCTTTCTCCTGAAAGCCCTTACCTCCCCTCTCTGCTGGACTATTTCTCCCATTACTCTTAAAAAACTTTTTTACTGTTTATTTATTTTTGAGAGAAAGAGAAAGAGCATGAGAGAGGGGAGGGCAGAGAGAGAGGGAGACAAGAATCCAAAGCAGGCTCCAGGTTCTGAGTTGTCAACACAGAGCCCAATGCAGGCTTGGAACTCATGAGCTATAGGATCATGACCTGAGCGGAAGTGAGACACTTAACTGACTGAGCCACCCAGGCGCCCTTCCCATTACACTTGATGTCACCTCCATCAATGCCCTCCACCCTTCATCCTCCCAACTTAAACATACAATCTAAGTAAAAGATCAGTTCAATCAGCATCTGATGTGTCCCCTAAGTTCCCTCTGGAACGTTGCCTAAATCCCTTCCCATATTCTAGAGCTGCTCTGGATGCCTGCTCATTGAACCTTGGCTCAAGTGACACTTCTTTCCCCACCCACTCCATCACGTCTTCAGTGTTCTCACAGCAATGTTTCAAAATGCATCTACACTTCCTCCCATCAACCGGCCCAATGGCCAGATGGCCTCCTATTTATCACTTCATCTCCTTCTCCGTCTGCTATACTGTGAGTATTCAACGCATACCCGACGAATCAAGGAAAAGAAAAAAGTGAATCCTATCCCATTATTTCCCACATTACTTGCCACAAGCTTTAGTTCATTTAATCCTCATATAACCTTCAGAGGTGGTATTATTATTATCTTCATTTTTACAGAAAAGGAAGCTGAGGTATGGAGTGGTGAGGTAACTCACCCGAGATCATGGCCAGCAAGAGTGAGAGCAAGGAAATGCACCGAGGCTATCTACCCGAAGTGTCTCTCAGCCTTCATGCTCCTCAGCAGCCCAGGCCAGGCAGAGAACGACACTTGCTGGTCCTCACCCTGCTGGCCTCAATTGAAACTGGGAACAAAATGGGGAAATGGAGGTTGCTATAGATCCTGAGGTGAGAGGGGAGAAAATCAGGTTATTGCTTCTTTGTAGTCTCTAAGGGCTAGGCACTGGAAGCAGAAGAAGCATCACCTTAGAATTCTTGGCAGGAGAAAACAACGCCTATCCAGTCTTGAAAAAATTGTGGAGTTGGCAGAAGTTGGCCTTGGGCCCTGCCCTCACCCCTGTCTTTCCTTCCTACCCCACATCCCCATTTTCTCTTTCATTGTGACATAGAAGACTCTGTCAGTCTCTGGTTCATTCAACAAACTTTTGATCAATATGAACAATGCCAGAGATGTTCTCAGCACTCAGGAGACAAAGCCCTGTCAAGTTACTGCAGTGTATGAAAGAAGTAAGTAAGAAGTAAGAAATAAATATATACTACTGTTAATACCACTGTAAATCTATATTACTATTAGTGTTATATATATTACACACACACACACACACACACACACACCTGTGTTGTTCAGAGCTTTCCAATGAGCCAGAGAGAGAGACTTCTTGCTACCATTTGGGAAAGAAATTGTCTTAGATAAAAACTGTGATGATGATTTTCTCATAAATTCAAGAGCTTAATGGAAAAATCACATATAAACAATAATTCAAAGAAATGTTACAAGCACACATGGAAAAAAAGTAAGACAAAGGAGAGAGGAGAAATCTAAGGTGCTAGGATCCAGGAAAGAAGTGAAAGAGAAAAACAAAATCCTCACAGAAATGAAGGACCAGTGAAGCAGAAAAACAATAGAAAAATTGAGCTCAGAATGTCAAAGATAAATTCCAGAAAAATGAACGCCATAAATGGAGAATAACAATGAATTTTATCTATTTGTTTATTTTAAGTAGGCTTCAAGCCCAACGTGGGGCCCAGTGCCAGGCTTGAACTCACGACACTGAGTTCAAGACCTGAGTTGAGATCAAGAGTCGGACACTTGACTGACAGAGCCACGCAGGTGCCCTAACAATGAATTTTAAAAGGAAGAGAACAGGAGCACCTGGGCGGCTTTGTCTGTTGAATGTCCAGCTTTGGCTCAGGTCATGATCTTGTGGTCTGTGGGTTTGAGTCCCATGTCCGGTTCTGTGCTGACAGCTCAGAGTTTGGAGCCTGCTTTGTTTTTTTTATTAAAAAATTTTTTAATGTTTTTTATTTATTTTTCAGAGACAGAGACAGCACGAGCAGGGGAGGGTCAGAGAGAGAGGGAGACACAGAATCTGAAGCAGGCTCCAGGCTCTGAGCGAGCTGTCAGCACAGAGCCCGATGCGGGGCTCAAACCCACGAACTGGGAGATCTTGACCTGAGCTGAAGTTGGATGCTCAACCGACAGAGCCACCCAGGCGCCCCTGGAGCCTGCTTTGGATTCTGTGTCTCCCTCTCTCCTTGCCTCTCCCCTGCTTGCATGCTCTCTCTCTCTCTCAAAAATAAACAAACATTAAAAAAATTTTAAATAAAAGGAAGGGAATAAAGAATAGACATGGCACAAAAACAAAGGACATCTCATGTATGTATACTGGCATTCAATATATGAATTAAGGAAACTTCCCTAAACAAAAAATCTGAATTTATAGATTTAAAGGCCTATTATGTTTTGGAAAACATGGACATAGTTTTCTTTCCTAAGTTTTTTACCAAAATGTAAGTTCCATGAAGTGTAGGGACAGGGATTCTTCTTGTCCTTTTTGCTCACTGTTGTGTCCCCAGTGTTCAAAATCACGCCTGGCACCTCAGAATCCCCAATAAACATTGATTGAATGAATTCCTAAGGGAAGAGACCAACTATCACTGACATATCCTATTAATGTCACCATGCTTCGAAGATAAAGATTTCTTTAGTTACCCAGCAGAAAGGTCAAATCACCCATTTGGAGAAAAAAAAACAACCCAAAAAACAAAACCACAGAGATCAGACTAGCTACAAACTTTAGCACAGCAACATTCAAAGCTAGAAAACCATGAAGCAACTGTACCTCATATAACACCATGGTGTCCACAGAGAAAGGAAATGTGACCCAACAGCTTTCTACCAACCCAAACTGTAGTCCAAATATAAAACATGCAAATATTTCAAAACTACAAAACCTCAGCCATCTTGAAGAAAACACTGTTAAAGACAAAGGCTGGTGAGCAAACGGATAGAGAAACAGACGCAAAAGCACCGAGGGAACACGAAATACATTGATGTTTGGGATTAAAGTTAAAACAACTTTTGGAATTATGGTTCTAAATTACAACATAAATGTTCTACACTGTTATGATATAGAAACTATAAAATGAATGGAGGTAGACATTTTGCTAAGTTTCCCAACTTCTTCCTTTTTTAACAGCAGGGGATGAAACGACAGGTTGAAAGTAGGTAGCCCAGATAATAGAGATACAGACCAAGGAGTCCAAGTATCCACTAGGTATCAGTTTTCAGCCAGGGGGCGTGTCTGCATCTTTGGTGGTCCTGGAGCCTGAGCAACACTCATTCCATTCAGCACGACCGGATCAAAGCTTATGAGCAAACTGCAAAGTGCTCCACTGCCTTGCACAAAGAAGATGTGTCTCACAGAAACACGTTAATTCATCCCCGCGGAGAAATAAAGCACTGGAGCCAATGGTAACAACCAAACAGCAATGAGAGAAGAGAGGAGAGAGAGGCGTGGGACGGGGTGGAAGGACGTGGATTTTGTCATCTGTGGTGGAGAGCCAAATGATATTGCCTTAGATGAGGGGATTAATTAAATTGTGCAATCATTTGAGTGCTCTTTTGTACTGCATGAATTACTTGTCCATTTGCATATATTAACTAGTCGAAAAAAATTAAAAAGTAAACATACCCCTGTGGGAGGTAGGGAGGGGGCAGGGAGAGTGAGCTGGTGGTGAGGAAGGTCAGTTATGCACTGGTGGGGATTTCTGGGGTGTCTGAAACCTGCCTCCTTTCTAGGGTTACATCCAGAAGAATGGGAGAATGGACTAGAAGACCCTCAGATTTCAGACCAGATTGGGACCTGCGAGTGGGAAGGAACTGTACCACTTCCCATCAGGCACCTGGAGTAAGCTGGTACCCATGGGATGGGGGCTGCCTAAGCATCTTCAGGAGCGGAGGGACCTAGGCAGATCCAGAAAGCTTCTGGGCACCAGAGTGTGTGAGAGGCAGCTGACATCCCCCAGACCCCAAAGAAGGGCATGGAACCCAGGTGGGAGAAAGCAGAGGGACCTGAGGGTTACCTCACAGGTGGGACAAGGGGACCCACAAAAAGACAGTGGTCTGGGCTGTGCCAGGGACCACATGGGAACTCGGACATCTTGGGGGAGCCAGTGGAAGGAATTCTGTACCCACAACCAACCTGACCTACACCCATGATCAGAGGCTCCCTCCCACACCCCCACCCCTTCCAACGGCCAAGATGTTCTGTAAAACCACCAGTAGCAGCCACCGCAGCAGCAAATTGAGATAAGATCTTAGAGAGAATGTGGGGGTGGGACAGGCAGAATGGAATATTTTACCTGGAATGACCCAAGTTTACCCGAAATTAACCAGCATGTTTTCTGTTAATAGCTGAATGAAAGTTCAAAGTAGAGGCTAAGCTGTATTTTTTATTTATTTATTTATTTATTTATTTATTTTTTATTTTACTATTTTCATTTATTTTTGAGAGAGAGAGAGACAGCATGAGCAGGGGAGGGTCAGAAAGAGAGGGAGACACAGAATCTGAAGCAGGATCCAGGCTCTGAGCTGTCAGCACAGAGCCCAACACGGGGCTCAAACCCACGAACCATGAGATCATGTCCTGAGCCGAAGTTGGGTGCCCAACCGACTGAGCCACCCAGGAGCCCCTAAGTTGTATTTTTTAAAGTTTTACGTGTAGCACATCAGAGCACTTGGCTCAAAAATTCAAGTGAGAGAACAAGATCAATGCTTTAAATCTTTGCTTCTCAGAGTGTGGTCCATGGACCGGCAGCACTGACTCACCTAGGAGCTGAATATAAGTATGGGACCAGGCCTTCCGGCCATGCTCAGTTTCAATAACGTGGTCCAGGTGCTCTGGGTGGATGCTAACAGTAGAGGTCCCTGCTTTGATAGTTTCGGGGACTATATGGAAGCACCTAGAAAGACAGGACTAGGTATATGAAGGAGGCCTCAGGAAGGAGGAACATCGGGGTTGAGTATTCAAGGTGATCAGGAGTTCCTTAGGTGACGGCATTCCGGGCAGAGCTATGGCAGGTTCAAAGCAATGAAGAGTCTGGCCATGTGAGAGAGCGGTGTGTGGTCCACTGTGGCTGGAACAGAAGGTGGGAGGTGAAATGTGTTTTATGTTCCACTTATGCAGCCAAGAGACAAAGTTCAAGATGAGCTGAGGCCCCTAGCTCCTGTGGTGTTTCAAGAACACTGCTCTCCTGCCCCTAAGCTTGAACATTGTTCATACTGCAGGGCCAGACTGGGAGCCAATGCCACCTCTCTCACAGAGATGCAGACCGGCTGAGAGGAGCCAGCTGGGGGAAGTTTCTTGGAGGACAAACATGCTTCCTGGGCCAAGAAACCTCTGGAAGGAGCCAAGGAGGGGAGGGCAGGACAGCTCAGCCAGCAGGACCAGCTCATCAGCCTCTCCCGGCCTGTGTGAGACGCTGACCCTCCACCCAGAGCTGGCCAAATCTCTGCAGTCACAAAGCCAACTCTCAGGGCTTTTACCACTTTGAGGCCTTGACCACCCCTCATTCCTGGCCCTGGCCCACCCCACCCTCCGCTGTGCAGAGACGAACATTCAGAACATTCAGCGTGTTCTCCCACACTCCACCTAATCACCCTGCAATGGAGACTTCCCCGACCCAGCAACGCCTTCCTGCTGAGCCCTGATTGAGAACAGGCCTGGGCTGTCCAGGCCTCCCAACAACCTTAACCTCTTCCTCCCCAGCCCCAGGCCATAGGGAAAGGTTGGGGAGTTGGGTCTTGATGCAGCTGAGTGACTAGACAGAGCTAATCCTGCCAATTGGCTCTTGTTGGGAGGCAGTGGTGAAAGCCGTGTGCAGATGAGCCAGGGGAGGGCTTGGGGAGATGGGCACAGATAGGTGGCAGAGGCCAGGCCACATGCCGCAGGCCAGTGAGGAGCTTGGGTTGCATCCATACTGCAGTGAGAACCTTAAATCATGGACTTCTTGTAGTCATTGGGCCTCACTGCCCTTGTGGGAGAAGTTGGTGATGCAACATCTAGAAGAAGGTCGTTGAGAGATCAGAAACTGTCCCATGACTGAAACCACAAAATAGGGGAAATGATGAAGAAATCTACAAAAGGCTGCCACCTCTGTATTCAGGCTACTGTTTAAAGAGTGGATTAGCAAGGGGTAAGAGTAGAATGTGGAAATTGGTCAAAAGGTTACTATTGAAGTCAAAGAGCAAAATTGTGAACATTTAAACTACAGAGGTGTGTCAGTCACCTATTGCCACAATACTACTGTGCAACAAACAACCCCAAAAACTCAGGGCTAAGAACACTCATCATTTGCAGGGGGCTGTTGGGACAGCTCTGCTTCATGTTGTAGTCCTCAAGCTCTGCTCTACATTCTCTCCTCTTCCAGAGACCCATGGGCTAGCCAGGGCTATGTTTTCCTCATCGTGATGGCCGGGGGACAAGAGAGCATGTCTCACCCCACAGGGACTCTTCAAGTCTTTAAAACATCTCATTGGCCCAAGTAAGTCACACAGCCAAGCCCAAAGTCAAGGCATGGGAAGAACACCCCACCCCTGGTGAGATGAACTACAGTCACATAACAAAGGCTATGTACTCTGGGCAGAGGCAGATACAATCCCTTCTCAGCGTTACCAGTGGTAACACCACATAACGCTAAGCAGTGTGACAGAGGTAACAGTGAGTGTTCAGGGTACAGGATAGATTCAGGAAATGGTTGCAAGGCAGGACCCACAGGGTTTGGTGATAGACTGGGCCCAGGAGATTCAAGAGGAGAGGACTCGTGAATGAGTGCAGTGAAGCTGGAAGAGACATATTTGGTGGAGAGGGAAGGTGGTGCCTCCGGGTTGAGAGGCAGCCTGTGGTTATGTCAGGTCAGCAGTCAGCTCTCAGGCCAGGAACCTGGAGACATGGTCTGGATAAAGGTTTCGAATGGCCAGCCATCAGCTTACCGAAGCCTACCAGTGGGGTGAAGTACTTGCTCGTGGCCAAACTCTGTGATGCCATGGGAGATCTGTCCTCCTTCCCCCACACCCTGACACAGACCCCTGAAGACATCAGACCCCATGTGACTAAGTTCCAGAAGCACCACGCTGCGACCTGAGAGCGCAATTCTCTGTCAGGTTCAGAGAAGCTGAAAGAGGAGATAACCTGCATGGGGCTGGAAAGAGGATGTTTGTTCTCGTTTGAGAAAATAAGGAGCATCGGAGCACTATACAACCTCCCCGTTTTCCCGCTTCCAGGATGAGGCACCTGTGAAGTTCAGTGATAACCGTGGGTGGGTGTCAGAATTTGGGCTCCCTCAAATGCAGACCCCAAGATACAGAGACAAGGGCAAGTTGCTTAGGTGGGAATGGCGAGTAGGGACGTGAGGAACACCAACACGGGGCATGTGGTGCACGTGCAGCGATCATGTGTGTCTTCCAGAAATAAGTTATGGGGGTGCCTGGGTGGCTCAGTTGGTTAAGTGTCTGACTCTTGATTTTGGCTCAGGTCATGATCTCGTGGTTTGTGGGTTCAAGCCCCACATCAGGCTCTGCACTGACAATGTGGAGTCTTGTAGGGATTCTCTCCCTCTCTTTCTGCCCCTCCCCTACCTCTCTCTCTCAAAGTAAATAAACTTTAAAAAAAAAAAAAAGGCACCTGAGAGGTTCAGTTGGTGAAATATCTGCCTCTTGTTTTCAGCTCAGGTCCTGATCACAGGTTCATGAGATCAAGTCCTGAATGGGGCTATATCCTAACAACTTGGAGCATGCTTGGGATTCTCTTTCTTTTCCCCCTCCTTCCTCTCCAGCTCATGCAAGTGTGCACATTCTCTCTCAAAATAAATACACATTTTTAAATTTTTTTTAATTTTATTTTTGATACAGAGAGACAGAGCATGAGAGGGGGAGGAGCAGAGAGAGAAGGAGACACAGAACCGGAAGCAGGCTACAGGCTCTGAGCCAGGTGTCAGCACAGAGCCTGATGCGGGGCTAGAACCCACGAACGTGAGATCTGACCTGAGCCGAAGTTGGAGGCTTAACTGACTGAGCCACCCAAGTGCCCCATCAAAATAAATACACATTAAAATTTTTTTAATTTTTATTTTTGAGAGAGAGAGAGAGAAAGCAGGGGAGGGGCAGAGAGAGGGAGACACAGAATCTGAAGCAGGCTCCAGTCTCTGAGCTGTCAGCACAGAGCCCAATGTGGGGCTCGAACTCACAAACCATGAGATCATGACCCGAGCTGAAGTCATATACTCAAACAACTGAGTCACCCAAGTGCCCCAATAAATACATATTTTTTAAAAAAGGGGGTGTCTCGGTGGCTCAGTTGGGTGAACTCTTGACTCTTGATTTCAGCTCAGGTCATGGCCTTGTAGTTCAGTTCATGGGATTGAGCCCCACACGGCAGAACCTGCTTGGGATTCTCTCCCCCTCGCTCTCTGCCCTTTCCCCACTCATTTTCTCTCTTTCTCTCTCCCTGTCTCTCTCTCTCTCTCCCTCCCTCCCTCCCCCTCTCTCTCAAAATACACAGTTTTTTAACTTAAAGAAAGAAAGAAATTTTGAAAGCCATCACCCTCAAGGAAGGGAAATTAGCTCCACTTTTTGAAGGAAGGAGTGTCATAGAATTTGTGAATAGATTTTGAAATCACCATACCTTTTATTTGGGCAGTAATCTCTCCAAGTGAGAGAGTGAGGAAGTGGGATGAGGGAGAGAGGAAGGTGAATTAAAGGTACAATAATAAGCAAGCTGTCGCTGTGGGGGACTGGAGCTCAGTCCTGTGAGTTCTCTGAAACACCGGGACGTGCCTTAGTGCCATCCTGTTGGAGGACGGAAGTCTGGGGCGTGACCCACCTTTGCCAGTCCTGCATGGGCTGAGGTTAAATCGCTGCATCTCCCACTTCTGGGTACCCCTGGAGCAAACACGAGTGATACCCAAGCTTTAAGCAGAGAAAAAGCAAAACGTACATGTGCTTGAGGTAGGAAGCTGTCAGTGTGCCGGAAACCGTCTTTCTCTGCAGCTGCAGATGAACTCAGGTGGCCCAGGGGCTAGGAAATGAAGCATAAACAGCATCTACGCCAGCCTACAAGCTTGTCCATTAATTAGCTCTTACCTAAGCCTCCGTTTTCATGACTGACTTCTCTTTGGCTCACACTTGAAGGCTCCCAGCACACTGTTTGTCACTCCCTGTGATTGCTCTCCCGGTTCACTCTTCCTTGACTGTGCTCAGTTAGCCATCACACGCCAATATGAGCAAAAAAATTCAATGACAGCACCTAGCAAGACGTAAGGGCAGCACAAAAAAATGCGGAACTATAATATTGAGCCTTATTATGAATCTTCACATATACAAAGTAGAAAGCACCATGGAATTCTCATATGTCTGTTACCCAGATGCAGCAATGTAAAGATTTTGCCACAGGCTTCATCTACTTTCTTTTCTTTCCTACTAAGTATTAAAATTTGTTTTGATGTTTATTTTTTGAAAGAGAGAGAGAGAATAAATGAGCGAGCAGGGGAGGGACAGAGGGAGAAGGAGACACAGAATCTGAAGCAGGCTCGAGGGTCGGAGCTGTCAGCACAGGGCTCGACGCGGGGCTCGGACTCATGGACCACGAGTTCATGACCTGAGCCAAAGTCAGACATTCACCTGACTGAACCACCCAGGAGTTCCCCTCCCCCAGTAAATATTTTAAAACCAATTCCAGACACCATGTCCTATCACCCCTACATACTTCAGTATGCATCTCTAAAAAAATACATACTTGCTCTCTTTAACCATAACACTTGCTTCATCTACTTTTCTACTTTGCAAAAGTATTTTAAAGCCAACTCTCTAAAAAATTACGGGCATCTTACCATCTAATCACAATTATAAAAATGTGATTTTTAAATTAAAATTTTCAGTAAATGAGTTGAAGGATGGCTGATGTTGAGATTTGAAAGAAGGAACTAGGCACTTAACACCAAAAAAATAATCAAACTGGCACAAGACTTTTAATCTGCAACACAGGAAGCTAATGAACAGTGGAATAACATATACCAGTAACAATTTACAAAGTAGGGGCACCTGGGTGGCTCAGTCAGCTAAGCATCCTTTGGCTCAGGTCATGATCTCACAGTTGTGAGTTTGAACTCTGCAGTGGGCTCTGTGCTGATGTCTCGGAGCCTGGAGCCTGCTTCACATTCTGTGACTCCCTTCCTCTCTGCCCCTCCCCTGCTCACACTCTGTCTGTCTCTCTCTCAAAAATAAACAAACATTAAAAAAACTTTTTTAAATTAAAAAATAAAAACCTCAGCAACCCAAGAATCCTTTACTAAGCCAAGATATCACTGGCAGATGAAGGTATTTGTGGAGATGAGAAGCACCAGAATGTCCCCTTCCTTAGGAAAGTTCTCAAGAAAGACCTCTGTCCAAAGAGAAATGACCCAGAACAGAGATTTCAAGTTGAGAGAGGGTAAAGAAAAGAGGAAACAGTAGTGAGCAGTGGACCTTTAAAAGTGCACACTGTCAAATTAAGCAGAATAACATGCAGCGTGAAACTGTGTGGTATAAATATTCAGCAAGGATTTAAAAATAGAAGAGACAAACTGTAATAGAAATTCAAGGAATCAGGCAGAATGAAGGGTATTAAACTTCCTCTGCAAAACTTAGAGGAGTTAACAGGGTGATAGGTGGGGTTTGGGAAGTAGAAGTTTTCTAAATGTCTCATCTGGGAAGATGAAGAAATTCAAGTATTATGTTTGTCTCAACTGATTGAGGGGAAGAGATGGGAGGAGTGAGAGGAATGGCTGGTGTCTTGTTTTATAGTAGAATTATATTTGTTAAACTGTGAAAAGTTCAACGATATTCCCTCGCTAGCCAGGCAGAGAAGGGAAAGGAAGGAGGAGATGAATACAATTTCATCAAATTAATAAGAAATTTTAGAAAAGTAAAATAGATACAACTAAGTAAGTGATAAGTAAAATAAAGAATAAAACCAAGAATATCACTTAATACAGTAAGTTCAAACAGAACTGATTATCCCAGGAAAATAACAAAATGTCAAAGCTAAAATGTGAAACCTAGGTTTATGCTGTCGACAAAAAACACAGTTGAAACAGAATGATAGGGGCACCTGGGTGGCTCAGTTCACTGAGCATCCAACTCTGGATTTCGGTTCAAGTCATGATCCCAGGGCCATGGGATGGAGCCCCGGGTCGCACTCTATGCTGAGCCTGGATTCTCCCTTTGTCCCCCGTCTGCCCGTTTCCCCTGCTTGTGTACTCTCTCTCTCTCTCTAAAATAAATAAGAAAATAAAAAAGTTTTAAATAAAGTGATAATTTTTATAATAAATATAAAAATTTAAATTGTAAAGCACTAAATAGAGTAGGGAGAGTAGTGGTACATGTCACAGAACACAAAGAAGACATAACAGCTGCAAACATGTAAGCACAAAACAACATGGAAGCTGGGGTGCCCGCTGGCTCAGTCAGCAGAGCGTGCAGCACTTGAACCCTACCTTGGGCACAGAGATTACTCTAAAAAAGGGAAACTAAACATATAAAGCAAAAGTTATTAGAAATGTGAGGAGAGATGGAGGGTGGGGGAGAGAGGGAAGTAGGTGATGGGCATTGAGGAAGGCACTTGTTAGGATGAGCACTGGGTACTGTATGCAAACCAATCTGACAATAAATTATATTTAAAAAAAAGAAATGTGAGGAGAATTCCATTTAAAAATAATTGTTAGGAATTTAAATACAACTTTTGATTTTGACATGTCTAAATAACTGTAAAATAAAAGTGATAGAATTTTATAATACAACTACTTAATTTTTTTTGAGTAGAGAATATATTTCTTATAGATCTTGTGGTTTGTGGGTTCAAGCCTTGTGTCGGGCTCTCTGCTGACAGCTCAGAGCCTAGAGCCTGCCTCAGATTGTGTGTCTCCCTCCCTCTCTGCCCCTCCCCTGCTCATGCTCTCTCACTCTCTCAAAAATAAACAAAAATAAAGTGCTAAATAAAACTGCAAACTAATTAAATATATTAAAAAGTCTATTTACTAAGATCCAGTAGCAAATATTCTAAATGGACACTCAACCTAAATCTGCAACTATATTGGATGTCTGACCTCATCATTATTATGCAACATTGACTTGGACCCTAGAATTTGCAGTATGATCAGAGAAAAAGAAAAGAATCCCAGCATCAGTCAAGAAAAAGTAAAAACTATCTTATTTTTGTCAACAACGCACTCTTTGAATTCAAAACCTGACTATCAAAACTAAAAGAATAAAGGAAGGTAGTAAGCTGGCTAGATATAAGATAAATATGTAAAAATTAGTAACTGATGTGTACAATACACATAGAGATACAGATCCTGGATAAAATATTCCATATACAATAACAAAATGATTAATTTCTTATGAATAAATCAAATGAGAGGCATAAGACATATATGAAAAAACTACAAAATCTTTTTGAAGGTCTTAAAAACAAGATTCTAAACAAATGAAAGGATGTATCACTTTATTGGGGATTAATATATAAATATACTGTAATTCCAGTTAGCATCTTAACAGGGTTTCTTAGGGATTTGGATAAACTGTGATTAATACAGTGTTAATAAACAAACAGCAGAGGCTGCTCAGAGCTCTTTGAGCCGCTCCCGGTCCCAGCCTCTGATTCAACTCCAACGAGGCAAAGATCATCAGCGCTGCAGAGACTGAGTGGTGCACTGAGTCCCGGATTGCCGAGTTCCAGAAGTATCCTGGGAGGAACGGTAACAAACGAAGCCCCTCTAAGAGGAACTTCCTAAGTGTCCTGAATATGAAACTGGCTCCGTTCCCAAAGAGCCAGAAAGACCCTGGTGTCCTTGACCACCTGATGGAGAAATGGAACCTCAGCTGTGAAGGGTAGCCAGATTTCCAGATGTTTCTCAGTCTGCGTGGCGGCACGACGGGGGCTTGCCAGAACTCCTTTAGCATGGTTACCCATTCCCAGGAACCAATCCGAGGAACCCTTGGGCGTGGCCTCCAAACCTTTCTTTCCAGCTTCCCCACCAACATCTCACATTTCAAACTCTGAGCCCAGTGCACCGACCACCCCATGCAGGCCACTCCTGCTGGTAGTAATGATGCAATGGAGTCTTTAAAAGTAAAATAAAAGTCTGAGAAATATAATAAATATACAGAAAAGAATAGTAGGCATGGATTTGCCTTCTTATTATAATAAGGAGAGTCAGATTAGTAGAATAGCCAATCGTAAAAATAACTTCCAGAGGCATTCAGCATTTAAATGTAAAAACTTAAATCGTAAAAATCAAGAAGGAAATCTCGGACTACACATGCAGCCGAGGGGTGGGGAGACTGTCTTAACCAAAACAGGAAACACACTCGCTCTGCAGACACACAGTTAACTATATAAACATTAATAAGAGTTCTTTATGTATTATGAATATTTAACTCTATCTGTACCATGAAATTCCCCTCCCCCAAACTTATTTGTCTATTAACACTGTTTCTGATATTTCTTGCCAAGAAATAGTAAAACAAAAACATCTGAGGAAAGAAACTGTGCTACCCATGAGGAGTTAAATATCCATAATACACCAGAAACTCACAAAATAAAAGATAACCTAAATGAAGAAATGAGCAAAAACTGCAAATAGACCATTCATAGAAAAGAAAATAAAAATGGCTGAGAAATATTTTTAAAAAGCTGTTCAAACACATGATAGTCAAGAAAAGGTAAGTTAAAGTCCAATGAGTTATCCTGTTAATAATTATTAGGCTAAGAAAAATTAGGAGAACGGTAACATCATTGCTGGCAGGAGTGCAGGGGTGAGGTATTCTCATACCTTGCTCATGGAAATAGAATTATTATGGCTTTTAGAAAGCAATCTGGTTAGATCCCTTAATATTTAAAGCACACATAGTCTTATTTATTTTTTTTGAGCGAGAGGGCGCACATGTGCAAGAGGCACAGAGAAGGGGCAGAGAGAGAGGGAGAGAGAGAAAGAGAACGCATCCCACAAGGGGTAGAGAGATACAGAGGGAGAGAGAGAGAGAGAGAGGCAGGGCTTGAGCTCATCAATGAGAGACTTGCAACAATAATGCAAGGTGTGGAAAGTGTTTAAGAAGATTTTTTTTAGAGCAAAACCTGACAAAACATGAATGAATGTGTGTGTGTGTGTGTGTGTGTGTGTGTGTGTGTGTGTGTGTGTGTGTGGTGCTGATGCCTGGATGGGTGTACAGGTAGGTAGGGAGACAGTTTGCATAGCTGTAGGAACACGGAGTAATATATGAATGCTACAAAGCAGCTTGCCAACATGATTACTAGAGCAATGCAGAAGGATGGGCAGAGGTGGAGGGGAATGGAAAAAGAAAAGCAAGCAAACAGAAAAGATGTAAAGAAGGCGGGGCTAAAAAGCAATTGTTGTGTATAAGATCTTACTTATGTTAAGCTGTATCTCAGGGCATTAAATGTCAGGAAATAGAGATCTCTTCCCCTTTGTAGGAATGCTCATGCTATACTGTAAAATGAAAAACAGCAAGTTTCAGAATGCAGTAGGCTACCATTCTATTTCAATAAAAACAAATCAGCCAGTGCAACACTTCTTTATGTCTATTTATGATTACATACATTTGTCAAACAAGAATATTGTGGGAAGAGACACCAGATAGGTGATGATGGTTATGCGAGATGGGGCAGAACTGGGCTGGGTTGGGGGGAACAGTTTTCATTTTTCACATCTCTCTATGATTGAGCTGTTTCGCCAGTCACATAAGCACATATTACTTTGATAGTTTCAAAACATGAATAGAGGAGGGAAAAACACCTCTAAAGTAATAACAGGTTGCTCTCTCTTTACATCTTCATCTGTCCTGAATGTTTGGCTTTGGATGTAGCCCAGCACCCCGCGCCCCATCTCACTCCACTTTGTATATGTGTAGGTATTCTTGTCCCATTTATAGAGAGACTTGAGGTTACCTTCCACAAAATTCCAGGTGGTGGTCAAATTCAGGGAATGTGTCTGGGTTTCTATGAGATTCTTTGAAAATTCTGGGCTACTTAAGGACTTCTCTAGTCTAGAGAACACAGAACTAGGGATGGGACCCACGATTCTACAGATAGACTTTCCCAAGTCTCGGCACTGGCCTGGCCAGCTCTTCCAGTGAAAGCATGCACACCATGATTGTGGCTCAATAAACCTATCTGTGTGTGCCTACAAGGCTGGAGAGGAGTTGAGGAGACTGGAACCTCCATTTAAGACTTTATATCTTAACCCCTATAATACCTTTTAATACTTTGGATACTCTGGATGAGTATTATTTCCATTTTAGAGAGAAGAAAACAGTTGAGTAACATGCTCAAGATTATATGGCTGGTCAATGATCAGGGCATAAACGTTAAGATTTGCTAGTCCAATTTTAGATTGTTCTTGGCCTACAAAATCTCTAATAGGGCACAATTTTGCTTGCTACAACAGATACACAAGTAAAAATGGTTTAAACCAGTGTGTCTCTCTCACATCAGTCTGTGCTGCTGTCATTAGGATTTCAGGGTCTTTCTTTCATAGTGTATTGCCCGCCTGGGTGTTGTCCTTGTTGAAATGGGCCACGTTGGTTGGCCACCACTTCCACCTTCCAGCAGGGAGGGTTGGGAGTTGTGGGGGAAGACAAGGATAAAGGTAAACATCTACCCTTTAAGAACACAACCTAGAAGTTGTACCTTCAGCCTTGCTTACCCCTCACTCACCCGAGCCTGGTCACACGCCCGTAGGCAGTACAAGCAAGACTAGGAAGTGTGGTCCTGTGCCCTCCTGAAACTGCAGGACGACAGAGTGGGAGAAGAGATCCTGAGGGACACTTGGCAGTTCCTACCACAAGGAGAAGAGGACTCTGGAGATCTGAGCATGGATCTATATACCTTGACAGCTCATTATCTGATCACTGGACCACAATAAAAGTAGTTAGACTCCAGCTTGAGATGAGATATTTTTATTAAAAAAAAGTCTGTTGTCCAAGAGGCTCGTTCCTAGGAATATCTGAGGGTGATTCTTCTTGCTTCAAAGTCATTCCCATAATTTTCCTGAGACCACAGTGGATCACTTGCTGCCCAAGAGGTAAAACAAAACAAACTGTACATACTCCAAATGCAGTTGCTTCATGGTTGATATAAACTGAGAATTTGAGGCTCAGCATCTCCGTAGTGGTAGAAAGTTGAGGCTGCAACGGAAGGAGAGTTTTCTTGTTGCTCTGCCCAGGCATGTGTCCAGAGATCACATCAGCCCAGTTCAGACCAGTGCTGCCTTGGTGTGTGTGTTGGAGGGACAGGGCATGGTATGGGAGTGCACACCTTAGTGCACAGCTCAGGGGCAGATGCCTTAAGTCCACCATCTGAGAGTCATTCAGCTTGAACGTGCTTTCAGACCCCATTGTGCTTTCCCCAACTGACCTCTCCTCCTGGTCCCTCAGGATGGAATGTTCTGGAAGATTTTGTCCACCAAGCCACGTGTGTCATTTATGAGGCAAAAATGACACACATGGTAGTGAACACAGCCAAGTGGTAGCTTTAGAACTTTCATATTTTTACTGAGGTATATTTGGCTACCACTGTTAATGTCAAGTACAATTTGAGGAAGTGCAATGTTTTATATTAGTATTAGAAGAGTACAGGGACTTTCCTATTTCTTCAACTGTGATAATAGTGAGTATTTATAATACAATTTTCATCTTATTTGAAGAAACATGTATATGAGTAATTTACATTTAAGATAGCTTAAAAATAAAAAAAAATTAAGATAGAAAAATGGAATAAATGTAACCTGCAACCCCACTTCCCAAAGATAATGATCAAAGATCTTGGGCTACATATTTGTTACTTTCCTTTAAGCACATGTTCACATAAATATGAAGGTGTTTGTAGTAAAATGGAAATGTTGGAAGAATACCTATGGTGAGTTATTGCTGAACAAATAAGAGTCTAGTAAATGGATGCAAACTGATGAAAAGTCCAAGGAGAGGTCAACTCAAAAGGTCTAAAGGATTTTAATTTCAACTCATAAGCTTTGGGGGAAAAGCAATCATCCAAATCCACCATAAATCTTATTGTTGAACAAACACATACCTCCTTCTTTAGCGTAAGTGGTCAGAAAAAAATTACCAGATACATTAAAATACTCAATAATCCCAAAGAAGGGCATATTTAGAGCAATTGGAAGAAACATTTCCCAATCAAACATATGTAATGGGAACAAAGTTCCTAAGGTATGTTTTCGGTGGGATTTGAGAGGCTCTTGCATCTATGAAGACATCTCGTGAAAGTGTTAGAATTCGAAATGAAATTACAGAACCAAATTTTAAAAAATGCAATGTCCCCCAATAAACTACCAAATCTGGGAATGGAGTACCACTAGCTGTAAACATCACAAACAGACAGACGGTGTGCTGCCTGACAGGACACACAGCCACTTACAAAGTGGTGCTCTCCCCTACCAACACCAGATTCAGGCCAAAGAACATATTTAAGCGGCTGTACTCAGCACTTCCTGTAGGAAACTGCAGGACAAATAAATCGCTCAACAAATAAACTCCAAGGAAGAGAGAGAGAGAGACTTATTAACCAATGACAAAGTATAAACATTATGTGGACTCAAACATTTCTATCTCAAACATCTATGAGACAATTGCAATATTGAACACTAACCATTTGATCGTATTAAATACTGTTAATTTTTAAAGATTGTTTTTAAACTATCTTTTGGTGGTAACTGCTGAAATATTTTTAGATGAAGTGAGTTGTCAGAGATTTGATCAGAACAATGGAGGGAAAGTTGAGGGGCGCAGATGAAACAAGACGGGCCAGGGAGGCAATGCCTGTTAATGTGGGGAGTGGTTATGTTTTTCTCAATCTTTGTTTATGTTTGAAAATGACCAAAATAAACTGTTTAGAAGACATGAGCAAGAGATTCAGTATTCTAGAAATCCCAGTCAGTAATCTAGATCATTGTTCAGGAAATTCTCTTAGAACTTAGTGGAAATGGAAAAAGACAACATGAGTAAAACTATATGAAGATGCAGTGTGGATGTAAAATCAGAAGTCCAGGAGGTGTGTACAGAACCACCAGAAAATATGCAATACACTTCATTAAAGAACATTTCCATCATTGGTTCCTTCTTTGACCATGAAGCTATTTGGTGACACCTAAATAGACGTATAAAACATCCAAATATGCAACCTTGTAAACTCAACTTTTAATTACTGACTTCCAACTTAATTGCACATAGTTACTGAATGTGTTCTGCATAATACCTATGCTTCAGATATTTTTTTGAGGCTTAAGGCCTAGAACAAGAAGTTTTTAGAAACATCCCCAAGTGGTTGTGAACAATGTGTATTCTCTAGTCACTGGGTAGAGAGTTCTAACCATGCCCTCTGGCCACTTTTCACTTCTATGCTTTGCTTCACTTTTTACCTGTCCGCCATAGCAAAAAGTAAGTGCTAGAATCTCCCACCGGCAGGTGGACTTACCAGTTTCTTCCTATAGTTCTAGCCATTTATACTGCATGAATTTTGAGGCTGTGTCTAAAATGGACTCTTTGTAAACTGACCCCTCCTATCATTACACCATAAACTTTCCGACCCTTAACAATGCTGTCTCCAGCTTTATTTTGTTCAAGAATATAATAAATAGATGGTTAGTATTTATCCCATGTGATTTTCCCCCCATCCTCTTACTTTTGATTTTGCACATCCTTAAGTTAAACCAATTTCTGGTGAAAGGTGCTTCTAAATCTATCTGTGGTGAAGGATTTTTTTGTTGTTGTTTCCCCCCAATCCATTATAGCCTAAGACTTTCAAGAAAAATATGCTTTAAAAGATTTATAAGATTCTGGAATTAAAGACATGCAAAAATACAGGGAAGATAGTTTAGTATTAGACTCAACACACATAAAACGATTGCCAAATTGTTTAGAAACTTTTACACACGTTATACATGTATATATATTGTACACATGCTTTATAAAGTTTCTAAGATGTTATCAGCTCCCAAAAACATCCCCTTGCAGGTTCAACAGAGCCGGTGAACACGAGTATTGTTAACATATGTCAGGATTTTGTCCTATCCATCCCAACATCTTCTAATTAGCAAATTTAGTCCAATAATTGTTATTGGTGCCTTTGGTCCACTTTCTCTGGCATCTGTAACACTCCTCTCTTCCCCCACCACTGACTTCATATGGCCTTGAATTACAATTTGAGAACAGGTGCTATAGACTGTCCCCCTACCCCACAAATTCATGTTAAAACCTAATCCCCAATACGATGCCAGTAAGTGGAGGCCTTTGGGGTGATCAGGTCATGACCATGATGGGGGATTTGTGAACTCCTCACTAGTGGGATTAGCATTCTCATAAAAGAGCCCCCCCCCCAAAGATATCCTCTGCCTCTCCCACCACTGAAGACACAGTGAGAAGATGGCATCTGTGCACCAGGTGGCAGGTCCTTACCAAACACTGAATGTACTGGTACCTTGACTTCTAGCCTCCCAAACTGAGAAATGTGTGTTTCTAAGCCCCCCAGTCTATGGTTTTCTGTGATAGCAGCCAGAATGGACCAAGACGTCAAGTTTACCAAGTTATTTACTGCTCACCTCACTCTCATCAATGCCTCCTACATTTGTTTTCTCCTCATATTCGAGTACTTTATCTGAAGTATAGAGTCAAGGCATTTGAGTGACTAGACATGAAATTCTAAGTTTGAAGTTCTTTTCCTCCAAAGTCCTTCCTTCCTTCAAAACGTAACTCCACACACAGGGTTGCTGCTGAAATATCTGACGTCCATCGATCCTGGCTCTTTAGGGTCTGCTTCTGGCTCTTGGTCTCCGGAAACTTCAGAATGATCTTTGTCGTTGTTTATCTTAAATTTTACTACCCAGCAGTGAAGATGGATAAACTACATTATAGACATGTACCAACATGAAAGAATCTCACAATAGTGAAACATAATATATAAACTGCTATTCTAGTTTACATGATATTAAAAAAACACGTAAATCAAACTAAATGGTAAATTGTTTAGGGATGGATATATATATATATCCATCGCAAAATAATGAAGAAAAGCAAGGAAAGAGTAAACCCCAAATCCGGACAGCGGTTCTCTCTTGATGCATGGAGTGCACCAGAAGAGAGGCCCGTGGGGTGGGGGGTGTGGAGGGTCTAAGTATCGGTAATGTGCTGTTGTCCCACTGGAGGTGGGATCATGGATATTCTACTAATACCTTATATGTCTTTTCAGCACATATATAGTGTAAGGTGAACATTTCCCCTGTGGCAGCTCTCAGGTCAGGATACTGGGAACAGGGGGCAGCAGGCTGCACACTTGATGGGAACCGCTCGGGTGGCCACGCATGGCCCAAACTGCCAGAGGTGAACCAGGGCTGGAGATGGGAATGGGGGAGTGCAAAATTTGCTCTACATTAAGAAATCCACCTGAACATGTCGGCACCCATCTTCAAGCCCCGCCCGAGGTCTGATGGAACAAGCAGTCACCAGCTGCTCTCAAGCTGGGCTCTGGGCCTCTTTGGCACCCATGCCTCTGCATTTCTTGCCCCCGCCTAAACACTCCACAAGGCTTAGTCTGCTCTGGAAGACTTTGATTCCACCGTGTGGACAGGCTGGCTCTCCGTTAGGCCGCCAGATGTCGCTGACTTAACAAGAAGCACCTGTTTGTTTTTTAATGTTAATTTATTATTGAGACAGAAACAGCACAAATAGCAGAGGGGCAGAGAGAGAGAGGGAGACACAGAATCTGAAGCAGGTTCCAGGCTCTGAGCTGTCAACACAAAGCCCGATGTGGGGCTCAAACTCACAAACGGTGAGATCGTGACCTGATCCGAAGTCAGACGCTTAACCGACTGAGCCACCCAGGCACCCCAAGAAGCGCCTGTTTTTGCCCACAGTGCAACAGGGTACATCCTATAATGGAAGAATGGCTTGGACACCCCCCCAAGGAGCCCACTGTGGCTCTCTGCCCATGGGGAGAGATGACACTTTGGCTCCTGCTTTCCTCCTGTAGACTCTCCCAGGTCCCGACAATGGTCGCATCTGAGACTTGCTGAATCGGGTTTATTTAGTCAATTTCTGCCCCCTGGCTGAGGACTTTTAATTAATGACAAATTTCCTACAGACCAACCAAAGGAGGAGGCACAGTAAACAGAGAGCTGCGTCCAGCAGAGCTTTTATTTGTACGGAACAGTTTTAAAAATACAGAATAAAATAGCTTTATCTCTACTATTATTCACAACATCTGGTCCAAATATTACATATTTTTAAAATACTTAAACATTTAATGAAGCCATGTTAGAAAAACAATATGAAAATTCTTTTTTAAAAACTCCATAAAAGAATTACACATCTCAAAAAACAACCCCACCCCCAAATACCCTCGGTATGCAAAATAAAAATAAAAAACGAACAAACAAAACCCCAGAAAGGTATATAGCCAAAGTCAGTCACAAAAACGCAAGGAAAGTATAGGCATCCCCACTGCTTTAAGGACAGTCAGAAATTTATTAATGTGTCAAACAGAGGTTGTTGCCAATGAACAGAGAGGGGTATTCACTTGAACTGTCAGTAGGACGACACTGGGGATGGCGCCCTGCGTGCGGGGGTGGGTCTAAGGTCGCCGGCGTTCCTTCCGCGGAGGGACGGCCGGGCATAGTCCAGAACAACCTAGAAGGACAGGAATGTGTGTGAGGCTGCTGAAAGGGGGTGCCCAGCGCTAACGGGCTTTCCGCGTCCACAGGGAGAAGCCGAATGCTGGCGACAACAGGCGGGCTTCTCGCACTAGTTGGGAGGTGACTGCAGGTGAAGTGGCGGGTGGGAAACGTCCTGTTCTCTGTGTCCAAACCTCAGGGGGACAGAGCACAACACGCACAGCGTGTGAAAACCCGGAGCACTTCTCTGAGGCCCAGGGGGGCTCCCCTGAGCCGGGGGGGGGGGGGCAGCCCGGAAGCCTCAGGCCCACGTGCAGCAGGGCACAGCCTCGGTGCCCGGGGGTGTGGCTGCGTGTGCGTGTCCCAAGCACGGCGCCTACGCAACGCTGCTGCTCACTGCCAGATGGGGTCTGGAATGAGGCTTCTGCCACAGCTCCTTACTCACCTTCTCCCTGGCCTGGCCACTCTAGTGGCATCAGCATCATGGATGATTATAGTTGCCAACTTGTAAGTCTAAGTTGCCAGTACCAATACTTCAGCAGGGCCATGAATACAAGAAACCACTTCAGCTCATGGTGATAAAATATACGCATGGGTAAATAAAGTATACACACATACTAGAGATTCATCAATGGAGAAATTCTATATCACATGACATTGTCATGAAAATTATATCATTCCCTCCCTGGAAAACTGTGACTATTATCCTGGGTAGAAATGTTATTTTACTATATGGAAATACTGCAGTATTCATGCATAAACCAAGTCGTCATCATGAAAGTCAGTATTCTACAGTATAAAGCAAATCCTGTGTGTGAATTTGTTATCATGAAAAGGGGACACCACCAGGACTCACGATGCCTCATTCCAGCTGGCCTGGTTAAGCCACTTCTCTTGCCTCCATTAATCATGAGAAACTTACTATAACATCTGAAACCCTCTTAAGAAGGAGTCTGTATGAATGAATCTAAGTTTAATTCCCTAATGAGACAACCACTGGAGCCATTTCCCATTACTCTATGAACCGTGTTAGATTTTTTTTTTTTTTAATTAAACCAGTGGTGGGATCTCCCTTGTCTCCACCTTGATAGGACAGTTATCTACTGTCCTTCTAAAAACTTTCTACTTCTCACATCAAGATGGCCAAGGTCAATGTAAAGATGGTGGGTAGGTAGTCACTTTGGAAACTCAAGTCTGAATGCCGTGTCCAAGAACATTTACACTCCAAAATATTTTAAAATGTTCTATTGGCCCAAGCATGGTGAATATGCGGCCCCAGCAATGCTGGCCAAAGATGTAAATGCACATGGCCACTTCGTCTCCCAAAACCTTTCAGACATGTGCTTAAGCCTAAGGAGCAGACAAATACATTCTTCTTTTAATTACAGAGACTCTGTAGCATATTTGCCAGCAGGAGGACCACTTTCGACCATGGTTGTGTGTGCTGCGCATACAAGATCTATTCATTATCAGGAGACTCCAATCACGCAAGTGAAAGTGAGTTTCACAGGCTGTGCACAAAGTACCAGACTCAATGGGACCTTTAGTTGGGCTGCCCTCTTTCCTCCCTAACTCCTGTCCCCTTCCCCTTGCCTTAGACAGGGAATCTAGAGCTGGCCCCAACGGAAAAAGAAGGGCAAAACCCTTCATCTCTAACAGAAGGTGTGGCTACATGGCTTCCCTCCACATTTAAATGCTTGCAGGAGACATCCCCCAAACAGACAGACTTGGAACCTCCCAATAACACCCAGCCCAAGGAGGGTTTTCAGAAGGGAGTGGGTTTCTGGCTGTTTGAGGCACATACCCTGAGTGTCACTCACTAGGAGGGAAGATACCAGTCAGGTTAAATCACCCAATGGTTCAGATGCTTTTATTTGGATATTTGGTCCTTCTGCTCACCTAGAGAACTAGAATACTGAAAATCTCTGGCATGTTTAAGAGTTTCCCCCACTATTTATAACAGAGAAATTAGAGATGCTGAGCAAAACACAAACAGAAGGAAACAGAGCAACTCAGTGCAGGGGGGCTGTCGGCACTGAGTGTTAACCAAGTTAAAGGGATGAAAACCGTTAACCCATGTGCTTCTACAGTTAACTATGCATCAGATACAATTTTTAAAAACAACATACAAAATTAGATGTAACTTAGAATCTCATTTCTTAATCTTAATCTGCAATAAGATCTTTGCAAAAACGACACAGTGGCTCTGAACTATTCTTGCCAGAGGACGCCTTGAAGCCCCAAACTTCCCAGGAATCGAGGAGGCGATAGTGGCACAACAAAGTTGCCAAGACACCCGAACACGGTGGAGGAGAGCCAGCTGTGGGGGCAGGAAACAGACCTTGTGGACACAGGATTGCTGAGAACCATGCCCTGCTGTCAGAGACGAGAACACCCATGGCTGCCCAAGGCTCAACCAGATTAATAAAGCACCACCTCATGTAGTGAGGGTGCTACCTTGTGTTTCAGGGTTTTCCCTGGGCTGAAAACTTTCAAACCAAATTCCATAGAAGTAACTTTTTCACATAGGATTTAGTGTTATTGATGAGAAATCAACAGAAGGGACCCTGCTTACTGCTTTTCTTACCACCTTCTGCAATAACTTAAACAAGAAAGGCAGCATTTGACCAGGGGGTCTAATTTTCCCCTCTCCAAAACCAAAATCCAGTGGACATTCCACATGGCAACCCACAGAAAAGTCTCCTTAAGCCTTAACTGCCACAAACAACTCGCAGCAGAACTACAGGGATGAATTTACCAGGATGCCCAACCATTCGATATGGAGGCTCTGTTGTTCCCTGTCCCAGCTTCCCTTCTTCACAAAACAAATTCACGTGTAACTCAACCCACGGTTTCTGGGCTCTGGTCCAGTAGTCAGTTTTGATAAATAGATTAGGCATTACAGTATTTACATGTTCATGGTATCAAGCAATACAAAACACAACCACAATAATGGTTACTGGCCTTCAAAAGCCTTGACGACAAGCTTCCCTGATGGCATCCACAGCTGTATAAACGCGGGTTCTTTTCTTCGTGGGAAGTGAGGGGTGGGGGACAAGTAACAGGGATGCAAGGTAAGAGGGTCACATGGAAAAACACTGATTTCAAAAACCTGTTATAGTCAATAACATTAAATAGGAATAAAAACTTGTAATTTATAGACACGCGCAACAAGAACTGACATCCACATGACAGCAGAGTCAAGACTCCCATCAACATTTGCTTAGTGCCCTTGGGTGGCACTCTATACCCACGACACCAGCCTGGTGAGTGAGAAAATGTCAGATAGAGTGTCTCAATTATAGTGAAAAAGAGGCCAGTATGAAATGTGCTGGCCCAGCCCAGGCCAGGGTGGCACCACGAGAGAGCAGGTGAGAATCAGATATCGACTTCAAGGTGCTTTCCCCTCCCCTCCAATCCCCCAGATTTCAGTTCCACTAACACCTGTACAGAGCTTACCCACACGCAGATATAGGGGAACCACATTGGCGATTTTCAATTGGGTCAATAGTTTCCTGCTATAGGAGCATCAGGGGACACAGAATCACATCTGACCAGTCAGATGTGACAGTGAGAGGACACTGGTACCCCCTGACTAGAGGGGGTCTATGCGGTACAAGCTGAGGTCAAATAAAATAGACGCGGGTCCAGGTGCTTCTGGGACAGAAATCCCCTGCACCCCAGAGGCTAGGAAAGCTAGCCCAGGGTGGGGGCAGGAGACCGAAACCAAGGAACTGCTGTGGATTTAAACACCCACTCCCACAGGAGGACAGGAACTTCAAGTTCAATGGACGCTCTCAAAGGCAAGGGACAGGGCTTAAATAAGGAGACAGGTGAGACACGATATTAGACACGATCACCACCCACAACAAAAAAGCTATTTGTAATCATCTTAGCTCTGGGTGCAGAATGTAAATGCAGATATACAAACATATAGGTTACTGCTTGTTACTCAGCAAAAACTACAGACTCATGCCTCACTGCGGCCAAGCCACAGGCGCAGCTACAGCTATACTGTGGCCTGCGAGTCCTCGTCTGAGCTCCGGCTGGTGGCACTCTTCCCGAGGCCTTTCCACGTGTAGCCCGCAAAGGTTGGGCTGATGGGTAAGTAGCTGAAGCATCTGTATTTTTTAATAATGTTCATGCCAAATGGCAGATCGTAGGATTCCATGCCATCGAGTGACTTGCTCCCTTTGCCCACGCCCTTCTTCCATTTCCGGATTCCTCTTTCCTCTGGAGTACCTGTGGAATGAACACATACACACACACACACACACACACAATACAATGAAATGTTTAGCTTGAGAGTTCCACCAAGAGTTGAGATTCTCCAACATGCTATCCCATAACGTGGAACCTGCCAGATGACAGCAAAGGTCCCTTGAGGAGCAGCTGGTGACACTCAGCCATCCAGGTGCCTAAACCAGAAATCTAAGGATTGCTAACTCATCCTTGTTCCTTTTGCTCCACAGCCTGATGGCTTTGCCTCCTCACTGTCCTTCCAAGTGACCCACATTCTCAATTTTCACTGTTGAGGTGTGGCCCACACAACATTATTGCTTTCGTGGGTCATAATAACAATCTCCTGACTGGCTGCCTGGTCTTCCATCTTGCTATCTCCTTCCCCAAATCTGTTCTCAAAAACTGACACAAGAACTTCTAAAATGCAAATCTGATCCTGCAAAATGGGACCAGTCTTTATTATACTATATATAATGTCTTCGTAAATTGGTCAGGGCAAACCACTCCCCATCCACACATGCCACGCTTTTTCCTGCTTTGCTCCATTTGTGTGTGTTGGGGGAGGGGAGGGGAAAGGAGAGAGGGAGGTGCACTTGCTGTGTGCTCCCCACCTGTCATACTCCTTGTGAAGATGAACCTCCGTGAGTGTTAACACTCTGGGCCACTCTGTACCCTGACAAGTGAGTCAGGGAGAAAGATCTGGGCCTACAGGGCTCAGCAACTCCTGCGCCCTGGACTTTTTCCATAAATCTTTCTGGGGCATAGAGGCACCTTGGCATCTGCCCTTGGCAACATGGGATGCCTAACAACATACTCTCTCTGCCCAAGCCCAGATGATGAGCTCAAGTCTAGCAGGATAAGGACCACCATTATTTTCTTACATCTAAGCAAGGCCCTCCATGTTGCTGTAACAAAGCAGACTTTAATTTCTACCTGCCAGACTCCTGTGCCTCTCTCTGTTAGCTCTGAGACAGTTGGTAACTGACCCCCATCAATCTAACACCTTACACCTATTCGTGTGATTCCTCTGCCTGATGTGTGGCAACCTCTTAATTGAGGCTTTTTGGAGGTGTGCTGTTTCTAGGGAAGAAATCTCAACAAAACTTTCAAGTTTAAGAATAAGCATCACCCTTCCTTGACAGCAGGTGAATCTACCAGCGTGCCTGTGGTGGCACTTTCCAACGGTACCGGCAGCCTGCTCTAGGAAGCTGGGGAGGCTGCCAGGCAGGGCCCACATCACACCCTTGTCTGTCACCCAGCTCGGCACAGCATGCACCCAGTGGAGAAACGGGCCGTGGGTGCTGGGGAGATAGCTGCCTCCATCCACTCAGGCACGGATCCTGGCAAGAACCTGTGCCTCCCATACGATCTTCCGGCCTGAGTTAGCTGGGGCCTGCCTCAGGAAGGAGGAGACACACCGCAGGCCACTAACCGCCGACTTAGAAGTGTGTGAACCAGAGGACAGAAGCCACCGCGGCACTGAGCGAGGCTGTACAAGGAGGGCTGGCGGCCTGGACAGTGCCCCAGGCATCCTGCCACCCTGCACTGCGGGCAAGGAGTTTACCTGCTTTCTCTCAACGAGGCAAGGAAAAAAACTCCACTAGGTTTATCAGCAAAAAACTGATTCATAAAAGGAGGCTGGAAGCATCATCTTAACCACTTCAGAAAAGACCGTTTGAACCAGTCAGGGCTCTGAACGGATTCACTCTTCCTGCTTCCGTATTCATCTCACAAAACAAGTAATTCACATACGCAATAAGCACGTTTGCTGTATGCCACGTACCTGGGATGGTGTTATCCAAAATAAAAGCCACGCAGCCTCCTACAAACATAGCAGTTGTGAGAAGAACGTTCAACACCTGATCGATCCCTGTTATGCCTGGAGACAGAACACAGCGGGAGGGTCACTGCCACAGCCAGGATGGCTAGCAAGGGCACTGGGCGGGCACGAATCACCAGTCAATGTGATGCATGAACGTGAAGACTTCTGTTGTACATGAGCAGATGAATTTCTGCTAGTAACATTTTTAACTTCTAAGTAATTTCGACAATAATCAAAGGCTTATCTCCACAAGGAAAATTCTCACCAATGGACTACAGAAGATAAATCTAAGAGTGAAGCTTAGCCTATAATGAACTAGGAAGCCACTGGGGCGTGGTGTTCACAGATTAAGAAAAAAAAAATATAAAGGATGGCCGTTGTAAGGCTGAAAAAATGACAAACAATAAGACAAAAGAATGTTTGTGGGGTTTGCAAGCAGATTAAGGGTTTCAGAATCCTGGATCACTGATTTGTGATTGGGTCCCCTTAATTAGGAACAATTGAATTTATATAAATGTGGTATATCAAACTCATAAAAATGTGATATATTAAAATGCAAAAAGCAGTGAGAATCTCTTTGTCATCAGTTCACACACTTCTTATATTTAAAATATAATAATCCTCAACAGAAAATAACCGGTGTTGGCAAGAGTGTGGAGAAACAGAACCTCTGAGCTTAGATGGTGGACTCAGTTTGGCAGTTCCTCCCAAAGTAAAAATCTAGAACTACCGTAGGACATGGCAATTCTACCCCAAAGAACAGAGAGCAGGTACTCAAGTCCAACTGATCCTCAGTATTAGCAGATTCTGTATCTGTGAATTTATCTACACACTCACACTAAGAATTTATCTGCAAACCCAAAAGGAATCCTCCTGTCCTTCCCAGTCATTCACAAAGAAGCAGAAACTTCGAGATGCCAACAACAAACATGTTGTTTCCCATTTGTGTGTTTTCATTGGTGATTTAGTTGTTTAAACCGGCCCCTAGTGTCACGCTGAAGTGCTATCTAGTGCTCCCGAGGCAAGAAAGCCGCGCTGAGCCTCAGGGAGATGGCGCCTGTGTTGGGTGAGTGGCGCCGCTGTCGGCTGTCCCTCCCCTAGAAGGGACAGTTCAGCGTTTGGTCACTCCGCGTTCAGTGACCCTACAGACAGCACCACCATGGATGAGGACTGACTGGACTTGTACACCGATGTTCACTATTCACAACTAAGGGTAGAAACAACCCAAGTGTCCGTTGTTGGACAAACGGATAAACGGATTATGGCATATATATACACAATGGAATACTATTAGGCATGAAGAGAAATGAAATATTTATATATAAAGCTCAAAAACAGTATGCTAAGTGAAAGAAGCCAGAGATCACATATTATATGATTCCATTTATGTAAAATATTCACAACAGGCAAGTCCACAGAAACAGAAAGCAAATTGGTGGTTGCCAGGGGCTGGGAGAAGGGGGGAATAGGAATTAACTGCTTAGTGGATATGGAGTTTTATTTTGGGGTAAGAAGACGGTTTTGGAAACTAAATGGAGGTGGTAGTTACACAACATTGTAAACATACTGAAATGGCATTGAACTGTTCACTTTAAAATAGTTAATTTTATGTTATAGAAGTTTTACCTAAAAAAATTTATATACATATGTATATATAAATTACACACACACACACACACACACACACACACACACAAAATGGTCCCCAATTCTGCATAAAATGTCAATAGCCATCGCTACTTAAGATGATTCCCCTTTGTTAATTCTTCATGACATCAGGGTATTAAATTAAAAAAATGTTACAAGGGTTAATCTTGAATTCAAAGTAGTTATTAACTCCCAGGAGAAAGACATGTGTTTGAAAGTCTATGAAGCTGGAGGAATTCTACATTTTCATAAAATGTAGCACTAGTCTGAGAAATCAAAAGGTTTTGTACACAGGCATTCTCCCAAAAGACAGGGTCCCTGTAAATAAAGAGCCCTTAAGGTGCACACGAGTCAGGGGCACACGCCAGCTCATGCCAGAAGTGCCAAGGGCTTCCAGATAAGCTGCAGCAAAGCAAGACTCAAATCAGATACACAATTTCCTTACCTGTGACGAGAGGGTTCTGCCTGAGGTAACTTGGAAGGACGAGCCCAAAGAAGATTGAAAATCCCAGCACAAAGAGGTTCCGGGAAGAATTTAAGTCGATGAACTGCAGGTTGGAGAGCCCAACAGCTGTGATCATTCCTGGAGAGAAAAACATCAGCTGGCAGGTGGCACTAAGCTCAAGTAGAGATGGGCAATGGAGGAGACACAGACTCCCCACATTGTCGCTTCTCTGTCCTGCCAGAAACAAGCTGGGAGACAGAACAGTGACCGGACAGGGTTGGAACGTGACCACCTGGGTCTCTGAACCAAATGACCGTTGGCCTAGGCACCATGTGAGCTCACACACGGACACAAATATCACATTCACTTTCTTTAGACCAAACAGAATACTAAGAACATTGGCTGCCCCTGAAAACCTCTACACAAACATCCTAATTAAACTGGGAAACCCACTCGAAGATCTGGGCCCTGATCACAACCGAATGGCACAGAGATCATGTCAGTTGTAAATGGGCATTCAGAGAAGATATCTGAGTTAAATCAATTAGATAACACCAATTAAGATTAATGTCATCTTATTTTTCCTAGCACAAGTATTCTAAATTTGGCTCTACCTTTAACATAAATTCAACTCAGAGACTGATGTACATTTTTATGTTTTTATGTATTTTTAAGTGCAAATGTATTATTGCCTTCCATCTTACTGAAAGGATTCCTGAGCTAATGTGAAAGTGAGGAGAGGGAATAGGCTCTCAAGGAAATGGGACTTTACCAAAGAGAGTACAGAAGAGGGCGCCAAGCACCGGATCCGGGAGGGAGGCGAACAGGGCGCTGAACTTCCCGATCATGCCGAGAGCCAGCATGAGGGCCGCGCCATACTGGATCACCCGCCGACTGCCCACCTGCGGAACACACCAGAAGGCCCTCACTGCCAGTTCTGCACAAATTCCCACGCAGGCCCCCGGGGGGCAAATGTGACAAAAGCCCCAGACTACGAAACTTTTGGTTAAGAGACAGTGAGGATGCCTCTCAGGGCACAATTACTATAAGGACACCCAGAGTAAAGAGATTCCCACCAACTCCCCTCTTCCTTCTCCCCTCCCTGGAGGAAGCTTGCAAATGCCTTTGCAGTTACTTTCTAGTCAAATGCAAAAATAGCCTTCCTCCTGCTTTTCTCTTCCGGTTCTGGGTTCTTGGAATCACCCTTTATCAAGTTATCCCACCCCAAAGCAATTCACCTTTGTCTCCATCTTCCCCACACCCTGAATCAGACAAGAGTCCCAAATACTTCTGGAACCTTCTCTCCTTCTCCTCTCCTTGCCTGTGAGAGGTGGCACGGCCTGGAGGCCAAGGAGTGTAGATTCTCAGCACCTCCGCCTGGTCTGTACCCCCACTCCACTCCAACCGGTGGACCAGGGCAAGCCACTTGGTCTCTCTGGGTGGCAGGAGAAGGAAAGACCAGGAGCTTTTGCTTTAGGGGTTAAATGAGACAAGGTATAAGACAGTTTGAATGGTGCATGGCCAGCAGGAGGCTTCAGGACAGCCTTCCCTCTGCCTATGTGTCCTGCCTGCTCTGCCAAGTGACCTTTCTCACAGTGATTTGGGAGGTCAAGGCTCTCCCCTTCAATCCTCTGGTGCTCAGGAAATAAAACTCCTTTTCTTAGGCATCCCCAGGCCTGTCTACCTGGAACACTCTTTCTCATATCCTCCTTCTGGCCGGTGCCAGACACATCCTTCTAAACTAAACACCACCTCCTCTTAAAAGCCTTCCTTGATTCCAAGGGCCTGCCCCCTAACACTGGGCCTCTGCAGAACCATCATAACATTTCTCACATGGTCTCTTCTTTATCTGTTCAACCTGATGTCTGCCTTCTAGGAACTTCTGCCTAGCCTACCCAGGTTTTGGGATGTGGAGCCAGCACCAGGCTCCCAGAATCCTGCACTGTGTGCTGCCTCTCCCAGGAAAACACCCTGAGGACATAAACTGATAAAAGAGGTTCCAGAAGTGCCTGGGGACCATTTATAGGGCTTTAAGGATGACTTATAGCAAGGAGAGGCTGCTTAAATTCAAATAAAATGAAATAAAATTTAAGATTTAATCCCTCAGTTGCAGCAGCCACTATTTCAAGTGCTCAACAGGAATGTGCAGCTGGCGGGTCCTGCACAGAGCTCTGCTGGGCAGTGCGAGTCTGCAGCTCCCAACAGCATCTCAAAGGGCCCAAAAGTCAGGTGGTTAAGAATCAGAGTAGAGTTGGGACGCCTGGGTGGCTCAGTCAGTTAAAAGTCCAACTTTAGCGTTCTTGAGTCTGAGCCCCGCATCAGGCTCTATGCTGACAGCCTGGAGCCTGGGGCCTGCTTCGGATTCTGTGTCTCCCTCTCTGTCTACACCTCGCCCATTCATTCTCTGTCTCTGTCTCTCTCTGAAAAATAGACATTAAAAAGAAATCAGAGTAGGATCTAACTGAGCCAATGAAGGGCTGGCTGGCTGGCTACAAACAGGCACCGCTGACCCTGGAGCCCAGGCTCCACTCTTAGAATCTACCACTCCCCCCACATGTCATTAGGGCAGGGAAGCAGTAAAAAGGGTACATCAACTGGAGAACTGAGCAGAAATGACTTCCGCTTGGCTGCACTGTATGATAAGGAAGCCTGCTGTTTTTCAGCAAACATTTTTAGCAACTACTATGTGCAAGCACTTGTTAGACCAGAGGGGGAGGGGAATACAAAGATGAGTAAGACACAAACTTACGATCAGATAACTGCACTGCTGCAATGGTCATGCTGTGTGGGCACCGAGCAGGGAGGAAGAGCTCTGAGGAGCTGGGGAGGGATGAGTGAGAGTTCCCTGGAGGAAGAGCATCTAGGTACAGGGAGCCACCTGTGCAGAGCCCACTTCCCAGCAGGTCAGATGCACAAGGGGGAGGGCAAGGCTGGCGCCAGGGATGCTTGAAACAATAAATCTTTTTTTTTCTTGTTTTTTAAAATTTATTTTTTTTTTTGAGAGCTAGAGTGAGACAGCGCATGAGTGGGGAAGGGCAAAGAGATAAGGAGACACAGAATCCGAAGCAGGCTCCAGGCTCTGAGCAAGTGGTAAGCATAGAGTCCAATGTGGAGCTCAAACCCACAAACCGTGAAATCATGACCTGATGAACCAAAGTTGGACACTTAACCGACTGAGCCATCCAGGTGCCCCTGAAACAATAAATCTATAAAGACTGTGCATGGAAGGCTGATCTGCCTTAGATGCTCAAAACAAACAAGCAAACAAACAGGCAGCAACCAAGCCATTCTCCTGTTCAAGGACTATTAACCGAGTGCCTATTATATGCTTCTGTTTAAAACACCAGAAACACAGCCCGAATCCCTGTCCTCCTGGTGCGGAGTACATGGAGCCTTTTGCCTCTCCCTCCCTGCCGCCGGCTCCCTGGAATCTCTTTCTTGCCTCAGTGCTGGCTTCTTTCTTAACTCTGACTGTGCCTATAGGGCCATCAAAATATTGACACTACATTTCTGACTTTCCAAAGTCTTCAACAGTGTGGAATGCAGCTGAGGGGAAAGGATCTTCCTCTGGGCACCTCCAAAGAGAGGAGAGGAGGTGGTGTTTGTTCTGTCCCCAGAAACAAACGTAGGGCTAAATATCAAACAAGGATGCTACCTGGTGCTTACCGTGTAGCTACATACCAGACTATGCTAAGTGCATTACATCATCATAATGCCTGGCTTTATAGACCTCACTCAGGCAGGTGGTGTAACCTGACCATGGTCAGTTACACTGGGACAAAGGGATGGGACCAGGGCTGGAATTCAAAACAGCCACCTCACACCCCGACATGCCACCCCGCTCTGTGGGACAGACACTGGAACACACTCAGCAGAGAAGTCTGTTCATGGAATCCAACCCGAGGGCTTCTGAACACAATAGGGTAGCTGGCAGCCTCAACTACTCAGGTCAGCGCTGCCACATACAGGGAATGTCACAACTGGATGCAGGATAACAAAGGTCAGAGCTGCCAGGAAATGAAGACAGATCCTTTGGTAGAACCAGAGTTCACCCTCTTTCTACAGGCCCTGGTGGTCTGACACAATGGCCAAGACCAGTGCTGCCCCCCAGAACTTTCCAGAAGAAGGGAAATGTCCTATATCGGTGCTGCCCACTGACAGCCACTAAGCACATGTGACTGGTGAGCCCCTGAAATGGGGCTAGTGCAACTGAGGAACTGAATTTGTCATTTCAACTAACTTAAAAGAGCCACATGTAGGTACCATTAAACTGGATGGCACAGATCTGATCTAGAATTGTAGGGTTTCAGAGCTGAGAGTTCTCAGAAAAGTGACTTGTCCCAAATCCTTCAGCCGGATGAGAACACAGCCTCCAACGCATGCCTCCTTTATCCTGGAGCAGGGACCTTCCATCGGCTGTACTGCTGGGGCCAAAAAGAAACTTCTGCTCCAAGTCCCATTTCCCACCCCAATGCAGCTGTGCAGACGGCTCAATTATCCCCCTTGTGAAGTCAGAACAATGAAAGCCAATTCCAGGCCCCTGAATGGATGCCGCCCTTGCCTGGGGATAGTAGTACAACGGGATTCAGAGAGATCAATTAGCACATTAAAAAGTGCTGGCAGGTTGCCTTTTCAGAATAAACTGGCACCATTCGAACTATAACAAAGATAATTATTCCCCAAACCACCTCAGTCCCATTTCAGAAGGAAACCCCTATGGGCACCACCTACTCCCTACAGGGACCCTGGTTAAGTTATGTGAGGATCCATCTTAAAGGGGTGCAGAAAGGGAGCTGGCTTGGTAAGCTGTTTTGTCCTAACAGCCCCTCCATCCACAACAATTTTACTACTAGGATAGCTCAGATTGGTTATAGATCCACCAGGGCATGGCAGCAAACTAGCTAAAGAGAAGGACGGCCGTTAGCTCTGTGTGTTCGGCACCTGCTTCTACCACGGGTGTGACAGGACCCAGCAGAGCTGTGAGGAGGACCAGGAGGACAGGGCCTGTGAGGAGGACCAGGCAGGGCCATGTGCGCCCCCGAGCTGGAGCTCTATAACAGCCCCGCCCACTTACAGGAAACAGGTCGGCTGTGCACTGTGCCTCCTTTCACCTGGATCTGCAGTCAGGATTAACCAAACTTGGTGTCTGGTTTCTTTTGATCTGGTTATAGAATCTTGCACGGGGGGTGGGGAGATTTCTAATTTTACAGAGGTCAGATAGCTGTAGAAGGCTGCAGCTCACCCCTAAATTCTCAGGACAGAGGGTTAGGTGAGGGGGACCTGTGGCTCACGCCGGCCATCCAGGACGTGAGCAGGCTCTAACCATCTCTAGCTGCCCAGCATAGAGCAGCTGGGGCACAGGCACATTCGAGCCCGACAGACAGTGTACTCGGCCCAGGGTGGCTGGGATACAGAGTTTAGTAATAAGTCCGGAAGGCCCAGGAGCAGGCTGCTTACAGAAGCTGGACTGTGGGGTGGGGCAGGCCCAGATCATGTGTCTATTTGGAGGCGGGGGTGGGGGGGGGTTGTCAGACTCTGGACCCAGGCCCCGCTCAGTCTGGGGGACCTGCTGTAGCTTGTCAAATCCACTAACTCCAAATCAGATCTCATCTGAAAGAGAAGGACTCTGGTGCTATGGTCTGAAAATCACATTAATTCTTTACTGTAAGATTGAGTTTTTCCTCTAAGGACTGGCATCATCTCACATCTCGAACTAGTGCTGTCTCATTTCCACCTCCTCCCTTGACCCCGAGGTCCACTCTCTTCATAACAGCCAAAGTGAGCCTTAAAAAAATACCCTGAAAGAGCCACAGCCCAGGGCACCCCCTTCTCCTGTCTCTGGCAGCTTACGGGGCCTGCATGACTTGGTCCTCTTACCTGGAGGATGCCATCTGCTCTCACCACCCCGCACTCCTGCCCCAGCCGCCTTGCTGATTCACGCTGACTGTGGCCCTGACCCGAATGTCCATCTCCATCGCTCCCTCCACTGCCCTGTTTGGGTGCTTGCTCATTTTTTTAATTCACTGACACATCCCAAGTGTCTAGAACCGCCTGGCACAGGGTTGGGGTATTAGTATTTGTAGAATGCACAAAGGAATGATAACCCTGAGTGCCTGGCTACCCGGGCAGCCAAGGAAGACGACCTCCATCAGCATCCCAGAAATCCATCAACGAGAAAAGACTGGGGAGCAGGGCGGGGAGATGATCTCAGAATCGGAAGCCTTCCTTTTGGAATACACAGTGGTTTAGACCAAATGATGAAATGGATTAACACTAAGAGGCCCAACCATTTAATTAGAAAAATATCTGTACCTTAGTAATTCCCAAAACTCCAATGTTGGGACTGGATGAAGTAGAGCCATTCCCAGTACCAAATATGCCATCGAGAACACAGGAGAGACCCTCCACGAAAATCCCCCTAAAACATAAAGGAATGAGGGAAAGAAAAACATTCATTCAATGGGGGTAACACTCTGAAAAACGCTCTAAGTGGCTGTAACCCAAGGGCGGTGTGCACAGGTGGGGGGGAGCCTCTATACTCCTGGGAAGGGTTAGAAGGACAGAGGCAGGCCACCCCTCCCAGACCTGTTCAAGTAGAGCCTGCATTTTAACAGGATCCCCCCAAGTTCATTCAACTGTGAGAAGCACTTCTGTGAGCCACACAGTAGACACAAGTGTTTAAAAATCATTCCAAACAAAAGGTTTTTAGCCAGAAAACAGGGCCATTTGTTGGAATCGGAGACAAGTTTGGACTGTTCACGGATTTGATTCCTCTACTATTAATTCAGTTTCACCAGAAAGGAAATGCTCTGTAATTGTGTCGACACTGGAACTTTTTAAAGAATCAATATATAAGTAGCTCAATCATATGCAGCGCCCGTGGAGAAGGCTGTGAGAACCAGGGCTGTGAGCGCTAACAGAATCAAAGCAAGACATGCTAAGACATAGCCCACTGGACCTCATCATACGTAATCCCTTCCGGAAGGCAACAGCTGGCTCCGCAGGGGAGGCTTCTGGGCTCTTCTCTGCTGTCCCAGTGCATCCAGTTCACTCCTAGCATCCAGAACATGAAGCCCAGGTGTGCTGAGAGGATAAACCTCATTGCTGTAAGTCTCTAGATACCACAAACTTCACCTATTCCTGCTCTTCTGGCCTCTCTATGACTTGTGACTGTGAACAGACGATACAGCATTTACCCTTAAGAACGGTAAGGCAAACGAGAAATCAAAAAGAAAACACAACCTTGACCCCAAATCAAGCAAAGAAAAAGGGCAGTGTCTCGTCTCTGTTCTGGCGAGTTTAAGGTCTGGCATGATCGCAGAAAGAGAACCTGTGTGACGGTCACTGTGGGGATGGCGCTCCACGCTACAGATGAGGAAAAGGAGAGCAAAATGGGGGCAGGGACTTGTCCAAAGACAAACAACCAATAAAGAGCCCTGATGCTCAGCTGCATCCAAGCTGAAAGTCTCACTTTCTTCTCCACGATTAACCACAGGGCCAAGTAAGGAGGCACTGGGCCCAACGAAGAACTCAAGTTTCTCGGGAACGTACCTGTTTATCGCATGGATGGGAGGCGGCGGGGCGCAGGACAGCCTAGCACAGGCGTAATAGTCCCCAATAGACTCGATGATACTGGCAACGACGGCGCTGAGCATGCCGATGACGCCAGCTGCGGAGACGGTGGGCAGTCCCCACTGAACTACGGAAAGGAAACGGAGCCGGCAAAAGTGATCAGGATCTCAGAGGACTCTACACGACAGACTCAGGTTTTGAGGCTCATGGAAAAATGTATTTATTTTTAAATATTACTAGATGCCTGGGGACAGTTTCCAGAGTTGGATGAAGACGGCCATCACCAGGATTGGTCTGCTCTGCATCTTTATTAAAAAGAAAGTATTTGGCTAAAAAGAAGAAGAGGCAAGTGCTTCTCTTCCTGCTTCAAAGCCACACTCCCTGTCTAAAGTACAATCTAACACAGCCTGCTGGGACAGGAATTCCTGAGAGGATAGGATATTTGTATGAAGAGGAGTTTTGACCCTACCGTGCACAGCAAAGCACAAAATAATGGGGATCTTGGCATTAAATGAAAAAGCAGTGCAAAGTCACCAGTTAAATTTAAATCCCAGCAGTAAAGCTCAGCACAAGATAGTTAGTCCTCCAATGTAACATCAACACTTTTTTAGGTAAACCAGGTTATAGAAAATTAAATAGTTTCCTTTAAGAAAGCAAAGATAAGTCCCCAGGTCACTTTATTTTGAATATCTGGGTTTAATTAATTCTACATTCGTTTTTTTTTTCCTTTTATATTATTTGGATATTGAAAGCTGTGGATCTTAGGGTGCCTAATGCATTGCTCAGCTGATGAAGTGTCTGACTCCTGATTTCAGCTCTGGTCATGATCTCATGGTTTCATGAGTTTGAGCCCCATGTCTAGCTCTGTGCTAACAGCACATTAAAAAAAAAAAAAGCCATGAATCTTATTTAATATAGATATTATGAGAAACTTTTACTTTTAAAAAGAGACTCTGATAATGTGGCTTACTTCTCTGAACCATTAGTTACAATGCAGTCACTAGTAGGAAGCATGGTGACAGAGATGCATTAAATGGTCTTGTGCCAGAGGCCAACAGTAGTTGGGGCATCCGGACGCAGAGAGATCTAAAGCAGTTAAAACAGACTTCAAACACAGGTGACGCACACCGGTCGCAAGGACAGGTTAGGAAGGGGCTGAGCTGCTGTCCAGAGGCTCTGGGGAGGGTGCACAGGACTGGCGGGTGCCCTGCAGGAGGGAGGCGGCATGGGGAAGGCAGGTCTGGGAGAGGCTGCACAAGCCATACAGCGTGGGCCTGGGGTTTGTAACGGGAACAACCTCGGGTTTGGGAGGAGAAAGAGGACACAGGACATGTGAAGTCAGGTGTGCAGAATATGGTGTGAGGGCGGAGCCGCTCCCTCCCGCCCGGGAGCAGAGAGGGGCGTGCTTGGCCAACATTGTGCCTCTGGCTGGGTTTAGAGCAGATTTTTTTCATGCCGATTTTCTTCGTGCCGGTGATTTCTCTATCTTGCCACATTTTGTATTTTCTAAATAATCTCTTATATAGTCACCTTATTACTGACATAGCATTGTGGTTTTGTTTTAGGGTCCTGATCTGGGGAGGGGAAGGGATCCTTATTTTGCCATTTACTGTTTCTTCAGAAATTGCCTTTTATTTTCTTAGTCTCATTGCTGTTTTCTTACTTTTCCCCTTTTGCCTGCAGCCCTTCAATTTGATTTTTAAAACCTTTATTCCATCTACTTCAATATTTTGAATCTGCAATCTTCTAAATTTTTTATCCTTTTTCCTTTGATCATTTACATATATATAAATGCACTAATCTGCTAATTTGTGGTTTCCCCCCTCCAACATACAGTACTGCAAATGAATTTAAATTTTCTTTTAACTGTTTTTATTTATTTTAGAGAGAGAGAGACAGACAGACAGACAGCATGAGCAGGGGAGGGTCAGAGAGATGGGGAGACACAGAATCTGAAGCAGGCTCCAGGCTCTGAGCGAGCTGTCAGCACAGAGCCTGATGCGGGGCCCGAACCCATGAACTGTGAGATAGAACCTGAGCTGAAGCCGGATGCTTAACCGACTGAGCCACCCAGGCACCCCACAAACGAACTTTTTCTTATGGTTTTCTTAATAACATTTTTTCTCTAGATTTTTTATAAGAATATATAAAACATGTAACATACAAAATATGTGTTAATGGACTGTGTATGTTATTAGTAAGGCTTCCAGTCACAGTAGGCTCTCAGTAGTTAAGTTTTGGGGAAAAAAGTTGTATGTGGATTTTCGACTGGCGGGGATGGGGTGCCACGACCTCCCCACACCGCCTCCTGTTGTTCAAGAGGCAACCACGCGTGCCTGCACAAGAACGCATCTGTGTATGCGTCTCGTTGGCTTCCAGCTTTGCTCTTAACTGTTATCTCACGTCTCCCTTTAACTACAACACCTAACGTATGTTGTTACTTCACAGACGCCTGAAAACCTGTCTCCAGGTGAAGCCAAACTGTCAGGGTGCAGTCGCTGGGGGTGGCTTTTTACGTGTGGCGCTGCGGCGCAGGTAAGGGCTGCTGGGAGGAGGAGCCTGGTGGCACCTGCTGCCCTCACCACACCAAGGACCCGGTCGTGCCTCCTCACACAGGGGCCCTGGGAGACCCCGGGGAAATCTCTTGGGTCTCTCGGCACATGCGCAGCTGCTGCTCCTCAAGGCCCGCCCAGTCTTGCTAATCTGTGCTCTAGCAAACAGCCCACAATGCATACATAAATACCTAGTTAGACCATAGGATCTGGTGAGAAGCTTATTTAAAAAAAATTTTTTTTTAATTTTTGAGAGAGAGAGCAAGTGGAAGAGGGCCAGAGAGAGAGAGAGAATCCCAAGCAGGCTCCGCACTGTAGCACAGAGCACAACTCCAGTCTCTAAACTCACAAACTGAGATCCTGACCTGAGCTGAAATCAAGAGTCAGCGGCTTAGCTGCCTGAGCCACCCAGGCACCTCCAGACGGTTATTTTAGAAAGAAAATATTGTAAAGTATAAATGTGTCAACCATATAAGGCACAACTAACTGCCCAAATCACTGCCATTTACACGCTTGGAACAGTTTTCTTTGACCCAATCTTAATATTCTCAGCTTTTCCTGCTTTTCCTGCTTTTCCTCCGTATCATCATAAGATGTGAAGATGTGACTGCTAAACCTGGGAATAAATCAGCATTACCCCACCCAGGTCATGTATAGGTTCTAATTAAACGTCCAAATGCCAGGAAGAGTCTTTAACATAGAACAACCAAGTGTTAATAACCACTGGATTCACACAAGTCATTTTTGGGGCTGGGGCCTAGAAAGTACTGTGTGTGGATCCAAACGATACCTCAACTTGGGACTGCACGCGGCCCCCGGCCCCCATCTTGCCAGGAGTTACCCAACATTTAAATTATAACTTAAGACCCATCTTCTACCCACTGGTGAATATCAGTTTACTTCTGACAATTGTGACCAAATAAAAAACAAAGATTATAGCCACCCATTAAAAGATTACTCAAATCCCATCATGCTCGAGCAGCCTGCTTGCTAATCTTCAGGCCCCTCCTGCTCAGTTTTGGCGGCTTAGGCACTATGCAGCTGGAGACTTGCCTTCTTCAAACCTGGCAAGAGACCCCCTGTCCAGGATTTCATCCCCGTGGAACCAAAAGGACTAGTTAATGTGAGAAGGGGGGCTGGTTAGTCTCTGTGCATTAACTACAGCCCTCTGGGGACAGGGCCTCCCCTCTTTCACTGTTTAAAGCCTCCTACTAGTAAGCCCATAATGGGACATTCTAGGACAAAGAAGGCTTTTTAAGCTGCAGGGCCTTCTGCCGTCTTCCAGATCCTCTAAGCAGGGCCCTCGTGAGCTCCTGACCCCTCTCCCTCTGGCACCAGAATACTTACACGGGTACGGGACCTTAAACCACGGTGCTACCAGAAGCACGCCCTGCCTGGCATCTGTTCGAGCATAAAAGCCATACTTGGTGCTGTCAGGAGGGAAGACATCTGTCACTGTGAAGATGAAGCACAGCAGCCACGACACGAGGATGGCCAGGATGATCTAAAGTGTCCAAGGGAAAAGCACCATGAGGCCACGAGAGGTGGTGGCAAAACACACACCTTCCTACGGTCTACGCATCAGACCCCACAACTTCCACCATCGTTTGTACTTTGCAGGAAAAAACATACCACAGATCTGCTGGAAGCCTATTTCTTTAGTGGAATCTCATTCAGAGAGTCAGTACTTTTATGCAGGAAAAGGTTATTTTAACCCCAAGTCTGGCTAGAAATAAGAGTAATGGACCATGTGCTTGCAGAGGCCAGTAAATAGATCGCCTTCTATCTCAAGAATCGTGTCCTCTCCCCTTCACGTGCCTGAAAGGATGGCAGATTCAGAACCTTCTACTGCTGTTAACCTAAGTCCATGATAATCTAGTGGCCCTTAGTACCCTGACAGTGCCACCCAGACATAGCTCCCCCAGGAAGACCTGCTTAAAACTTCCCTTGACGTAAACAAAGGCAATGTTGCCAGGGGGGAAAAAAGCGCCTACTCACAGGGAACATTTTGAAAAGCTGTAACTTGTATGCAGTCCATCCTTTCTTGGATTTGTAAATTGGGAGAGGAAACTTCACGTTCCTGGCGTACTGCGAAAACAGTAATACTAGGAAAATTGTCCTGAGAAGAGAGAGAGAAAATAAACTAGATTAAAGGCTGTATATATGTCTGTGTTTTAAAATGCCATTTTTGGAAAGATTAATTTCTTAGCATTTCTTGATTCTAAATAAAACTGCCATATAAATACTTGGGCTAAATTTTCCTTAAGAGAGTAAGAAAATGCAAAGAATGCACACACCCGAGAAATGCTCACGCTGCGTAAAAGGAAAAGATACCATATGCAACACAATGTACGCTAAAATCACAACTACGAACTAGAAGAACCAAGCAAGTGCTGCACGTGCGTGTGCAAACTGGTAAGGAAGCCAGCGTCAAGATGCTCACAGGGAGGGACTACGGGTGGCAATATGTTTTGAGACCTTTTTTCTGCTTTTCTGATTTACGTGTTAAGAGCATAAATTGCTCTTAAAAAGCAAAAAGCTTCAATATTCAAGGCGGCTATCTAGAGATTTCAGTGTTAATAACAATGTTCTCAAGAGGTCTGTGTGTGTCAGGCGTCATGTGACGGTCCTCTGGCCCATCGTCTCAGCCTTCTGCAGCGGTGGCTTCTAGGACCACCCACTTCCCAGAGCCAGCAGTCCCAGATCAGACAGCCCGGGTCGGCGGGGCGGGCAGGCCAGGAGCTCTAGCTCCACAGCCTGGGCTCTGAGCCGCTCTGCCAAACCACTCTGCCGTGAGGGCAGGGGCGCTGGGGTGGGCTCAGAAGTCTCTCTACCGTAAGCCCCACACTCCTGACCCGGCTGCAGTGAGGACCACAGGAGGCCGCACGGCAGTGGACTGCCCTGCAACAGGACACAACACATCCTCGTCCGTCTGCTACCAACCTGGCAGGTGTGGGAGGGCTTCCCACCGATGACACAATGAAGGCGTATAAAACAATGGGTTTCATCACCCACAGGGACGCACTCTCTCACTTATAACCCGAGGGAGAGTTGGCACAAAGAGTGGGCTCTAAGTCAAAGCTCAGCTTAATTGTTCCTGGGCACAGTTCCAATTGTGGAGATGGAATCATCAGCCCCGCCGACAGCCGGTCAAGTGCCGCTTCACGGTCACGGTCCTAACGAGGTGCAGGGTCTGCAGTCAGCCGGAGAACAGGCTGGTGCCGCTCCACCGTCTCCCACCTACCCAGGTGCTTGCTTACCTGGTGGGGGGGGGGGGGTCTCTCTGCCCAAACACCAAGTCACCGAGCCAGTACCAGTCCAAGGTTGGAAATATATACAGTGCCCAAGTTATTCCAATTCCCAGGGGGAGGGGGGAGGCGGTGAAGTTTAACAAGAAAAATGATACGGTAATGAGGGGTACTGAGCCTGGCTTACTTGAAACTTAGATCAACATAAAATTTTTCATGTTCAAAAGAATGCTGATTTAGTTCAAAGCAAACACTATGAGATTCCAAAAGGCCCAAAGTCTATTATCATCATTATTTCAGGCAACACCACTTGATTGTTAGCACCTGTACCACAGTGTTCACGGTTTAAAGCATGTGTACAAGGGGACAGAGGACCCCCTAGAGAATGCCAGGAAGGACACCCACCTCAGGCCAAATCTGGCAGGGCACCTGAAGCAAGTGGGCCAGGCAGATGAACTGTCCACTTTCTTGCCACTGAAAAACCCACACCTTCCGTTTATCCTCAAATACGCCCGCAGGGCAGATAAGACAGGCAGTCCCACAGCAGGAAAGCAGGAGCAGAGGCGCGGAGGTGGGGGATGTGCCCGAGCTCACGCATCTTGGCCAAGCAGAGGAGGGGAAAGGACGAGCCCCAGGAGCTCAGGCCAGGATTCTATCCAACCACTGGCTTGTTGACCTTTCTTTTTACCTTACAAACATTACACAAGCAATGCATATTAAAATATAGGAAAGTCATAAAAGACAAATAAGCAAAAGGACAGGCAAAATCCTGACGATCACTCTTCATTCCACCCCAGGTAACAATGGAACATTCTGATCTAGATTCTAAACAGCTTCCGTTCCCTGGATATTTACAGGGCGTCCCTGGATCTGGGGCACTGGGGTTCTCTAGAGAGAGACACGAGACTGCCTGATGTGAGCCTTGCCCTTGGAGTACAAATAGGTCATCATCTGACCTGAACTGGAATCATACTTCACAATGTACTTCCCAACTAACTCATAGCCCCTATGAATGCCATGACCTCAATGGATGGAAATCGGCAACAGCATCTTAGTGGCTACTTATCATTCCACCTTATGGACACACCACATCTTAGTAGACAATCTCCATATGGTAAGACCTCGGGAGCGACAGAAACAACTGTTATAGATCACCCCTCCCCGGCACCTGTCTGCGCATCTCCTTAGGGCAAGTTCCTAGGACTAAAATGGAGCTGTCACACAGTCAATTATCTTTAAGGTATTTCTTTAAATAACTTAAACTTAACTTTAAACCTAAAGAGTTTCTTTTAAAAAAAAATAATAAAGTTTATTTTGAGAGAGAGCATGCAAGTGAGCGCGCGCGTGCGAGCAGGGAAGGGTAGTGTGGAACATGACTCGGGGCTCCAACTCATGAACCGTGAGATCATGACCCGGGCTGAAATCAAGAGTCGGACGCTTAACGGCCTGAGCCATCCAGGTGTCCCTAAAAAGCTTCTGATGCAAACTGCCAAATACATAAAAGTTAGCAGAATTTACAATCCCACGTAGAGACTGAAAATGTCTATTTACTACTCACGGCAATACAAGATCTTAAACTTTTAAGTCCCTATCAATTTCATCAATTTAAAAAACTATAATCAATTATTTTAATATTTATTCCTTACACTACACATAAGAGTATGTATTTCAGCATTGTTTGCAACAGTAAATATTTTAAACAACAAACATGAGTATCAATTGGGAATGGTTGAATAAATTATATATTCATACTATTTAACATTGTGCAATTTTCCGAAGAATGAAGTAGATCTAAACACACTCTCTTGGAGAGAGGAGCCCAACAGACTGTTAGGGTGAGAAACAAATTACAACAGTGAAGCTGTAGATGTGCACACGTTTGTATTTACATGCACAGGATAAATACGAACTTTTTACTAGTTTATCACAAGATGTTTTTGAGGGGCAGCAGTGCTGGGAGGAACTATTATTTTACTTTAGATTTCCCTGTTTAGTTACTGTTAAACTTCAAATGATTAGAATTTTAATGCATTTTGAGGAAGAGAGAAAATGAGACCTCTTACGTATTTGTTGATAGTACTGGGGGTTCACTACACTATTCTATTTTTGAATAGGTTTGAAGACTGTATGTAAGTAATCAAAATAATGTTTTCTCAAGAAAAATGGTTCCCTTCCAGGACCTATGCACGGGGTTAGAAATGTCACCCCATTTACCGTCCCTTGAGAATCTGCCGCTAACTGTGCCTCTCTCGGCTGACTTAGAAACCCACGTCAGTACAATCTGATCCACCACCACTACCCCATTCTGTTAACAGAAGCCCTGTGAATGTGTATTTTAAGAAGTGGGGAGAGTAATCTTCTCTGTACACGAATTAGTGATTTGCACTTCCTTTTTTTTTTGGTTAAACGGCTGCTCATATCATATACTTCCATCCATTATTCCACCAGGACTCTCTTCTTTAGTGAAACTATTAATTAGGGATATTAGCCTTTTTAATGGAATTAGTTATAAATATTTCCCCAGATTCATTTATAATTTAGTTTCAGTAGGCTTTATGTTTATTTTCCAAAAGTTTATTTATTATTTTGGGAAATAGAGAGTGTGCATGTGGACACACAGGGGGGGAACAGAGACAGAGAATCCCAAGCTGGCTCCACACTGCTCAGTGCAGAGCCCAATGCAGGGCTCAAACTCAGGAACTGTGAGATCACCTGAGCCAAAACAAAGAGTCTGTTACTTTTAACTGACGAGCCACCCAAATGCCCCCAGTGATTGTTCTTTTGGTCACCATGGTTTTTGTTAATTAAATCCACCATGGGCCCATAATGAATTTTATTAATAAATTCTGTAATATTTAATCATCCTTGAATTCCTAAGATGACACACACAATGTATTGGTTTTTTATTATTCTTATCTGGAACAGCATTTTCCCAAACTATGTTCCAAAGAGCACTCTTCCAAGATATGTTAATAGATAATGGCACTAAAAAAAAAATAGTGTGTGCAGAGCTGGGTACTAAGGCCTTTTTCTGAAAAGCTTCTCCCACACACTTGCATTTTATAAGATCCCAAAGAGACTTGCAGGAGATCAAAATGCCTGGGCTTTAGCACACTACTACCTAAACACATCTGAACTCAGCCTAGGGCTTCACACAACTCTGGGGAGAAAAACGTGGTCTGGTCTCCCTGTTATATTAGCTCTGCCAGAATCCACTATGGAGATCAACTTGGCTGGGAAGGTTCCCATTTCTTAAACTGCCAGAACCACTTAACGGGCGCAGGAATTCTCTCTTCCTTGAAATATAACAGACTCACTAACTATTGGAGCCCAGAACTTTTTTTTAGGGATTAAAAAAAAAATCCTTTGATGGCATTCTTGACTTCTCCTGTGGCCGGAGACGTACTCAGGACCCCAAGTCCTCCCCTCACTTACTACGCGGTGCTTACTGAACCCCTACTCTCTGACAGGTGGGGAGCCAGGTCCTGGCAGTGCTGCAGTGACCAGCACAGAGCCAGCAGCCCAAGGACAAGAGAAGCTGGTTGGAAACTAAAAGACCTGACAGAAGAAAGGAAAAGCTTGACAGAAAGATGCACAGATACAGCTGAGGAATCTTTCCATGAACAAAGAAACAAGATGGAGAAACAGAAAGCAGAGGAAGGGTTTGGGAGGTCCAAACATTCTAGAAGTTCCAGGAAGAGAAAGCAAGAATGGAGTTAAGGAAAGCATCCATGAAATAAATTTAATCACTTCCCACCCTCAAACAGCTGAGATTCCAACAGCAAAAGGCCACAGGTGCCCAGTGGAAGATGTAAAGAGAACAAGGGACAGGGGGAACATTTCAGACACAGACAACAAGAAGACCTACAAATTTCCAGAATTCCTGCTTGTGTCCTGCAGAGTTTTGAAAGGAGGAGACAGAGAGGAGAGTGGCCAAGCACTTCACAGGACGGAGAATGAGCAGGAAGCGGGCAAGAGAGAAGCTGGAGATCGTTTGGAAGCACTGGCCAAGGGGAAGCCTATCGAGGGGGTTGGTGTTGGCGTGACCCGCTGGACAGAGGAGGTAGAAAGACAGCCTGGACATGGGCTGAGGGGAAGCGAAGAATCAGGGACCACGGCACGGCTTGTGGCTCCATCAGCTGGGTGTGCGGTCATGGCCCTGCCTGAGAGCAGGATGGCAGGAAACCGGGGCTGGGTTTGGGGACAAGGAGAGAAGCAAATGCTTGCCGCTTCCTCCCCTTGAAGTCTAAGGAATCCTGTGTGATGGCGACTGGAGGGTGAGAACCAGGACTTGGACCTCACAGCTGGTGTGCAGAGGTGTGGCTGCGGGCTCCCTGGGGCACGCACTAGCCGAGGTGTCTCAGGGGCAAGGCATGTGGCAGGGAGGCGCCCCAGGCCCAGGTTCTGGAGAACCCCGGCATTTCGCGGTCAGGGTGAGGGGGAGTCCATTTTTGTTTTCACACTTTTTGGGAATTTTATTTGTTGTTGGTTTTTTTTTGTTGTTAAATCTGGGGGCAGGTAGCACAGCTGGCACTCTTCCTTCCTGGACCTGAGGGTTCGGCCCTCTGTCTGTGCACTCGCTCCCTTCTCTTCCCAATCGGCCTCGCCCAAGTGTGTCCACACATCAGCTTCCAAAGAGCCAACATTTGGAGTTTTCACTTCTATTGTTTTACATTTTTTGTATCTGTATTAATTTTTCATCCTCTGCTTCCATTAGGCTCATTTCTTTCCTGTTTTTCTAGTTTCAAAGAGATAAGCTCTTCATGTACGTTGCCTTTAAGATTGCATTTTCTTCAAGAACCAACTCTGTGTGACTGGTCAGTTCTTGCCCTTGTGTTCTAAATTTCAGCAGTCGTGAAGTTTCAATTTCCCCTCTGACTAGGAGTGATTCATAACAGTGTTTTTCAGCTCCTGGGTGGTCTAAGGGTTCTGTTCACCCTTTTGTTATTGGTTTCTAATTTTACTGTATGGTGTCGATTCCAATTTCTCCTTCTTGGAACTTAACTGCATTTCACAGAACATCCTTCCCTGCCTTCTACACGCCCCTGCTGGTGTGGGGAATACTTTGGTGAAAGAAATAAAGAATAATAACCCTAGACATTTTCACACACCTTAATCTGTAAGGCTATGGCTTCTCAGCCTTTTGGTTCGATGGATTATAATTATGCAAGGATGCACTTTAACTTGCACATTGTGTTCCAACACAGACAGGATGAAGCGTTAGGGAGTAAGTCTGACCAGACCATGTGGGTTCTGAAAACCATCCTGGCCACTTACTAGCTGTGTGAACCTGGGCAGCTAACTTTGCATCTTTGTGCCTCTGCTTCTTTTGCTGTCAAATGGGGATAACACTGGCATCTGCCTTGATTTACAGTATATACGATGAATGTTTTTAAAGCACTAATGCAGGGGCTCGAGAAGTGCTGGTTGTTGTTTACGAATTACAGAGTACTTCACAAAGCAAAGCAAAAACTACTGGGAACTGCCTTCAGTTATTACTTACTTTGTTTTAGGAATTTTACTGGTTGGCAAATGGCAGGCTTTGAACAATCTCCCTATGACACCATCAGCTCTTACACATGTTCACCAGGCACGCAAAAAGAAAGTGGGTTCTATTTGTGGCATACAGAATTCCATGGCTCTAATAGTCAATCTTACAATAAACCGAAGTCCTGGATGTCTTTACTGACAACACATCAAGGGGTAGGTGACATTTTAATGAACTTGAAGTTCTGTGCTGAAGGACCAGCAGTGACTGGCAGGACTCTGGCAAGAACCACGGCCTCCCCACAGGTTCAGGAGTCCGCCCAGGGAGCCACGTCTCCCTCCATGCCAACAGACCCTGGTGCAGCATCTTGGGCTCCTGCCAACCTGGAAGTTTTCTTTCAAGTCTCACTGAAAGGATTCGGCTTCTCAGTATGTCCATTCATGTGCAGGAGAGTTGGCATGACTTCAGAAGTTAAAAGCTAATGATATTACCATCTTACAGCCCCTTCTTAAAGTCTGAAACCTTACAAACCTCCCTCTACACATCGCTACAAAACAGGTCTTTGGAATATCTTGCTGCCTGTCACTTCCCAACCTCTGGGTCTAAAACACCCTTCAGTAACTTCTAGACAAGAAACAAATCAAGTTTAAACTGTCAGACTATTCTTACTTTAAAAAAAAAAAACAAAACCAAAACCTATCTCCAACGTCATAGTGTAAATGCTCCCATAGCCCAAGAGACTGCCCCAGATGGGGGGAAGGGGGGACTGGCAGTGTGCACTAAGTGGTCCGGAGCACTCACAGCATGGCGATGCCCCAGTGCTTCCCCGCTCGCTCTCCCGCCGCCTGGAACCCAGACAGCCCGATAAGGGCCACTGTGGGCGTGATGGTCAGGGGCCCGATGTACTTCAGCAGAGCCCCGGGCAGGCCTAGGAGGCCAATGACCACTTCTATCAGTGAGGACATGATGATGGCGCCCTGGATCTGGAACAAGAAAAGGCACAGACATGAAGAGTGAGCTGCTTGTAGATCACAGGCTCCCAGCGTCACCTGCAACCACAGTGGACTTCTGCTAGGCAGCGACTTATTACCTAACAAGTGTGACGCCACTGGAAAATTCCCAGCGCCCTAAAAAAAACCAGTGGAGTGAGTGGGGTCTAACCTGCCTGTGAGGGACATGGCTGATGTAGGAACATTACAGAAACAGGCAATGGATGAGCAACCACCCTACCTCTCCCATGGGTGAGAGTTATCATTCTTGCACAAGACACTTGACATTCAAAACCAGCCTCAGAGGAGCACTGGAGCACAAGATTCTGGACTTTAAGAAGCGAGTCTCTGAGGGACAGTCAGAAGACAGTGTTATCGACAAATTCTAAAGGAATGTCTCTAGTGTTGAAAGCAGCCCTTATCTGTGCCAGCTCTGAACTAATGGTGAAGGATCATGTGGATTTGGGACGATCTGGATGAGCTGTCAGCCACTGTTCGTGTCTGAGGCTGCCCGTGCCCTGTCCCATTCAAGTGCGCCACAGCAGACCAGGGTCCATAGTTCCTTCCCCCCCCACGCGGAGGTAAGCACGGGCTGGAATGAGAAGGTGTGCTGCCCACAGGCAAGCCTTGGTAGCTCTTTCCAAGGGCGCTGTCTTGGCCACGTGACACTGGAGCGTGTGAATGGGCAGGCCTATGGGTACCCGGGGGGCTGGGCAGGGGCAAGGCGGGAAGGGGGGCGAAGGCAAGAAACTTCTGACAGAAATACTGTCTGGCCACACAAAGCATTTCTGAATGCTTTGTTTTATGGTGATGCCATCTAAATTTAGTTCCACAACAGAAATAAACATGTCAGTAGCTGGAAAGGAAGGCCGGGTGTGCGAAACCACACAGTCTTGGGCACAGCCAACAATGGAGCAGGGAAGAAACACAAAGAAGCCAAAAGCAGACAATGCTGCTCTTTTACCTCACGTATCCGGGGATACCAGACGTGCTCTGTGTGTAACAGCTCTGTTGTTCCATTGGACACTGAAACATCTTGAAGACAAAAACAAAGACAGCATTTTTTTGGAGCGACACTGATGTTTCACGGCTATAAATTCATTTTACTCTTTGTAAGAAGATATCTCCCTGTTTTAAGTTTTATTTTATATTTACATAAAATACCCATCCCTAAAATTCAAGTTACAACAGTATGGCTTACCATACTGAAAGGTGTCTTCCCCAATGCTAACTGTAACCAAATCTGTTCATCAGCCGAGAGCCCCCAGCATGTCAGAAGCTGACGAAACTGGGACTGCCCATTGCTAGTGCCGGCCCCACACACAGACCAACCTTTGCGAGCAGCTAACAGAAACGCCCAAAAGCAAGGTTGCCTGACTGAGGTTTTTTAAAACCTAGGTAAAACACCGGGCCTTTTCTAGTTCCTGCATCCAATCGGTGGTCACAATCTAACTCCTGGGAGCAAAGGAGGAAACAGAGGTTGGAAAACTTTGCTCCTAGAGCCTAATTGGATTCTGAGAGTATGCCAGGTCTGTCTGATTTTCTTAAACCCCCCCCCCCCACCTGATCTTTTCCTGACCTTACCAGGTTATTTAAGGATCTTTGCAATCACTAATGGGGGGAGGGGAGGCTAAAGTCATTTGCAGAAAACCAAAGCAGCCAGATCCTTAAAAAGCAGAGATGTTTCAGAGAAGGGATGCTGACGCAGCAAAGAGAGTGATTACTGGTGGTTCATAAAATCCACTGAAAGAAAGAGGCAGAAAAATAGCACAAATGTTCTATTCCGTTCCCATATTTATCAATTTCATTAGCATAGAGAAATGAGGTCCTTTCCGGTCCTTACTTGCTCTGAGGTTAGGGATGAACAAGTGGGGAGAGAGAGAGAGACAGAAACACGATCCACAGACTGGAGTGTTCTAAGCAGTTTGTTGGTTTGTTCGTTCTCTGCCCGATTCCAGAAAGGATTTAATGCTGCCAAGTGCAGCACGTCCAGGCCTCCCTTCTATCGCGTGCGTTAAAGGACCCCAATGATGTATGCGGAAATAACTGCAATTACCTGTGGTGTTACATTTCCATTTATCTAAAGACAGGATGGCTCGAGCAGGGGCCAGAAATGCAAAAGCACTGGCCTGAAACAGGGGTAACCTAAAAGAAACGAGACCAAAACCATGATCACGGCATCAGGAACTACCGAGGTAGTTCACGATTTGACAGCTTAACAGTCTTTTCCATAGACAAACAGCATATGAGTAAATGCAGGCACACGCCAAAGAGTGAGCCCCGGCCTGCATCTCCTTGGCCACACAGCCAGGGACCCCAGCTTCTCCGTCTTTCCCTCCCACGGCTCTCCCCACAGACAGCCCCAGCCTGGGCCCTGGAGGAGCCCCGTGGTCAGCGCCCGCACCCGCACACCAGCCCCTACCATCACCACCTTTCCCCTTGGGGGTGGGGGATGTTGGGCATTTGGGCATCTTGCTTTCCTGCTGAACCTGTGAGCGCCTTCTTAAATATGAGTGTGTCTTCCACTTTACCACCCTCCCCCTCCTCCCTTTCACATTCTTATTGGTTAGCACAGGGAAAAAAAAAAATCTATCTCCCCCTGTCGCTCCATTTTTTAAGTCGGAAACTGCCCTAAATCCTAGAGGACAGGCATCATAATCGTGTTAGTGATCTAGAGCTACTGAGGAAAGGAAAGCTGTATGTTACAAGTCGACAGCAGACAAGATATTCTGCTTAATCACAAAAAAAGCATGGGGATTCTCTGTTAAATCCCCTGCCTACAATCCTCAAACGTCACCATTCAATTACATTTTAGATCCTTCATGTTGACTTTCTGAATATCTGAGCTGCTCAAATTCAAGAGATTTTGCCTTTTTTTTGGGAAAGTGGACGGCATTTCTGCTACAGTTGTATAAAGGTAGCTTTATGAGCTAACATGAAAACTCGATTTCTATTTGCTATTTTTGACATTATTTTCAGGATAAAATATAAAACCGGCTCCTTCTGTTTACAGGGCTGAGAACTCCCAGTTGTCCAGATCCTTCTGAAATAGCCCCAAACAGCCCGGCACCAGCGTCCTTGCCAGTGGCCAGGGAATCCGGCACATGCCCCTCTGTGCTCTGACAGCGTGTCCTGCCCCAACTGGAACAGGAAGTGGACGGAGAGAAGGTGGCGCTAGCTGAAGGGGCAGCAGCCACATTACAAGCACAGGGCCCGCACACACTACTCTGCGCCAGACACGGGGTCAAGGTTCTTTTGTTCCCTTGGCTGTTTTAATCATGCAGTGAATCAACTGGCTTTAGGGCACAGAGGTAGGCTGCACAGTACAGACCAGACGTGTGGCCGGCTGTCACTCGTGTGGGCACACCCTCCACCAACCATCCATTTTTAATTACCTGTCAGAGGGGCCCAGAGCACAGTACCATCAAAAGTGGATGTGAAGGTCACCTAAAGTGGGAACATACCCCACAAGGAAAACACTGATTTGCAAACACTCCTGAAGCACAACTTTTCAGGACTGTCTCAAAAGGGCAAAGGGTGATCCACATCTAATCAGGAATGGCCACCTTCTCAAATGGCCCATAACATCTGCTTTACTATCGTTTCATATTTCAAGCAACACATCCTAGGGCCACGTAACATGGACTGCATTCAGAGCTCTCGGCCTAGGAAGGTTGCAATCAATCGACACCACACTGGTGGCTCACAGGGTGGGAGAGTGAAGACTGGCTCCGGGTTACACTCCCAGGGGCGTGAACTGCTCTCGACCTCATACTGGGCACCTTTCAGGGCAAACATTTTAGGGCTTAACCATGACCAAAGGTCCTGAGAACACAGCTGCAAAGAAGTTCACTCATTTCAAACAACCAGGACCCTGAATTCCTTTGAAAGTGGGTGATAATGGAAAATTCCTGCATGTGGGTCTCAAAGTCTCCCAAGATGATCAGCAAAGGGGTGCTCGTGCCGGCTTACAGACTCCCGATCAGCCACCCGCACTGCCCGCCACAAGCAACACTGGACAGGACAAGCAGCCACTGTACAGGAAGCAGCAGAAGTGCCCCAGCAGTTAAGGGCACACCTGGCAGCATGAATCAGTGGCTTGACGGAAATGTTCTTAGGGAGAGCGGTGACAAGAGCTATTATTTCATCCACTAAGAACTTCCCTAAGTATGAAACCAATTTTCCAAGAAGAAGGCAGAGGACGATAAAGCACTAGATATTCTCATCTGATAAAGTGGCTTTTTCCAGCCCTTCCCCAGTGCACAGCCGATCAACCCCAGGGCTCTCCTCTCTACACTTCACTCATGGGCCACAACCTCAGGTCTCTGGGCTCCCCACGTAGGCAAGACTGTCTGCTCTTTTGTTGTGTCCTGACAGCTGGGAAGGAAACTAATTTACGGGTGCCTTTCTTTACACCAGGAGTCGACAAACAGGCCATGACCCAAGTCTGGCACACACTCGTCTTTGTGACTTAGGTTTTACTGGGCCATAGTCACTCCATCCACCCGTTGTCTGCGGCTGCTGTGGGGCTACGATGTCAAGTCCAGAGGACACAACAGACGCCACAGACCCAAAGTATTTATTGCTTGTCCCTTTACAGGAAAAGACTGCCACCCTTGTCTATAGGGAAAGTAGAGCTTAAATATGGAAGAGGTGGTGGGTATTTGTAGGTGAGTTTTTAGGGTTGACAGGATCACTAGAGGTTAGTAAAAAAAAAAAAAAAAATGTGAGCAGACTGACACTTTTGTCTTGACACATCCCCATGTCAGGCTCTAGGATGGAGAAAACCCTAACCAGTCCCAGACAAGACTTTCATTCTTCAAAACTCTGCCGCGGGCGTCCCACTTCCTCCTCTGGGCCCCAGGCTCTTCCTCACCAGCCCCTTCATGGGCCTGCACTCCAGATTCCTGCCTCACAGCCCCTGCTCTCCTCAGTCATGAACTCGCTTCCAGGGTTCAATTTTTATTCATCAGTAAGGCACCAAGAAGATACCACCTCATCCAGGAAATACCCCAGGACCTCCTTTGGACTGTGTTCCCTTGACAACTCAGGACTTTCTGGCCATGATTTCTGCGGGTTGCTCCCCAAGGTGCCAGGAAGCTGATTCAGCGGTGCTGGTTAAAAACAGAGGTTTCTGCACCTCACCCAGTCCTGGTAATAAGAGTCTCAGATGAGGCCTCAAATCTGCAGTCTGAACAATCACTTGTGGGGGACGCTGAGGCACCAGGCACCACAAAGACGGACGATCCCCGGGCCAGATGAAAGGATCTATCATTCTGCAACGACGGAAAAAGCTACCCCTGGGCTGTCGACAGGTTTCTGCTGTGTGCCCGAAGACAGCTAGCACAGCCACATGCAGAGGTGATGAGGCCAATGGGGCAAGACGCCAAGGACAGGCATCTGCAGGGGCCGTCACCTCCCTAAACTAAAGGGCAAAAAGCACCACACCACATACGGAAGGGACTGTGAGGAGTGTGGGCAGAGAGAAGAGCAGGCACGAACCAGAGCCACACAACACAGCAGCCCTAGGAGTCCTCAGAGAACTGTAGATTGGACTGTGGGCAGGGCTGCCGTGCTGAAGGTCAGAGTGGACCAAGGGCACATTCCCCACTTGCAACCGCAGGCAAAAGCAGCCTTGCTCAGAAAAGGACCACTTTGGGGGAACTGGAGAAGCTGACCTTAACCTTAACCCCGTGTCAGAAGACACGCTGGCAGGCTGCAGCCATACCATCTGTGGTCCATGCTTCGCGGACTTGCTCCTGCTGCGGTGCCCTGTCAGCCCCGGTGACCTGCCAGCCCGGAGCAGGTCTCCGCACACCTCGGCCTCGGTGGCTCCCTTCCCCGCACTGTCGTGATTTGCATATGGACCCGGCCACCTCCCCACGGAGCTGGACCTGCCCTGACCTTAGGAACCGAGCCCTTTTACCCACCGTCATTGTGTCCCCAGCTCCAACTTTCACTTAGCAATTAATTAATCAATTAAATTATTGATTAAAATATTTACAAATGTTATTCTTTGAGAAGAATTTTATTAAACTAAAAATAAGTCTTTTTGCAATGTTGATTTTTTTAAGTGCAAATTAAGGAAAGGATCTTTTTTCTTTCTTTTTTTTTAAATGATTAAAAGTACTGGGTAGAGAGGACAGAGAGTCAAGGGTACATGAATTTCCCACACAAAACCAGACAACTTCCCCAAGGTCACAGGGGCTAGCAACCCTTGGTGTCATAAGGAGAAAAGTCCTTAAAAAGGCAAAAGGGCCCTATAAGGAGCAACTCAAAGGTAGGAAATGTCATCTTCCCAGAAGGGAATCATTTCGTGAAAATGAATAAAGCAAAACCGTTCACTGACACAGAAAGCACACCAAGTGCTTGACTGGCTTTCTCGATCTACCAAGAAAGTAATCGAGTTGCTATAAAACCTTTTGTCAAATATTTACTTGAGTCTAAATGGCAGCAAGATTTAAAAACAATAATCTCTAATAAACAGAGCAGGTTTAGCTTCAAGGAGCTGTAGTTTCAAAACTGAATCTGCCATCAGGAATGTGTATCCTAAGTGCCTTTAAGGAAAAGCAAAACAGAAACTGTTAACTGGTAACATTTTCCTATTATTTCCCATAGGTATATATGCGCTAGCAGCTAAGCTGTCTGGAAAGTAGCTTGCTTTTAAGAATAAACAGGCACTCCTGCATCATCGTTTTCCCATATCATACCCGAGGCCATTGATTTAACAATGTTATCTAACATTCAGGCCATATTTAAATTTAACTAATTGTTTATAAATATGCTTCCCCCTGCTCCTGCTCCCTGAAATCCAATCGGAGTCCCTACACTGCATCTGGTTGTCTCGGGTCAGGTTCAGAGCCAGGCCAGACACCTCCCGCAAGGACACCGCCTGGGTGGTTGCACTTCTTTGAGCATCCCATCAGGAGGCTGCTCCATCAGGCTGTCCCACAAGGTGGGACCTTTTCCCTTTTGTCATTAATAATCTATAGAATGATTCTCAGGCTGTGTGAATGTTATATTCCCACCAGCTTATGAACATTCTTACATAGTGGGCTTAAAAATTACAATTTTTCAATTTGATCATTCCATCCGTATTTAATTAGTGGCCTTTTGTAAAGAAGAGCTTTCCTTTTTGTCCGTTATCTTTTTCTTTTTTGCACATCATTGTAGATGCATGAATTCCTTTCAAATTCAGTTTTACAATTCACTTCCGTGACTATTCCTTTTAATTTACTGTCCCAAACTTGCCCAAAGAACCTGCCCAAGCAGGTTCTCTTTATGATGTGACTCTCCCTCAACAACTCCTCTTCCCCCCCGCCCCTTATTCTTTAAGCAGTTCTTTGCTGACACAAAATGCTCCAGGGTCAACGTGCCCTTTTCTCAGCCCTGGCCTTGGAGTCAACCCTTACTTTAGGAAGCCCAGGTTCATTTTAGTGGAGAATGGGATTTAGAAACCAAGATCGAGCACCAGGTGGGCTCACTGTTACTGGGGTGACACTTGGTTAGTAAACAGAGCTACAATTCATTTTTGAATTATGGGGTCCTAATGACACCTACAGTTCAGCCCAATACCCCTGGATCACCTTCTTTCTTTCCATATTTATATCTCCTTTTCTTATACTGAGTGTGCTGATTTTCCATCATCATCAACATACCATTCATTTGTCTTCTCCTGTAATATCCTACAGTACAGTCCCAGAATTACAGGTCTATGTAATTATATGTCACTATTAACAAGACGACTAAGATCATTAAGACTATTAAGATTTCTCTTTATTTTGTGCTTAGAATACACACCTATCAGGGAATGTAAAGTACTATGTTCTAAAGTCTGTGAATGAATTCTTTTCTACGTGGTTAAGCAATGTGACATATAGTTCACCTGTTTCTGTAATGTATTTTTAGGATTCACTTTTCTTCATCCTTTTTGATTTTTATGTTTTGACTATGTTGAACATTTGTAGTTTAAACACCAAACCGTATAGAGAGAGATACCAGGAAAGTCTCCCTCCCATCTCCAACCCCTCCAACCCCCTTCCCACCTAACTCACTACAACCATTTTCATCGATTCCTAAGTTATCCTTATGCCTTCATACATACATTCATGCACGCTTTTTTTTTTTCCAATTTTTTTTATCTTTCAATATATCCTGGAACTTACTCACAGAGATCTTTCCCATTCTTTTCAGGGCTTCCTGAGACCATACTGTGTAAGGTACAAATAGTAGCCAGTCTCCTACAGATGGACATTCTAGTGTTAAATAGTTTGCCATTACAAATTATACAGCAATAAATCACTTTTTTGTGTATTACTTTGCATCTATGAGAGTGTACCTTAAGAGTAAATTTCTAAAAGTAGGATGTGGATCAATGGTAAATGCACATATACTCTAGATACTGTAAAATTCTTCTTTATAAAGTTGAACTATTTTCACTCCTGATCGCAGTATATCAAGAATGCCTGTTCTCCCAGTCTTGCCATCAGAGTGGCTCATCAAAATTTATATTTGCTGTGAATCTGACAAAGGTGAGAAATGGTATCTCAGGGTAGCTTTACTTATATTCCGTTATTTTTTATTGACTTTTTTCAAATGGAGAAGGATCATTATATAACTCTGTGATCTGTTCATACCTTTTGCCTTGCCTATATAATGTCTGGTATCTTTTTAAAATACTTTGATTTTGGGGGTACCTGGGCAGCTCAGTTCGTTGAGCATTGTTGAGCAGCTCAGGTCATGATCGTATAATTCTCAAGTTCGAGGCCTGCATCAGACTCTGTGCTGACAGCTTAGAGCCTGGATCCTGCTTTGGATTCTGTGTCTCCCTCTCTCTCCTCGTTTGTTCTCTCTCCCTCTCTCACAAAAATAAACATTTTTTTTAAAAATTAAAATACTTTAAGAGTTCTTTCCATATTAGAAAATGTTAGACTTTATCTGAGATACATTACAAATATTTCTTCTGGTTTGCCATTTTTGTTTATGGTGTATTTTTTTTCAATGTAAAGCTTAACATTTTTTTAGATTTAGTGTCATCAAATCTATTAGCCTTTTATTGTTTCTAGGGTTTGTTTAAGCCCTAGTTTAAAAGTCCTTCCCTAGTTCTGGGTTATAAAGGGATTTACCCTTGTTTTATTCTAATACTTCTATAGTTTCATGATTCTTACATTTGGATCTCTAATCCACTTTTAGTTGACTTAAAATACTAACTAAAGATAAATATAACCTTTTATCTTCAAGTTCATGCCATTCTGGTTTTATAGGTAAATGCCCAGATAAGATGAACTATTCCACTCAGTACTTCCAATTGTAGAGTCCTGGAGAGCCTTGGCTGGAAACAGCCAACCAGCTCCTCCCCCAAGCCACAGCTCACAGCCAGAGGCTTTGTCCAGACACAGCACAGGAATTTAGGACTAGCTGAATATAATTTTGATAACCTCCTTGTCAAGCATGATAGTATCAACTATTTTCAGTCAAAGAGTCTGTTGGTCTCAACTATCTGAAGAACTGAACTCGGCAACCCCGCCATGAACTAAGAAGACTCAGCCAGTCTCCTAGCATCAGAAATACAGAAAAACAGCAGGTCAGCTGAAGGGGAAATGACCTGGCAAAGCTGGTGTTGAAGGAGCTAGCCTGAACAGCCTCGGCTGAGAGCCGGCTGGTGCTCAGGCTGCAGGAGGAGCTGCATAAAGCACCCCAACCCTTTCTGGTGGCCTGAGACAGATTTGGGGGTCCCTCCTGATCCGGGGATGCTGGCAGCGTGGCCAAGGAGTGCACCAACCACATTCTACACACATCAAGGACCTGCTGCTCTGCCAGACGTCCTAGACTTTGCCCGCTGCATCCCTTCTCCCTTACCTGCACCCACCTGCCTCCTTCCCTTCCAGAAGGCCCAGAAAAATAATGAGAGCCAACAGACAGGCACCGACAGGTGCCAGGAATTATCTCATTCAAGGCTAACAATTTCATCATTATTAATTACCATTTTACAGATGATGGAAGGGGGCCCTGAGAGACCAGGCAGTTTTTCCAAAGTCACAAGGTTGGAAAATGGTGCAACAGGAGTGAGGCCAGCTCTGACACCAAAGCTCCCCAATGCAGCTCATTAGGGGATCAAGGCAAAGCTCCTCCACAAAGTCATTACCTTTGGGCTCTTACTGGCTCCCACTTCTCTAATTTACTACTCGAGATTTGAGTTAAATGGAAGGTAATTTTTTTTAATTTAGGGGGAAAAAACCTGTAACCTGCTACTATGTGTCACATAATGTGACAGAATATGAAAGACTATCACCCACATGGTAATTGTGGCAAAAATGTTCACCTGTATCGACTAAGCCTCTGGCCAGCTCCATCCTCCAGTTTATAACAGATAAGGGGGATTGTGGAAAAAAATCAAATACCACCCTGAAAACACAATCAGACAAATTCAGACCACTGGATGCACAACAGGAAAACTAGCCTGGACATTTTAGGAAGGCAATGTTACGCAGGAAGGAGGTGAGGACAGTTTATGAGTAAGAGACCAAAGAAACACATAAAAAAGATGTGCCACATGACCCTGACTGCATCTGAGTTCAGAGAGGTGAACGGAATAGCTATGGAAGATATTTTGGTGACAACCTGAGAAATTAAATAGCCTACACATTAGATGCTATGGTAGAATGACAATGTTCTCAGGTGTGGTAAATGATTACACAGGGGACCCTCATTCCTAGGAGAGTACGTACTTAGGGGTGAGCTGGCATGCTGTCTACAACTTTACTTCCAGGTGGTTAAAAAAAACTGCATGTACATAAGTAAAGAGAGAATATGGGAGAAACCCCAATCTCCCTCACTCGCAATGTAATCACTGCTTCCTGCCATCCTTGTTATTTTATGAACAGTGAAGAGTTCAAAGCCCCAGACCAGAGACCTGGGAGCAGCCTGCAGCCGACGGTGCTCAGTGAGCACACACCTCATACAGGCCCCAAGAACCCAGGCAGGTGAGAGACAGGGGAGCCCCCTCCTCAGGAGGTGGTGATCGGTTAGAGAACACGTTGCTGTACCAGCTACCAAGACTCTCTTGGCCCAAACCCTACCTTCTCTCAGCCAAGGAAGGTTTTGCAAGGCGTAACAGGCCTGTGATGGCCAGGAGGGGCTCCTCTGGGTGGGCGGGGGGGTGGAGGGTTGGAGGTGGGGTGGGTGGCTTTTCTTTGGTGGGAAATCCCAGAATGAGGAAGCTCCAGGAAGCACCTGGGGCAAAAGGCCGAAGGTAATGGGGCAGGGCCAACCTGTCAAACCAAGGGGAAGGTCGACATGGCAGATGAGGGGCAGGGATCAGAGCCCTCCTTTCCCCCCAGCTATGCACTGACTGGGGTGAGGGGTGAGGAATCTGGGAAGCACAGAGCTAGACTGAGACTTGACCTCTGTTTTAAGAAGTGGCAGCAGCCAATACATCAGCTGAGTCCTCCCCCTCAAACCTATGGGGGGGTTGGGGGAATGGGTTCTGAACAAACTTGCCTTGATCTCCCAGGATTTCAAAGCTTTGCACTAATTCTTAGAACAAGCCTGAGGAGCTCCCAGGATTGACATCACAAACTAACCAATGAAGACTTTGTTGAAAATGAAGGGCAGGGAGTCAAGGTCAAAGGACAGGAGGAAGAAGGGAAAGGCAGGGTGGGGAGGAGGGAGGAGGGAAGAGGAAGGTGGCAGCGGCCATGGCAGAACTGCCACTCCCAGCAGGCAGAGGCTCAGGGAAGCACTAAAGCCACAGTCACATGAATCTGGGACTGAGACCCATGACCGCCATTTCAAAACAATCAGGACCCTAGTGGAAAGGAAACCACTGCGTCTGTCGGGGAGGTGCGCAGTGAAGGGAGGAGGGTCTGCAGTACACATGGTGTGGCCTCAGCCAATCCAGGCTGGGGGCTAGGATGGATGGGACATGTCCCCAAAGGAGCCTTCATGAAGCAGCATCTGAAAGCTGGCACTCCAGGCTCATGCCCAGGTTTGCAAAGGCAGGCATCTGTTTCACCTTCAGGTTCCCTACCAATTCTGGTTACTTTTATGGACTGAAACAGGTTTCCAGGAAGTGCGCACCACTCTTCACCAGAGTGCCCCTGTGAAATGAGGAGGAGAAACGACCTGGTCGCAATCCACAGGTCAGGCAGGGGTGTTGACACTTTCCTCCCCCTTCTGCTCTAGACCCCAGCTTCCTCACAGGAAAGGTCCGCCCCTCACAGGTACAGACCATGGGGTGGGGGGCGGTTTTAAGTCCTGCACCCACTGCAGTGGTGCACTGGTTACTCGGTGTGTGGTGGGCAAGCAGGCAAAGAAATGTACACAACTCCTGCACTGCAGGGTCTGAAGACAGGTCCTAGAAATCGGCAACACTGAACATGAAACGCTGTCCTGCTGCTGCTCTAAGTCCAAGGAAATGGGCACCAAACTGCAAACACACATGCATACACACATGGATGGACATGGCTGCACACGTGTGCACGTGGGCACAGGCCACCTGTTATCCTTACAGCTATGACACCAGGAATAAACCCCGCTCCTGGCTCCGTCAGCCCTCCCCTCCTGTGCTGTCCCTCCCTGGCCATCCGCTCTGCCCCCACTGCTTTCTGTACTTCTATGATCCTGCTGTGGTTGGGAAGTAAGTACATAGTCTGTTATGATGATAACTCACAGCCTATGACAAGGGGCTACATTAGCAACAGAACTAAAAGGGCTTTCATATGATTCATACTCCTCTCCACTTCTCAAACCTACTTTAGAAAGTTTAGAAATATACAAAAGCAGAATAATGGCGAAACGTCCTCTACAGGCCACCTTGAGAAGAGTCACCACTCGTTTTCACAAAAGGAATCAGCTAGGGAGGTCATCTGCCCAAGGTCACAGGGCTGAGTAGGTCCCTGTAACTTCCCGTGCTCGGTGAACTCCCCCATGTGTGAAGGAAAAAGAAAGCATTATTTGTCACGTGGCTTCAGCTAATGCTCTCCACGGGGTTCTGTCGGTTCTCACTTCCCATGGGATTATAGTTCATCATTGTAAGTTCCCAAAACTTGATTTTTTAAAATATATCAATTACCTTTATTAGTTGCAATCCAAAATTTGTTTTCCTTAAAACAGTAATATTTGACTTTTAACAGTAGGCGTCCTTTACAGCAGCATCACTGCACTGCCAAATTAACCACATGCAACTAAATACCTGACAGGTGCATCCCAACTCGATGGGAACCAGCACCGACCTGGTGGAAGAGACCTGGGGATGCTCACCCTCTGCCCCACCCAGAGTGTCTGGGTACCGCAGATGGGTCCTCATTCTGAGATCTGAACTCCAGCCCTGCTCTGCTGGCAACACTAGAGGAGGGAGCATGGAGGGGAGGCAGATGGGTATCTGGCTACTCTTGGCATTTCTGCTCTTCTCCCATTCAACCTATGGGAAACTGGGCAAGGGCTAGGAGGTAGTTCTGCTGAAGAGGGAAGCCATGCTCCTTAGAGCCCAGTGGAAGGAGGGAAGAGGGCATTGGAGAAGTTAGAGCTCTAATGAAAAAGGTGGGGAGATGCAGGAGACGTGGGAAGACAGGAGGGCCACCTGAATAGATAGGTGCAGCAAGCAAACAAACCCCAGAGGTGGTGACCAGCCAGGCAGGGAGGGACAATCCCCTCACCCACCTCACCGTCTCAGTTCATCCTTGCTCAGTAGGACTTCAAGTATAAGGTGGACAGACACCAAAAAGAATGGATCAATAACAGCCTGAGGCTTTGCAGCAAGGATCCGAGGCAAGAAAAATATTCTATTAGCACAGAGAAGTAAAAAGCAACAGTTAACCCTGGCAGGAAGGGCCAGGAACCCAAGGGAGTAACATTGTGAGGTGGGCTGCCCCCCTTCCCCCCGCAAGCCCAATCTCTCCAGTCCCAAAGGCAGCTGCTCAAATTCATTCAATCTTGATTCTTTAATCAAGACACATGAGGCACACCCCATGTTTTTCTTTCCATTTAAAGATCAAAAGCAGGAATGGACCTCCATAATGCAGGCTAGAGCTAAACTCATCACTCAACCCCAAACACACATACTCACTCTGTCTCCATCTGCCTGTCTCTTCCCGCTGCCCCCCCGGCTAGCTATCTCATCCCACATCTGGACTCTGCCACCTCTAACATTTTCCTTAGCTCCCCTCCAGAATCCTTGCATGGATCCCCCCTGCCTTTCTCTTGGATACCCCTGATGTCGTGAACCTGGCCCTTAACCCCCTCTACATAGCACCCAATAATGTCTTCCAGGGCTCAGCCACAGTAGGAAAGTTCCCTGTGCCTTGCTGATAACGCCCAAGTATCAGAGATGGCCCACAGCCCAGCCTCTGGTCAGGGGAAGCACTCACCAGTCTGACTTCCTGCCTTTGCCCCTGCACTTCCCAGGACGGAAAATGCTCTTTCAACCTTGCTGGGCCACGAGCGTGTGTTCAAGACCTAGCTTGTTCAAGACCCACCTCCCCTGTGACTCTTCCTTCAAGTCCCCAGGACGTCACTGCAGATCTCCGGAAGATGCAGGTGGCTGCCCTTTATGCTTCGCAGCACATACTCCCCTCCCTACCTCCACAGCTGGGGCCAGCTGGTCACCCGGTGCCTTATATACAGACTGTTCGCTAAGTGGGAACCTGTCCAGACTTTTCTCCTTCCCTTTTCCCAGATAGTGTGGACACCACTCCACACGCTAACAGCCATAGAAATTCCACATCCCAAGGCAAAACCACACCAAGTCACCCTGCCCCGGCAGCACACACTCACTGATATGGCTGGCCGATGTGACCTGCTCCGTGGCTAACACAGAGGGCCACCACCGTGAGGATGGGACTCACGGCTGCTCACACCGCCAGAGGAAATGGGCACAGCTTCCCCGACAGGTGCAGCAGAGCAGGGAAGGCTGCTTTCACTGAGCCTCGTGGGCATGGAGTGCCGGCCCAAGCACTTGTAGCATGCACAGATGTGTGCCCGTGCATACACTACACACTCCAGCTCCGCGTGGTGGGGCCGCGAGCCATCCCAGCAGCTATGCCAAGTCCCTGTCCTGTTGCTCCTCAGCTCAGCTGCTGGGGCGGCATGGTGGTGGCGGCGGCGGCAGCGAAATGCGCAAACCCACACTGTTCTGCTTACACCTCTTCCAGAGAACAGACAAGAAGATCCTGAGCGGATGCCCTCGCATGACTGAGAGTCCTCACCTCACCTAAAGTCCCCAACCCTCCATATTATGTCACCAGCAGGCACCTGTGCCCACCGCGGCCAGGCTCCAGGGTCAGTCAGGACTAGCCTCCTGGGGCTAAGAGCACAGTGCATATTCTACCACAATAAAGACCCTCTTCAGATCAACCAGTGGTTCTCAACCATAAGCACTGCCCAGTTCAGAGACGGTTTGTGATACAAGTTCCACAGTAAGTCGGTTGTTTAGAAAAAGAGTAATTCCCACCAGAGAACCAGTGGCCTGTGTACAAGGTAACCCACCAGAGTCAGCCAACAAATGGTTTTTAATATGCTTAGACTTGAAGTGCCGAATCTTGAATGTTATAGCAGAAGACTGAAAGATGCTCCCAGCCAAAGTTATCTATCTGGCTCTAGGAAAATAACTCGACACCCTGCCCCTCCCCGCTCTCACGGACCCCCTAAGGAGATCCTCCCTCTGGGCAGGAGGGCCTGCCAGGACTGGGGCTGGACAGCTCCAAGAGCTGGGTGGCCTCCACAGCCGCGTCCTTCCATTGGCAGATCTGCCAGGGAGCTGTCCTATCTCTTCCCAGGACGTTGCCTGCACTGCCAACCAGAACACCTTAACACTGCTCAAGGTCCTTCCCAGATTTCTTCCAGCCCCAAGGAAAGCAACTCTCTTGAGATTCCTGAGGGTTCTGACTCCTGGGAATACAGTACATGATTCCCAAGCTGCCTCCCATTTTCTCCCTCCCGTAGCGCCTGCCAGGAAGGCACACCCCTCCTCCAGCCATCTCTAACAGAGCAAGAGACAGCACTCACAAGTGTACCCTGCTGCCCTTCCCCTGGGGACAGTCCTGCCCCAGCACGCTCCACCCAGGGAGCAGAGCCCGGGGCCAAGGAAGAAGCCATACTATGAAGAGGGTGGAAGAGGAGAGAGGAGAGGCATGAGTGGCCTGCAAGAGGAGGCAGGCAAGGACAGTTCTCTTCCTCCTCAGGCCAGCTCCATACCCAGCTAAGCTGGGGGCCGGGGGTGCGAGAGGGACATGCCAGAGCCCTGGCACCAATGAGGGGAGCACAATCCAATGGGAAAAGACATGAAACAAAAAAGGACAAAGTGGAAGAAGAGCCACATTAGAAGACTGTTTACAAGATTCAGGTGTGGGGAGTCAGAGGTGGCAGCAACGGGGCCTTGGGGAGACAAGCCCGGAGGATGAGCAGGGTTTCCCGGCTACTGGGGGGCCAAGCACAGGACAGTGAGCCAGCAGGCTCCAGGGGGAGCTCATCGTAGCGTGAGTGCAGGGCTTGGAGGCAGGCCAGGAAGGGCGTGCTGTGGGCCACAGGGCAAGGGGATACCTGAAGAGTGGGTGCAGTCAAATTTTTAAAGGTGAGTGGGGCTGCAGCCTGGAGGAAGAAGTGGTGTCAGCAGGAAGGCGGGGGCACAGTGGTGAGGAGGGCAGCTCTGGAGGCAGGGAAACCAACTGGGCATGAGCAGGGCAGTCAGGTCTGAACTAAAGGAAGCGGGACAGAGAAGGGCTGCCAGAGAGAACGAGCCCGCCTATTGGGGAACTGGAAGGGGCGAGAGAAAATCTCAGTTTCCAGCCTGCACACCTGGGTGGGAGGCAGGGCCATCCACCAAGAGAAGAAACACAGGGCTGGGGAGGTGGGCGCATGGGCCACTAGGACACACCCCCTGCCAACTCCAACCAGTCCTTCCATGCGGCCCGAGGTGAGTAGCGTTGCTCTATGCCTTAGGGGGCTCAGCATCCCACTTCAGCACCCCAATCTCACCTGCATCCAAACGTTGTCTGCAGCAAAGTCGTGATTCCCACGCAGAAGAAAATGGTCCCGATGAGCTGGCTGGTGGCCCACTGATCGTACCCCACGCACATGGCATCAGCCAGCAGAAAGGGCACAGCAATGGTGCCACTGAAGCAGGTCAGGTAGTGCTGTGGGCGACAGGAGGTGGTTGGGGGAAGTTTTTGGATTTTATGCTAACTTTGCCCCCTGTTAGAATATCTGGTTTTGGGCATACGTGCCCATCATGTGCCAAATCATCAATCTTTTCCAGCATTTCTCCTTTCTAATCCATTTTCCTGTCTTATTGCTCACCTGAATCCCGGCCTTCACAGAGCACTGGATCCAAGCACTGGTGAGGTTTTTATTTATACAACTCTTACTGGAAATATCTGCTTCTTTCAAGTGCTTTCTTAGCATTAATTGCTAAAATCCTAGGTCTTTTCTGCCTCTGATCTGGTGACACTAATTGTGTTGCATGGTGGCATTCCTGAAACAGATTCTAGTTCGTCACACTAGGTTTTTCTTCTTGGATTTGACCTGCCAATACTTCATGTGGACTTCTACATCAATATTATTGAGATAATTAATCTGCTTTTTAAAGTTTTTTAATTCTTTTAGGACTGTGGATTGACGTTACACAGGCTTCACTGCACAGGGTGTTTTCCGTCTCTTTCTAGGGTCTGGCATTATTTGACTACTATCAGCGAAGGGTTATGAACATATGGTAGCTGTGGGGATCCTCCAGAAAGAGCCCCTCCCCTCCTTCCTTGGGCCCCAGCCCCTACCCTGTCAGCCCCGGCGGGACATTCCTGGCACTCCCTGCTCACGGCCCTTCCTCCCAGAGGCCTGCTTATTCGGCTCCCATTTCTGTTCTGCAAGACTTCCTACTTTCCTTCCCAAGCCCCATACCTGCTCACATTTGCCAAAATGGGCTGCCTGAGGCCCCTGACGCTCAACTGTAGGACACTACGGGTGTTCCACGCAGGGAACAGAGCGTTCCTGTCCAGGACTTCACAGAACTGCCCACGAGCTCATGAGCACTGCATATAGTCAAGAGAGGCATGCCGCACACAGGGCTTCCCAATCCTAGACTGGGGCACACTTCTTCTAGGCACGTCTGTAACTTCCACATTTCCAAAAGTGAGTTTCCAGAACCTGATTCAGGATACTCAGCCCAAACTAAAGACCCTGTAGCTCCTTTGGCCGTGATTCCTCCTTTATCAGGCATCTTTCAATCCAGGTGACCAAGTGCTTTGATTCCCGTGCAGGAGATGAGGGCGGGCGGTGGGGGAGTGCTAGAAACCAGGCCAAGGCATCAGGTGCAGGCAGGTACAGCCCCACCTCCAGGAAACTACACCCGTGTGACTAATGGGATCGCTTTATCTCGGCATCGGAAATCCCTCAGGTTGAACAGCCCATTCCAACTTGAGAAAGGAAGAAAGGGAGGTGAGACCTCAGAGTCCAGGCTAAAACCACCAAGGCAAATACAGGCCAGGGGGCTAGGGGGAAAGGCTTCTGTTCTTCTCCAAAAGCCCCACTCCAGTCCCTAAGAGGGAAAAGGGGACGGAGAGAGGGAAGAGGGGAGGGAAACACCGAAGATGCAGGGGCCCTGTGTCAGCCCAGGTCACCTCCCATCCCCCCCTCCCCTGCTGGCCTGCCCAATCTGCAGCAGACCAAACCGCCTCTACCACAGCACTGCGTCCCTTCCTTTACAGACAAGAAAGAACCTCCCACGTATGTCCTGGCTGCACAGCACTTCTCAGGGTCACCCACATTTCATGGCAGCACGGACACGACTGGACTGCATGAGTAGGAATGAAGATGAAAACTTCTCTTCCCTCCCTCCCTGTATCTCCCCCTCTTTCTAGATCTCTACAGTCCTTGCTCCTTCCTCCCACATCGCTGTTCTTGTTCATTCCTTAAATGTTTCCCTTCCTTCGCTCCCTGGTTAACCTCCTCCTGTTCTTTTCTTCCTTTCACTACCTTGAACAGGTCTCAGGAATCATTCTTAAAAGAGTAATTTATAACAAAGTCGGCAATAGCAAAAACCGAAACTGAATTTTTAAAGGATCCAGACAGATGAGTCGGACATCTGCTGGTGGTCACATCCTAAGGGAAGGAACCACCTTACCTGCAACCCCAGAAATATGCACAGGTACCAAGGGGGGACGTCTTCTATGGTGTAAATCATGTCCGATCTCTGGGGGTCTAGACTGCCAGTGCTATCCAAGGTCTCGGCGAGAGAGCTCTGTGAGCGAGAGGGAGAAAAGGAATTATTTCACAAAAGCAAGGAGTAATAGCAACTCAGCTCAGTTTAGCCCACGGTTACTGAAAAACAACTCGGAAAACTGGTGGCCATTCTCTTGTGTAAAAATACGCCTTGGCTGCCTTTCATACAATGCTCAACCCACTCGGTTAGACAAGCTGTCCTCAGAGCTTGGGGGCTCAATAGCCCCTTCACCGACTCATCCCCAAGAGCACCCAGCTTGCTCAGAGCTTCTCCTCAAGCCTAGGGACCCCCTACATGGAGAGGGATGCTCCCAGGTTGAGCCCACAAAGTGATACCTTGGCACAGACAATCCTTGGGTGGTGCCCCAAAGGAAAAAAGGTTATGAAATGCTCACCATTTTGAAACAGCACTAATCTGACCCTTCTACCCCATCCCATCCCTGCCAGGAGAAAGATCTCTATACCTTAAAAACAAAACAAGTCCCAAGTTCTACACCCTCCTATCAAAACACTGCTGCTCAGACACAATGCTGAGTGAAAAGAACATAATTTAAAGTACACAGATAGAAGACTCCGATTTTGTTTAAAAAAAAAAAAAGACTAAACATTGCTTTATAGTTCGGGGGACAGTGGTTTTCCTTCTTCTCTTTCCTCTCCCCCCAACTCCCATTACTACAGTCTTTTTTTTTTTTTTTTACCTTTTTAAAACATTTTATTTATTTTTGTGAGACAGAGAGAGAGAGAGAGAGAGAGAGAGAGAGAGAGAGAGCGAGCGCTAGCATGAGCAGGGATGGGGCAGAGAGAAAGGGAGACACAGAATCTGAAACAGGCTCCAGGCTCTGAGCTATCAGCCCAGAGCCCGATGTGGGGCTCAAACCCACAAACTGTGAGATCATGACCTGAGCCAAAGTCGGATGCTTAACCGACTAAGCCACCCTGGCGTCCCACTACAGTCTTTAAAAATATTAGGTGCTGCATACTTTTTGAGCCAAAAACCTTCACCAAGACTGGACACATTAGGTTATAGTCTAGACATTTACAGTCAGTGTCTGCATTACTTCTGAGCTTAACAGAAAACTCAAGATAACCCCAAGTCCCCCACATACCCTTAAAACTGCGCTGTTTTGAAAAACTCTATGAAAGTTTCTTAGAATCCACAATGAGCATTTTTTTTTCAAATTATTTTGTACTTAAAAGAGTGCCTAACAGGAAACAAAATGAAAAGATATTCCACAAAAAAAGGTAAGGATGGAGGGCGACCTTCTGACTATACCAAGCCCTATGGGTGCCCTCTTGTCCATGGATATGGTCCACGAAGATGCGGGATCCTTGTTTGTCACTTGATCCCATGCAGAGGTGGACAGGGATTTGGGGCCAAATACTCTTGAAGGAAAGGACTGATACAGTTCAGCCTTACCTTCTAAAGCCTAAAAGTAAATGTCTGATGTAAGTTGACATTTGAGTTAATCCAAATGAGAACTGAGTATGACCTTTCAGAGAACTTTTTCTTCCATTCAAACAACAGACCCGGGCGGATTTGCATTCCTGAAGGAGTTAAAATGAACTATGTAGGTCTTCTAAAAACCTGTTGGTAGGGGCCGTAGAGAAAGTACATGTATATGAAAAATGTGGTACGTGATGATGTGCAGTACAAGATGTACTAGGACAGGTCTGGGCTGTCCAAACCCTCACACGTTTCAAAACACAGCTTGGTCCTTGCTTGGCAAGTGGGAGACAACCTGTGAGTTCTGGAAATGTGCTGCTCTTAAGAGTGTGTCCACTTTGAGCCTCGGGCTGCCCCAAATAGTTTGTGCTAACAATGTCATTTATGGTGGGGACGCTGAACCACATAGCATCAGTCTGGCCTTTGGAGGGGCTGGATGCTAAGGTCAGCCACGTGGGTGGGTCAGCCACAGCTAACATGAGTGGCCCCAATCAAAACATTGGATGCCAAGGCCTGAGTACACATCCCTGGTTGGCAACACTCCTTGAGAGTTGTCACACATTGTTTTGGGGAAAATTAAGTGCCGCCCACATGCTTCTACTGGGAGGAGGCCATGAAGAGCTTCAGTTCCTTGGACCTTGCCCTGTGCAGTCTTCCGCTGATTTTAATCTGTATCCTCTTACTGAAATCAACTGTAATTATGAGTTTAATAACTTTCCTGAATTCTGTGAGTCCATCTGGCTAATCCCTGAACCTGATTTGAGGACCCTCAACTCAGATTTTGTGGATCTGTGAACTCAGCTGACCATTTCGTTCACATGACACAATTATGGGTCATACAAAGGACAGCCCAGTGCCATCTTGTTACCCATGGCCTCGCAGGCAAGGGTGCTACTGCCCATAAAAACACAAAAAATATCTGAAAACAGAGTATATTAACACTACAATGAACAGATTTGAACAACCTATTACAATAATACTGTGAGCAGAAGTCTAGTGATTTCAAAACAACTAGTTTTAACTATAAAACAGATGAACAGAAATGAAAAGATTTCATTATCTGTCTTCCTTCGGGTCTTTCAGTAAAACATGTACACAGACACTCCATTTTTCTTAGTAATGGGAGTGGCTCTACAACTCAGAAATGGAACTAATATAAATGCCATGAGTGGTTTTAAGAGGATACAAAGTAGGGAACTGGATGGTCAAGGGGGTCAATTAACCCTGGAAGACCAAATGCCTTACTGTCCTCCCTTCCCCCCTGAGAGGAATGCGTTTGGCCACTGTGAGCTATGGTATCACACTCAGTCATCACTGAATGAAAACATGAACCGTTTAAAACACTGAAAAAAAAAAAAAACACTCCACAAGGTTTTTTTGATGACTACATTAACAGGTTAACAATGTCATTTTCAAAAGTCCTTTTCCATCTTATTCTATGGTCTGCAATAATCTAAAGAACTAGGAAATTATCTGCCCATCAAAGATTGGGAAACAGGAAACTCAGAACTCAACTTTCTGTTTAGAGCCTTCTTAAAATTGTTAATAACCTTTTCAACCTCTTCTATCCTTAATTACCAAGTCTAGCATTTTTGGGATCCATTGTGGTCTCCTTTTCTCTAGGAAACAATTTACGCTAGATCAGGAGTCAATAAACCTTTTCTGTAAGTGGTTATATAGTAAATATTTTATCATTTGTGGTCCGTATAGTTCTGTCATGACCCAACTCTGCCATTATAGGCAGAAGAGCCTTAAATGGTATGCAAACAGATGAGTATGGCTGTGTTCCAATAAAACTTTATTTATAAGAATAGGTATTGGGCCAGAAAAATACAGCGTGCTAATCCTTGCTATAGGGTTTCAAATTGATGATCATAAAGTTGTAGTTAATATTCTCCTTCACAATTCTTACGTCTCCTTTCACATTGCTAATGTGTATTTGTGCTTTCTCATTTTTTTCCTTAATCAGGTCCACCAATGATCAATTTCATTGGTCTTTCCAAGAAACAGCTTTTGAGTTCCAGTTAAATATGGTAGATTGATGACCTGTCGGTTCCTCTAACTCCTAAAAGCACACAGAGGAACCATCATACCACAAATTTACAAAGATGAAGTAAACAAGAACCGGAGAAATTAGGTCAACACATTGGTAGAATATGTAAGGCATCTGCATGAGCTGTGACCTACTGGGGAGCGGGAAGGAATCTAAAACCTTGGTGCTTCAAGAGGGAGAGTGTGAAGATGTGAGCTGGTTGACCCAAAGATGCCCAAACAGGTTCTAGGCTTGCAGACGCAGATCAGAGTGGGTAAGGGAAGAGGCTGGGTTTTAACGCCACAAGCCAACCAGATCCCCATGGCCAACTGCCATCCTCATCCTTCAAGATACAAAAATGTACTGTTTGAAGAGCATGAAGCAGAAAGACTTCAGACTCAGAAATACTACACGAGTTAAATGCAATACTGACAGTGGGTCCTCATCTCCTTCTGGAATGCCAGACGCCAGGTTACAGAAGCCAGGCTAACACCCACTGAAGGGACTCGACGATTCCTTTCTGGAGGGACTGATCAGCCCCAGAGACGAGATGCTAGTATCGTACATCCCACCGTGACAACCTGGTTACTGAGTGTCAAGGATCCCCAGAAGACAAAGTTCACTTGTCCACAATGATGCCACTTATATTTTTTATTTCCTCACATTCCAGAGACAATGAAGGAAGCCACCCAAATGAAGAACCAAAGAAAGAAAATAGGATCAGTGTAAAGAAAACAATTTTAAAAAAAGAGAGAAAGAAAGAAAACCAACTCTATATCCTCACAAAAATAAAAACATTTTAAGCCTGAGAGTAAAGAGATGCCATTTAAAAAGACTTAATTGGTAAATTAAGTCTGACTCTTGATTTCAGCTCAGGTCATGATTTCATGGTTCAGGAGCTGGAACCCCACATGGAACTCTGCACTGACAGCACAGAGCCTGCTTGGGGATATAGAATTGGTTTTCTTTTTTTCACACTCTCTCTCAAAATAAATAAACTTAAGTCAGAACAGAACAAAGAAAACACAAGATAGGAATTAATTGAAGAGATTTAAAAATTTCTAAGAACAAAAGGACACTGTTAGCAAATGAGAAAGATCCACCAAGTACTCAATGAACTAGGAAAAACTATTTGGATTTTTCAAAAGGCACTATACCACCAATGCTGCACAGATTAGGATATTTTGAAAATTCAATAAAATTCAACTGTAATAAAAATAGCGTTAAAATAGAAATTTAAGAACAAAGCGAAATAAAATAGGAGTTGGCAAAATGTGGATAGAACTTTTTTAAAAAAGAGAACAGAAAGTAGAAGTGGTAAGAACTTCTGACATCATGAATAAGAGAGTAAAGGTCACAGGGTAGAGATTTTGTTTTTTACAAAATCAAACAGTGTAAGAGAAAAAAAGATTAGAAATGACAGCCAGAGAAAGCAAACAAAGGAAATTCAAAACATCTATCATCAGAGCCCCCAAATAAGAAAACCCCCAAAACAGATTGAAACAAAAAATAAAGACAGAATTCAAGACAGCTTTACTAAGTAACAGGATCTTTAATGCTAAATACTCCAAGTGCCAGAAAAAACTGACCCAGAATGGTCAACTTCAAAACATACCTAAGTAAAGTTACTGAATATCAAAAATAAAGAATCCAAAAAACCGTAAAAAAGATCAAGATACTGATAAAAAGAAGAAAACAAGACAGACCTGGTATCTCCTCAGCCATAATCAACACCAGAAAATCAAAGAGTAGCAATAGTTAAGTTATGACTCAACTTTGTATCACACAATTCTTCAAACATACACAAAGTGAAAATATGGAATTTCCACCCCGTATCTCTCTCCAGTTTCAAAAATGTGTTCTTATTTTATCTATTCCAAGAGAACTACTAACTGCAGATACCTCAATTAAAGGGGAAGGGAGTGTTAAAGAGAAATCACAAGGACTGAAAGTTAAAAAGGTTTTTAACTTTAAAAATAAATCTCAACGTTAAGTTTATCTTCTATATAACGAACTCGGTGATAACTGCAACCACACAGCTGTTGCAACAACAGGCAAAAGATCCCGGTGCCAAGCCAGGTGGGGTATTCAAGTGGGGACACAGTGTAACTAGTTCACGGTGACCCTTTGCACATTTCGGCAATCTCTCACACTATTTTACATTATGTCCTCTCTTCCTCACAATGGCCCTGGAAGTCACATGTTGTCATAACTCCTTTTTGTAGGCGAGGCTTTGGAGACTCTGAGAGGCTGAGTGAGCAGCCCAGGATCTGAGCAGACCGGCTGTCCTCAAAGGCTGCATTTGCCACCACACTACATGGCCTCCGAGGGAGAAACAGAGTTGCTCTTTAGTAATACCAGAAATATCTGATTTTCTACAACGGTGATTAAGAAATTGCCCAACACCACGGCAACCACTTCACATGCTCCTGTAAACACATTTTATGGGGAATCTGTAAAACAACAAAATGCTATTTTAATGGGAACATCTAAATCTTTTACTTGAATTGACTTCATTTTGTTCCAAATGCCCTATGAACAAAGTCAATTCTTCAACATCCCTCACTAAAGAATCTCAAGGATACCGAGGTCAAGTTCAGAACATACTGGGTGTGGGTCCCAACACTATCTTACAGATTCATGGTTCTGTGGCTCAAGGCATTAACGTTCTGGTCCTTTCAGGAATAAATCTCTGTGAGCCCATTCCAAGATGGGTATCTTGTAGTAATACCATATTAACCAGCATTTACCATAAGAAGTTAAGTCAAGTTTTGTGTAACATAAGGGAACATATGACAACCAAGAGCTTGATAGAATTAGGAAAACAAGCATGAGTATGAGCACAGGTGAGACGATCCCCGCCCCCATCTCGCCTGCAAGCTGCAGTGTTCATTCACACACAGGTGTTCAGAGACAGCCTGTCACTGCCTTCTGAAAGCCAGATCCCAAAGGGCAGCACCCTCTGGTGTGAAGTTTTCTTTGCACAACTCAAGACAGCAGAAAACTTAAAATATTTCCTTCTCTTTTTCTCTAAAACAGAGATAGTGGGAGCACCTTTCTAATAGGGCTCTGGTAAGGACTGAATGTGACCCAGGGCTTAAAGCTTTCAGTCCAAGGTCTAGATCATTAGCACTACTCAATACACAGTAGCTCTTCTTCCTAAACTTGTCAGTTCACAAAACAAGAAAAATTGCCCGTGAAACAAGGAGATATTCTATCTCACTAGTATTCAAGGAAATACAAATGCATCAAAGTTTAGACAATGAAAAAGATTTTCAAACAGGTAAATGAATGTCTAGCATAAATGTGCTAATATAAATGATCCAGACATTTTTCCTGCTGACAGTTCACTAGCATCACTAGGAACCACTAGAGATGTTAAAAAGCCCGAGTGTTAATGCTCCTTGCTATGCATTTCAAAAGATGACACTGTTTATTGGATACTGGAGGAGGAAGTCTAAAATCATGACAGTCTATACCTGGGAAATTCTGGCGACTCTGATTAAGGGCCCAGAACCTGAGAACTGGATCCAGCCTAAGGAGTCTGTGAATTCAGAAGCACTCTGCTGCAAGATGTACCAATTGGATGCCGACACCCAAGCAGGCTGGGCGGTGGCTGCCCCCCCAGATCCAGCTCTGTGGCCTGTGCCTCAGCTGCAGACAGAGACACTGGCCAGCATGTCGACAGCAGCTACTCCAATCTCTGCACTCTGAGGAGCCGCTTAGAATCCAGAACCACAGGAATTTCAACAACTCAGCGTGAATCTAATTAGTCTCTACAAAATTCAGGATAGCTTAACCAAAAAGCAATATTGGTCAAAAAAGCCAAAAATGGGAAAAAAGAAACCATACACAGACACAAAACACTGATTATTCCAGAACTTCAATATAATTTCCTTTTTCTTTACCATTTTCGTGATTACACTGTACACCTGTGCTAATGCACAAGCTGGGTGCTATGTTCGCATGTATCAACTTTCTAGCGGTCCGTTTCTGAAGCATTAAGAGGCCGCTATGTAAAGTGCAATGCAGGGATCCCGGCCGGCTCCGTCAGCAAAGCATACAATTCTTGGTCTGTCTTGAGGTCGAGCCCCACAGTGGACACAGAGATTACTTTTTAAAAATACAATACAGTGGCTCTAGAAATGCAGAAACTGATTAAATTAGTGGATTTTCCCAATGAACGCCAAGTGTGCTTTAGAAGTCTACCAAATAAAACTCAAAAGAAATGGCAAAGTCTCAGCGCTGCAGTGTAAATAGGAAATACCCTTTTGTCAAACTCCTCGTGTGTTAGGCATAGTGACCAATACAACATGGAAAAAAGAAGTCAAGGCATCTGGATCCTCTTTGGGAAGGCCTCTTCTGGCCTCTGTGAAGAGGGTCACAGACTGACCTCAGGAAGATGGGATGGGGGGTGGGGGTAGTTTCTCCCCACCTCAACATGTGATTTCCGCCCCTCTGTTCGGTCCACACAAGCTACTGCTGGCTTCTCGTGTTATCTTGTTAACTGCAACAGAGTATGTAGCACGCACAGTGCTAAAAACTACACAGATCACTAGTTCACTTACTCCTCACAACATCCGAAGACAGATGCTGACAATTTTATTCCCGTTTTGGAGATGAGGCAACTGATGATGCCCAGAGACCTTAAGTAATTCCCTCAGGGTCCGGGTCACATGAGCACCCAGACTGAGTCCAGACTCACACTCTTCACACCTCCCTCAGCATCCTGGCTAAGGCTTTTAAAAGTAAGAACTTCTATATGGGTCTCACCTTAATTGCCATTAAGACAATGAAAAGTTTGTCACTTCTACTCCTCACCACCCCTTCTATTTCCATTACGAAGAGAGCACAGCCACTTGGGAGGGTGGAGACGAGTCTGGGGAAGGACAGCCACGTCCTGTGACAGGGAGGTGGCTGGGGCAAGGGAGTACCTTTTCTGCGATGCCGTTTTCGGTCGTGTAGATTGCCATGAGCTCGGTGTCTTCGTTGTCCTGTTCACCGCTGGACGTGGCACCTCCATTTATCACCACCTGAAGAGAAACACTTCATTTACAGGCTGTTTCAGCGCACACCGCCCTGCTGTGGGGAAACATTCTCCCCAAACACCTTGTGTAATTTTCACAACAGACGCAAGCTGGGTGTTTTTTGCCTACCAGCTCAGCCAACTTTGGAATTTTCTTCAAGGAAGCTCCTGAGAAGTACGCACCGCACCCGCAAGTGTTTCCCATGGAGGACAAATGGGTCATGGGTCCTTCGGGGAGAGGCGGAAGTGGAGCACCCCCAGAAGTCCAAGGAGCGGGGCCTGCAGCGGCCTCCAGGGCCAAGGGGGGCACAGCTGAGCGCAGGAGCTGCTGGCTCCGGACGGGTGGGAAGCAGCCTGGACTGCCTTGGTCAAGACCCTTTCCCAGGTCACCACGCGTACGATTCTGTGTGGCACTGCCAGGGGGAGCAGCTCAGGCACTGCTGATGGCCCAGTGTGCGGACAATCCCACCGTGGATGCGAAATAAACCAGCCCTCTGGTGTGTGCAGGCAGTAGCGTGTGGGGTGGCAGCCGTACTTGCCAACAAAATCTAGCTTCTGGGCCCTCAAGGTTAAGAGCCAGAATTCATCCTGACTGAGGAAGGAAGCTCCGGGGCACCTGCAGGCCACCACCCTTCATGCCTGCTCTGTGCAGTTCTGGCAGCCTGCTGCAGAGCCTTAAAATACTTGTACTGTTTTTTATTTAAAAATCTATTTGAGAGAGAGAGAGAAACAGAGAGAGACAGAGACAGTGCACATGCGAGCAGGGCAGAGGCAGGGGAGAGGAGGAGAGAGAATCCCAAGCAGGCTCTATGATGTCAGCACAAAGACCGATGCAGGGCTCGAATTCATGAACCAGATCATCACCTGACCCAAAATCATGAGTCAGACTCTCAACCGAGCCACCATGGAGCCCCAAGACATTTTTACTTTTTAGCCAGATGGTTCCATTTCTAGAAATCTAGTTTGAAACACTAATACTGAAAGTAACCGTATGTGTGAATGACAGAACTACATTTTGATTAAATTTTTAACACTTATTTTTGAGAGAGAGAGAGAGCAAGAGAGCAAGAGAGCAAAAGAGCAAGAGAGCACGCAGAGAGCAAGCTGGGGAGAAGCAGAGAGAGAGGGAGACACAGATTCCAAAGCAGGCTCCAGGCTCTGAGCTGTCAGCACAGAGTTGACATGGGACTCGAACTCATGAGCCCTGAGATCATGACCTGAGCCGAAGTCAGTCACTTAAGACACCCAGGTGCCCCAGCACAACATTTTTAAAATAAGAGAAAAAAGACAAAGTATAGAAAAAGTTTTAAATCTGGTATTGTAAAGTGTACTAAAGAGAAATAAACGGTGAGATGACATAAGAGAAGGTACAGTGTGACGTCTATAGCCCGCAAAAGCTGGGGCCAGTAATTACCTGCGAATCAATAAAAGAAACCACCCACTGGAAATGAGCAAATGACAGGTATATACAATTTACATTAAAAAACTTGAATATCTAAAACACATGAAAAGCTGTTTGACTCATTTAAATTCATAGAAATGAAAATTTTTTTTTAGTTTCATTTTTAACATAAACTAGGGGGTATTTTAAAAGATGAATCCAGTGTTGGCTAGGGTGTGGTTATCAAAGAGACTATGTTCTTGGTGGACTGGCCTTTGCAGAGGGTAACTTAGCACTGGAACTTAAAACAGGTATTTTCTTGGATCCAGTGACTGCACTCCTAGAAACATCCTCCAGAAATACCCATGCAAATGGTATGTGCGTTCAAGATTGATGATGCACTATTTTTAAAACGCCAAATCCCTGGAAACAACCTAAATGTTCATCAGAAAAAGAAAAAGATATTACAACCAATGGGGGACAAATAAAGATGAACATTATGGTATATCCATTTCAAAAATGTCATTATAAAGAAAATAATGAAAAAGCCATTAAAAAAGAAAAAAAATAAGCTGATGTACTGATAAGAACTTTGAAAAGAGCCAAAAAAACAGTAACCCTAGAATTATCACAATTATGTTAAAAATAATAACAACATCTTAATAACCTCCCTGTCTGAACACTTGGGAAAGGATCCAGAAAGGTCTCAAACCAACAACAGGAAGTTGCCCTGGGGACAAGGAGTAATGATGGGCACTTTTCATTTTTCACTCCTAATACTGCTTTACCATTTGGGTCTTTTATAAATGGCATGTATCTGTGTGTTATTTGTATACTGGTTTTTTATTTGTGTATTTGTATATTGCTTGATACTGGCACCCAGGGCACCTGGGTTGCTCAGTCAGTTAAGCTTCTGATTCTTGGTTTTGGCTCATAGTTCGTGAATTTGAGGCCTGAGCTGGGCTCTGCGCTGGCAGCATACAACCAGCTTGGGATTCTCTCCCTCCTCTCTTTGCCCTCCCTGCTCATGCTTGCAGTCCCACTCTCCTGCTCTCTCGCTCTTTATCAGAATAAATAAATAAAAAAAAGATGTCCACCAAAATATTAACCATGGTTGTGTTTAATCAGTAGGGCCATTTTGACCTTTTCCCCTTTAAATATTTTGGGAATTTCCTAGAATAAGGACATCTTTTTACAATAGGGAAGAAATTATAAAGACTATAGATCTAAGCAGCATAGCTTAGATTGAGGAGGTCCAAAGACATTTCAATACACTTACTTAAAAAAAATTTTTTTTAATCTTTATTTTTGAGAGAGACAGAGACAAAGCACGAGTGGGGAAGGGGCAGAGAAAGAGGGAGACCCAGAATCCGAAGCAGGTTCCAGGCTCTGAGCTGTCAGCACAGAGCCCAAAGCAGGGCTCAAACTCACAGACCGCGAGATCATAACCTGAGCCGAAGTTGGATGCTCAACTGACTGAGGCACCCAAGCACCCCAACAATCCACTCATTTTTATAGTAGAAGAAATCAGGCCAGTGAAAAACTTCTCATACAGATTAATAAGCCAAGTATGAGGCTACTTTTAAAGTATGCCAGAGATCTCAAATACCTCCTACATAATTTTTACAGGGCAGAGTTTTCTTATGGCTCTTCAAATATTTACCTTTAAAACTACCTCTTCAGGAATGCAATAGCTTTTTACCCAAATTAACTGGGGTTGTGGCATTTGTTCGGCTAGAAAACCAGCCACGGGCAACATAGACATTCCTAGCCAAGTTCAAGTCCACAACAGGAAACTCTTAACTATCAGAGCCTTGCTCCAAGTCCTATCACAGCAGTGCTCGGCCCACGGAGACGCCAAGAGGTACACACACTCGGGATGAACTCTCTTACAACAACAACGCTCAGTTACTAAGTCATCAGAGGAACCCAGATCTGACTGAAGGTCCCGCCCTGGCTGTAACTCACCCACATCTGCACTCATCGCCAGCCACCGTGGGGAGCCACTGCTCTATGGGGACAGGGCTTCAGGGTGATGAAAAGTTTTGGAGTAGACAGAGGTGATGGTTGCCCAACACCGCGAATGTATTAAATATCACTGAATTGTTCACTGTAAAATGGTTAATATTGTTAACCATTTGCGTGCATTTCACCTCAATGATTTTTTTTCAATCCGTATACTGGCCCCAAAGAGATTTTGGCAGGAGTTATCAACTCCCGTGCCTTTTCTGACTTATTCCAGACACACGCTCACACTGAGAGAAGTGCCATAAAATGTAAATGCTTCCCAGCCAGGGAACGGCTCACGCGTTCACTCGAGGAACTGTGCAAGCACTTGCTGTGCCAGGCAAGGTGGATGCGGTCCTGCTGGCCCCCGGAGGTGCCACCTGGAGTGGGTCCAGGCTTTAAGGAATTCTGACTCAACACAGGATCCAGCAGGGAGCCACGAAGCAGTGTCAAGCAGGACAGTGCCACAATCAGATGTGTCCTGTGGATGGCCACTCTGATGGCAGGGGGAGAGTGGAATAGCAATGTGTAGTAAAGGGCATGGCGACAGGACCAGAAGCAGACAAACCCTTTAGGAGGCTACTGCCGGGCACTAGAGATAGCTTGGCCGAGGCATTAACAGTGCTCTGGGAAAGGCAGTCTGGTTTGAGAGAGAGCAAGGATGTGGCCTAACGCCCCTGGGGACGGCCCCGACGGAAGCACAGCATGGCAGCTGCTTGGGTGGGTGCCTGGGAGACACCACTGCAGTACAGTGGACAACAGCCCAGCCCTGGACTGAATGTTGGGGACAGAGGGGCCAAGTGTCCAGGCCACCATCCGGTTCACTCAGCTGGCGGCTGCCTGGATGTGGCTCCTGGCCCACAGAGGCTTGAGCAGGGAGGGGTAGAGACACAGATCAGTACAAGAGCAGTGCTGGTATGCCATCCAAAGGGTAGGGGTTTCACAGAAGGCACACAGGAGGCTTGCTTTCCCAGGCCAGTGTGGGGTGTTGATTTAACTATAAATATCACTGACCTAAATAACCTAACCATGACTTCTAACACATTTCCACAGGTCAAGCCACCTCGGGACCTTGGAGCCCACCTTCCATCCCCACCAGCCTCCTGCTCCACGGCTGTACCGCCACCCACCATGTGCCAGGCTCCTCCTGCTCCAGCACTCCATTAAGGTCCTGGGGCAATGGGGACAAGCCTGGAAGGCAGCAGGCTCTGGAGCAAGCAGGAGATGAGCCAAGTTTCTTCTGAAGGGAGAGGCGAAATCAGCACCAGAGAGAGGCTGAGGCGACGGGGGGGCAGGGGGGTACACCAGGGCGCCCATCTGATCTGCTGTCCCCACTGAGTACGCATGCAGGAAATGACCCAACATTACTGAAAAAAATAAAACTACTGGTTTGTTTTACTGCTTTCCTTTGGTTTATTAAATTAGCTATTCTGATGATTAGCTAATTAGCTAATTATTAAATTAGCTATTCTGATGATCAGCTATTCTGATTTCCCATTTTTTTAATGGGAAATTAAAAAAAATCAAATGTTAAGATCTGTTCTTCAGGAAAGGCATGGACTTGTTTTTAAGGAAGAAAGGATTAAAAAATGTTGCTGATACTGTTAAAGGTTCACATTTTTGAATCTCTAAATATTATTTCAACTGGGAAATAAAACATGACTTGGAAATCTCAAATGCAGTCAGGTTTTCTTTTGTGTTATTAATAGCATGGCAGATAAAGGGGATCTGGATCTTTCATCTCAGGAAACTGATCTAGTTTTTATTTTTTAAAAATCAAATTATTTTTGGAAACGAGATGTCCTTTCTCTCCCCAAAACTATTTTAAACCAGACTCAATGGCTTTAAATTTTTTTCTGCTGAACCAATATTGTATAATCACTCCATCAGCTGTGATTTAAGCGGGTTTTCTCTGCCTGCATTTGTCCAGCTGAAGCCTTGTTCTCCACCTGCGGGGCGCATGTAGTCTGTGGTAGGAGAGTGAGTCTGATAATGAGGTCTTTTTTACTCAAGTGTAAGAAAATATCTCTAGTAAACAAAGACAATAATGCTAAAGTCCTTGTTTGTAAACAGCAGTCCCAAGATGACCAAACATACAGGAAGCAGGAGAGACAGGAGCAATAGTTTCAACCAATAGTGAATGAGCCTGTATTACTCACAGAGACGTCACAGGGCATCAGCAGCTGTGGACAACCATCAGCTGAAGCATACAAGGACCTGGGAAACCCTGTGCCTCTGAGCAGAGGCTCAGAAATAGGTATCGCCTATTTGGGGTCTTGTGTAAATCACCCACGACTATCGTGTGTTCAGTAGCTAAGTGAGACATTATATACTTAATTCGCTTTCAGAGTGATAATGAAGTATCCCAAAGTAACTATTTTCTATTAAGGTAGCACTATTCTTACCCTCCTATACATACACGCACAAACACACACACGCACATAACACATGATTATTTCCTCTAATTTCCATATCTACCCTACAATTAAAATGTGTTTAAAGAATAGAGATATCAAGGTGTCAAGGGGCACCTGGGTGGCTCTGTCAGTTAAGTGTCTGATTTCTGATGTCATGAGCTCAGGTCATGATCTCACGGTTCCTGAATTCAAGCCCCGCCTGCTTGGGATTCTCTCCCACCTCTCTCTTTCTGTCCCTACCCAGCTCACGCTCGCTCGCGCTCTAAATAAATAAATAAATAAATAAATAAATAAATAAACAAACTTAAAAAAAAGAATAGAGACATCAAGATTAGTGTTTCTCAGCCTTTAAGCCAAACCTCTTTTAAATGAACATAAAAATCTTCCACCTACTTTCAATATTATTTGAAATTTCAAAATTAACTACTATTAAAAAAAATTAACTACTATTAAAGTTAGTATAATACAACACATGCTAGTCTCCAGAGTTTGTCGATCTTAGATTATGATACTCCAAAATATAGCTGATAGAACACTTGAAATCCTAAAGTTGTCTGAGGCAGCAAAGCCCCTAACCTTGTTTTCATTACTTCCTCAAATATGGCGGCCCCTAGGACATTCCTGACGACCACATGCAAGTGAAACCACCTAGAGCCCCTACTGCAACCTCCTTCACTTGCACTGCCAGCCGGGTCTTTAGGTCAGCCTCCTGACTTCCTCGAGCCTTCTCCAGGGGGCACCTGCAGCTGCAACAGCCAAAGTACCTTGGGAGTTCCAGGTCCCATCTGTCCCCCAGCACAACTTGTCCTTCAGGAGGCGCCAGAGGTGCCTTGCTTCTCCCGGATTCCAGCACCTATCCCAGAGTACTCGGTGGGCTGCCGTGCCTGTCACCTGTCACCAGCCCACAAAGAAAACCCTCTGTGCTCCTCCTCCCACACATCCCATGACGACAGTGATAGAGAAGCTGACATTTGCTGGGCACAGATTCATACCGATACTGGGCTGGGCACTTCCCTTCAAGTGAACATCCTCCCTTCAAGGAGAGATTTACAGGGGCGCCTGGGTGGCTCAGTGGGTTAAGCGGCTGACTCAGTTCAAGTCATGATCTCACAGCTCATGATTCGAGTCCCGCACTGAGCTCTGCGCAGACAGCTCAGAGCCTAGAGCCTGCTTCGGATTCTGTGTCTCCCTTTCTGCCCCTCTTGCACTCATGCTCTGTCTGTCTCTGTCTCTCAAAAATAAACAAACACTTAAAAAAATTTTTATATGAGATTTACAAAAAGTTTTAGCTGGAGGTGTCTCCGTGAACCCCCATCCTCAAATGGATTCTAGAACAGACAGATCCCAAGGGCACCTGGCAGGTTACAGCACTCTACCTGAACAGCCGATGTCTGACATTCTTCCTGGGTGTCACATTTTATAGATAATAAGGTAAATCCTCTGATACATGAAGAATACGTAAGGGATATACACCAACAAGAAAAGGATCAATAACCCAACAGGGAAATAAGGAAATATAAATGGCTCCTGGACATTTGAAAACCACCTCACTCAAAAAACAAAAACAAACAAACAAACCTATAACAGAACCCTCTTCCCATCTAGTAAATCGGCCATTCCACTGGCAAGCACGCAGGAAACAGGCCCTCACACCCTACTGATACAGAGGAAATGACCTTAACAGAGGGCACCTGGTAGTACCCATCGACTCACCCGGGCAGGCACACAGCCGCTGCCCCCACAGTCCCATTCTTGGAAACGATCATTCTATCACATCTCAGTGCAATGACTTATGTGCAAGATTAGTCACTGTAGTGCTAACTGTAATCATGAAACATTAGAAACAATCTAGATGCCTGTCAACAGGAAATAGTTAAATAAATTATGCTGCATCCACACCATAGACTGCTCTGCAGGTATACAAAGAATGAGGGTGGGGTGCCCAGCTGGCTGTCAGTTAAGTGTATGATCCCCCAGTTTGGGCTCAGGTCATCTTCGTACAGTTGTGAGATCGAGCCCCGTGTTGGGCTCTGCCCTAACCGAGCCTGCTTGGGATTCTCCCTCTCCCCAACCCATGTTCTTTCTCTCTCAAAATAAACAAACAAAAAAAGAATGAGGGTGCTCTTTATGTTCAGACACAAATGCATATATTACGTCAATCCATGACGTATCAGTAAAGGAAAAATCAAGAGCAGAGCTATAGACAGGTATTTTGATATACACACATGTATGTGTGTAAAAGGGAGACAGAGAATGCATGTTTATATATTCACAAACTACTTCTGGAAAGGAGTGTGTGGGTATATGCAAAACCAGGCCAGAGACTTTTCACTCTATACCCTCTGTCCACTTAAATTATGAATCGTGTAAATCTATTACCTACTGCCTACAACATGCCAATTCAGAACTCGAGCTCCCTTTGAGGAACAATAAACAAAACTATGGTACATCTAGCAAGTTAAATACCAGGCTGCTGCTAAGGAGGAGACGACAAATCCATTTGTACTTTTTGGGAAAGAAGCCGAGGACGTCCTGCTAAATGCAAGGAAGCAGGGTGCACAAAGGTCTGCACAGTACCAGCCTGTGTGCACATGCACACACAATGAAAGACGTGCACTTTCTGCTTTACGACCATGCATGCAGGGCATGGGATCTTTTCCAGACCTTCACCACCGTTTCCAGTGTGAGAGCAGGACCCCTTCCATCTGGGCTACTATGAACATGGCCACAGGGTAATCCTTCAGTGAGATGAGGGAGACTCTTTCTCCATCCCATCTTAGGGCAACTTCCAATGTTTTGGCTAAAGACGCTTTGGCAAGCATTTTCACGTTTTAGCTACACTAACCACCAGTTTCTCCTTGTTGTCTTACTTATTGCACACCTACTATGTGCCACGTCACCATGTCAATAAATTTACACTTATTTCATTTAACCCTTGTAACAAACGAGATAGCTGTGGTTTTTATTCCCATTTCAGAGATGAGAAAACCGATGCTTAGAGAGCTTAAGTAATTTCCTCAGGCTCTGAGTCATATTTGTAATGTAGACTTACTCCAGACCTTAAGTTCTTCCCTCCAAGACCCTGGCTGAAGCCTTTAAAAATAAAAAGATAGGGGTGCCTGGGTGGCTCAGTCAGCTGAGCGTACGACTTTGGGTCAGGTCCTGATCTCACAGTTCATGAGTTTGAGCCCCACACTGGGCTCTGTGCAGTCAGCATGGAGCCTGCTTGGGATCCTCTGTCTCCCTCTCTCTTTGCCCCTCCCCTGCTCAGTAGCTTCCTCTCTCAAAAATAAATAAATATTTAAAAAAAATTTTTTTTAGTAAAAAAATAAAAATACCCAGATCATCATTCCCCATTGGGTCCTCCACCCCCACCTTCTGTGGCCCCTGTGCTTGTTTGGGCCCTAACAGAAGCCCTGACAGAGCAGCCGGGAAGCACGGTTTCCCACAGCCAGTTAGACCTGTGTAAGAGTCAGTGCGTGTGTCTGTCTCAGATCCACTACCTGCCCATCTGCCCATCTTGGGTTTTAGGAACACAGTGGGGATACAGGACAGACGTGGGGCGAACATTTCTTAGCTGCCTACTGTGTGCGTGGTCTGATGCTGATATGCACTATCTCATTTACTTCTCAAACACCCCAGATCCAGACCAGGAGGCTGTGGCTATCGGCAGTGACAGACAGCTCTGGCTGGAGCACTACCGGCTCACCCTCCACTCCTGAGAGGTGCTCTCTGGTCCAGGCATTTTCTCTACAACGTTAACTTCCATCTTTTTTTTATTTACTTTTTTAATGTTTATTTGTTTTTAAGAGGGAGAGAAAGAACTTGATAAAAGAACCCCCAAATATTTGTTTCAAATCTCTAAAAAGAACACACCAAAATACCATATTGTTTTTCTGGCTGATGGGATTCTGAATGATTTGATTTTCCCTCATATCATTCCATAGTTTCTAAACGTCCCACACTGAACATTACTTCTTTTGTAAATGAAGAAGTTATACAAACAATGAAACAATGACAAAAGAAACAGATGTGAACTATAAAAAATTATATAGTAAAAGAACACATCAATTGTCTTGCTACTTCCATTTTACTCAATCCCCACTTTGTGCCACGAAGCCTGGGGAGAAAGGTGGGTGCTTTAGAACATGTAAATGCGTATCTTCTGTCCCCAGTACTATGTCCATCCTAACAGGAAATAAGCTTTTTCTGCCAACAGAATTCTGGACCTAGATTATGGTAACAAAATCAATCTGAAATACCTAACGTGCAATTGTTAAAGCCTAGAAGCCTGCCTACCTAGCCTAGGTAAATACAGTTTAGGGTTGAATGGAGAATCTAGAGGTAGGGGGTTCAGGAGGTATAAACACTAGAAGAAAAAGAAATATCAAATAGTCAAGGAATGCAAAAGATGAGCAGGAATGACAATCTGGGCTTGGAAAGAACAAGGCTGGGAGACCAGTTGGAGGCTGACGTGAGGACCCAAGAATCCAATGGCCGCTGCCATGGCGCTAACGGTGAGGGGGCCTGAGTGGGTGGGGACACAGGAAGCTTGGGCAACTACTTTTGTTGTACTCCCAACCCATCTGGTAAAGCTCGGAGCACAAAGCAAGCATCGATTAAGAGCAGAATGGACAAGATGTGCTTTATGGCTCAGATTCTGTGGATCTGGTCTCACACAAAAGAGACGATAGTCAGCCAAATGCTTGTCAACTTTGTAAACCTGTTCTAGGAAGTGACTACACCAATTCTGTTATTTTGTGATCATTTATACCAAACTATGTCCCAACTACTAGATGGACTACTTTTTTTTATTACTAACATCTCTCATCTAAAACTACCAAAGCTCTATTTGAATTAAAACCTGAAATATCAAATACTATCTGAAACCTCAAAACCAGAGCATAAAAACTGATTTTTAATGGGGCACCTGGCTGGCTCAGTCAATGGAACACACGACTCTTGATCTCAGGGTTGTGAGTTCAAGCCCCATGCTGGCTGAACAGATTAATTAAAAATCTTTAAAATTAATTATTTTAAGAACACAAACTCTAGAAAGAAAGAAGGGAGGGGTGCCAGGCTGGCTCAGTCGAGTAAGCACCCAACTTCGGAGCAGGTCATGATCTCGCAATTCGTGGGTTTGTGCCCCACAGAAAGCTCTGTGCTAACAGCTCGGAGCCTGAAGTCTGTTTGAGATCCTCTGTCTCCCAGTCTCTCTGCCCTTCCCCCACGCGCACTCTGTCTCTGTCTCTCTGTCAAAAATAAATACCGAAGAAAGAAGGGAAAGAATCTCTCAAGCCATGCATCAAAACCACTTGTAATCCATCTTTTCAGTCTTTTTATTTGAAAGCATATACCAGCATCTCCTGTTGTAAAAAATTTTTCCAACTGATAGACTTTAAACAGCAAGTTCCGCTGCTGATCTTGGCTGTTCAATTTTGACCTGTCAAGAGCATCCCTTCCCTTACATTGGCCACTCTGCGGTAGATTCAAGCTCTTATCTTACAGAAGGAGAGGAATTTAACCAACTCTCTGGGAATCGCAGCATCCTCTGACTGTTCTCAGAAATCTCACACACTCTCGATCCCAAACCTAATTATTCTTTGGAAAGAGAACATTTCCCAAGACAACTATTACTACCATCCAGCTGAGACTTAACAGTTTTAAGAGCAAACAACTCCAAGCCCTCTATTTAGAAAAGCGTAAGAGACCCCACGGCACCTGGCATTAAAGTCACGAGAACAAGGATGTTTCAGAAGTTTCCATGCTTGGTTTTTTAACTAGACCTATTAGCACCAAAAACTCTGGTGCCTTCTTTTCAGTGCTGAGGAGGAACCTGTTCAAATCTGCCAGCACTGAACCAGTGGCCTGTACAAGTCAGAGTTGCCAGCACATGGCTTCTTTACCCCCTCTTCCCTCTGTGTGCCTTCTCTTAAAGAAGAAAAAGCAAGAGGGGCACCTGAGTGGCTCAGTCAGTTGAGTGCGCGACTTCGGCTCAGGTCATGATCTTATGGTTGGTGGGTTCGAGCCCCGCATTGGGCTCTGTGCTGATCACTAGCACAGAGCCTGGAGCCTGTTCCAGATTCTGTGTCTCTTTCTCTCTCTGCCCCCCCCCTGTTGACACTCTGTCTCTCTCTATCAAAAATAAATAAATGTAAAAAAAAAAATTTTTTTTTTTTAAAGAAAAAGCAAGAGATGGGAAGGGAAATAGTAGGAAGGAGAGGAAAGGGACAGGAAAGAGGAACATGGCCCTCCCCAACCAGCACATCCGGCTGGACCAGGGCCCCTTCTCTGACTTCTGTGTAACAACCTCCTTTTTCTCTTTACAGACCTTCTCCTGATCTATCACCTTCTTCTACTTCAACTTTTAAGTTTAAACTTTCCCTTGTTTACCTATAACTTGACAGACAAGGACAAGCTTTACTGATGCCGATAAAATGCCTCAGATCAGCGGCAAACAGAGAAATCTGTTTCTCTGGTTTGCTGGATTACGGAAGTGGTCAAATCTGGCAGAAGCATAAATTTACAGGAAGAGAACAATTCATTTGTATTAACTATAGAAGGTGGGAGAGAGGGGACCCAACTATATTTTCTGATCAATTCCATAACCTTCCCATTCAAAATTACTTTCTCTTTTAAATGCTTTGCTGAATTCGCCACATTTCCTAACGTGAACAGGCATTCCTTTTACACTCAGAGCAGGGTTTCTTGTGTCTTAGTCTACTCATAAAGATGACTTTTCAAAAAGTTTCTCTGAAAGAGCTGAAATGTCTTCAGCTATTTCATATACCTATGTTTGGTTGTTACCAAGGTGATCTACTCTTGGCACCCACAAGAGGAGACCCCAATATTCTCACAGAGACTATTAGAAAAGGCAGAAGACATCAAACCTTAAGGAACCTTAAACACTTTTGCCAGCTGTGAACTTGGCACTGGAACATTAACGTGCTCAAACAACGGGCTGTATGACCGGAGGGCCTCTGCCAACATGAAGTTCCCGCTACTGACTTGGTTTCCCCGGACACCCCCCAGGTTCAGAGGACACAAGAGATACCGACACAAGAAAACTGCAGAGCAAACACATGACCTTTCCCTGGCTGGTGTCCTTAGGGTTCAAGTCTCTTTGCTGTTTTCTGGTTCTAATTTCTTGCCCTGTGGAATTCACCCATATTACACATTTCCTAGTGGCCTTTAAAAGCATACAAATTTTCCTAACAAGATTCCTGTGGGTAAGGAGATCTTTTGTTATGTTTCTACTATTTAATATCAATTCTAATCACACGATCTAACTTCTGTGAACACCAGGGCTTTGCAAGTCTCTGGGTCTTACAGTGACCTATTCATTATTCATTCATAGGAGACCGACATACTGAGCCTTCATACCGACATTCCTTCACCTCTGCTCCCACCAGAGCATCAGCTATGGCAGTTCAATCCCCACCCACCCCATCTCTTTCCTTAAAAGCATTCCCGAGAACATCTGTTTGAATCAGAAGATAATCCACCACACCTGTCAGTACCACTGACGTGCAGCTTCTGCCTTCCTCCCTGGCTGTGAACCACCTGGAGCCAAGAGCCCAAGTGATCCAACTGATAGTTTACCTAACGCACTGTGTGAACTGTACACTTCAGACAAAGCCGTGTACTCCACCTTCCCATAGAACTATCAGGAGAGTTCCAGAACCACCATTAGTGCTCAGGTTGTCATTCTATGAATTTAGTATCCGAGACCTTCTGGGCCAAAAGAGGAACAGGGAGACACAGATGTACATCCCAAGAGCAGAGAGCCAGTGACCCAAATAATCCTACCAGTTGGACAGTGGAAAAAGAACAGCTCTGACCTGGCCCCCTACACCCATCCTGTTAACAAGCAAATCATGCAAAATGGTCTTTTATCTTACTTCCCGTTTTCTTAGGCAGCAATTTCACTAGTAATTAAATATAGGCAATACAGCTTTCCTCCCCATGAACTATTTCTTTATCAACATTTCTTTAACAGTCCTCATTTGACTTTTGTTTTCATCCATTTTCCTTCTGCCGCTTTGCCTTCTGCTTTCTCACAGGCTCTGCAGAAGCTCATGTGAACACACTTCCCGACATCCCTGCTTCCAAGTCATGCCTGTGGTTCATGTACCGACCCTTCACGGCCTTTCCCCCCTGCCGCCTTTCTCTCCTCCAGGCAGCGTGAGTCCATGATGACAACTCTATTTCTCCTCTTTTTCATCCCCATTTTTGATACTCACTTCGATAGCTCAATATAGGTAAAAATTCTCTAAGTTCCCTAATGAAACTGCTAGAGTGTTAAGATGACCTATATTCATATTACATTTATCCAACTACATATTATGTCCACATTCTCAGCTCCCACATACTTGCAGGAATTCGTCGTGAAGATGGATGTGGAAAACTAATGCTCTGAGGAACACTCCCTTCCCACCTCCACTCCTATGAAGAACGGTAGAGGGGGCACCTGGGCGGCTCAGTCAGTTAAGTGCTGACTTTAGTTCAGGTCACGATCTCGCAGGTTTGTGAGTTTAAGCCCTGAGTCGGGCTCTGTGCTGACAGCTCAGAGCCTGGAGCCTGCTTCGGATTCTGTGTCTCCCCCTCTCTCTGCCCCTCCCCCATTTGCACGCTCTTGCTCTCTCAAAAATAAACATTAAAAAAAACTTAAAGAATGGTAGAGGGAAAACCCCCAAAACAGACAAACCTTTCTGTAATAAGAAATATAAAAAGCAACAAAAAGGCTGACACTGGACCAGAGCAGGCTCTGAGCCCAGTAGACCTCAGGAACCCCACAGCTCCAGCAAGGAGACAGGGCTCCAGAGCCAACACCCAAGGGGGAAAAGAACCAGGTCCAATGCTCAAAGCCAGGACCCAGCAGGTCATGTCATGGTGGGCACCCCTGAGGGAGACATAAGACCTGGTTCTGGACTGGATCCAGGATGGGAGAGTGCAAAACCATAGCAACAGAAGTGCAGGGTGGCAGGGAGAGGGAAGAGGGAAGAAAATCTCAAGAGAAACACTCAGAGAAGGATTTCACACCAAATGAAAAGAGAACAACTGGAGAGTTACTTTAAAATAAGTACATTAGGGTCCTCGGTGGTTTAAATACACATTTTTAAACAACACAAACACTTACACACAAGAAATTAAGAACCAAAAATAGGCAGGAATGAACCAAACAGAAATCTCAGAAATAAGAACTATAATCAATGCAACAAAAATTCAACATAAACACATGACACAAGGAACTAGTAAACTGGAAAATAATACTGAGGAAATCCATCCAGAATTATCACCAGGAAAAGATATCCAAACCTTGAGAGTGTAGTTAGAGAGAAACACAGACTGACTGGAAAGCTCTACTGTGTGATTAACAGAAGTTCATCCAAGAGTTGAGAACAAGATACAGTTATTTTCAGACGTATAATGACAAAGGCGGTGACTGTTCACAGACCCACAGTGTTTTTTTGTTTGGTTTTGTTTTTGTTGTTGTTGGTTTTAAAGAGAAGTGAGCAAAGAGGGAGGGAGAGGGGGATAGACAGGGGAACAAATAGGAAAATGGACAACAAATGCGTGGACATCAAGAGGGAGGGAGAGGGGGATAGACAGGGGAACAAATAGGAAAATGGACAACAAATGCAGAGCATCAAAATCGGAACATGAAAGTAAGTCCACGTAATCTCTTGACCGTAACAACAGGTGGGTGTGAGGCAAAGGCAAGCTCCGCCTCTTTTCTCTCACACAGAGCCTGAGGGCGAGTGGTCGGCTGGGGAGGCAAATCAATAATCAGGCACGAAACCCTCCTTTTCATTTTTCAAAGATGATCAGATTTAAACGTGAAAAAACAACTTGCCTCATTCTCTAGAAAGCTTGAGTCAAATCTAAGCCTTCAACACAGCAGCAGATACAGTTTAAAATTGTCACTTTATAGGAAGACAGAAAACAGTGATTCGAGGTGTAAAATCATTGGGACATCTCTGAATTAACAGGGTTAAAAAAAAAAAACAAATCAAAATGTGAATGCAAGTCGGGTCAATCAATGTGCATGTTCACATCTTTCTTCCTGAGTGAATGCCACAGTGAGACAAATTCCAGGACCATTCAGTAAGGAATCCTAGAATAAGGTATTTTCTCACCCTTAACCTGATTCCCAGTTATTAAGAGAAAAACAGCCAGAGGCCAAGTTCTCTCTGAAGAGCTTTCCCCTTTTTTGAACCCACACTTCATGTAACTTCATACACATCAAATCATATCCTACATCTGGAAAAGATTAGCACTTATTATAATGAATATTTGTAATCAGCCTTATCTAACTGATAACGCTTGTCCAAGTAAAACTACATCTTGGATGCTATTACCATAATACAAGGCATAGACTTGTAGGTTCCAAATGAGAAGTCATCCATCATTCTCCTACTTTGCAATAAAAGTCCAAAGTCGGGTTTGGGGGTGTTTCGCTAGAACACAGTTGTGAAGACAGAATTAAGCTCGGAGCACGCTCCAGTAAGCACTGGGCTGACTTTATGATGTTCCCACCAATGCTCGCTTCCTTCCTGGAGCTAATCCCATCAGGTGACCGGGCAGAAAGTAGTAGAGACAAAACCGGAGCCAGCCAACAGGGCTCCCAAAGACTATCTCACGTGAAAAGCATTTGGTCTTCAAATGCCTTAACCTTCACTGACAACAGGGGTATTAAAACTAATCCTATGCCAATTCAATACAGAAATTACATGAGAGTGATTCAAACTAAGAAAAGAAGGGAACATAGTTACCGGAAGAGTAAAAAAAGCGGGGTGCTTTGCTTCATCTTCATATTTGCCTTCAGCTGAACTTCCAGCCTCCATGGATTTGGACGTAGTGTTCTTACCAATACCCATCATTAAGAGAAAATGAGTAGTTTGGCCGCTGGACTGGAATGGCTGGAAGGGAAGGCTTGCTCAAGCGAGGAGTCCAGGATCCGAGTTGGCTCTTCCGGTGCCTGGAGCGCCCAATTCTCAGGCAGAGACAAGCCCCACAAGTGCCATCTCTTAGCACCTAGAAAGAGAGGAAGCAGCCAGATCACCACGAGCACACAAAGAGCACAGGACACACATCCACAGCATTTCCTGTGGAGAGGCAGAGTGTAAGTCACAGCTGGACATCAAGTCCCCACTACTTTGGTTACCACACGCAGATTCTCGATTGCCCCCCAGAGTGGGGAGTCACTGAACTGGACCATCAGAAACACCCAAATCCAAGGATGAAAAGGCAGCATGGGGGTTTCTTTGGTGTGCATTACGGTACAGATCTCACAGCCCAGCACCACCCAAGGGAACTTGCCACAGTGATGAAATGTTCTGCGTCTGCCATGTCCAATCCAGTAGTCACCGCCCACAGGGCTCTTAGTACTGAGCCCTTGAAATGTGGCTAGTGCAACAGAGAAAATGAATTTTTACTTGTATCTAATTATAACTGACTTGAATTTAAATAGTCACGTGTCACTAGTGGTAACCATAGCCAATTTACAAGGATCAAAAATTCTGAACTGCCTATAGGTGCCCAATTAAAGGCAGGGAGAAACATTCAAAAGCATTAAAAAAAAAAAAAAGAAAAGAAAAGGAGATAAAACTAACCTAGGATTAAATGGCTGGAGTTCTAGACATGTCAAGTTGACCTTTAAATGGGCTAGAATGCCACATAAAACACAGAGCCAGAACATTCCGTATCAATCAAATGACAACATAAACCTAAACAGGAAATCCGAGAGACAAAATAGAGGGCAAGAGATGAGGGAGGAAGGGGAGAGCACAAGGTAGACCCAGGATACTTGGACAAACAGACACTGTTTGAGTAGGAAAGTACAATGCTCTAGGCTAAGAAAAAAAAATCTAAGCAATAGTCAGGAGTAGGAAATCACCGGAACAATTCTATGTGGCCAAATTTTAGTGAAGAAAATTAAAAACTCAAATGTCAAACAGAAGTAGGAATGAAAGAGATCTACCCCCAAACTAACGAGCATTTCAGGAATTTCAGCTTCCAGAAATGAGAGGACATAAAGGATCCCCACAAGGATTGGCAGGTGTACAATAAAACATGCCTAAGTATGCCCAAAGTTTTATTTAAAAAAAAATCAGAATCAGGTAGGGGTGAAAAGGGACAGAACATCCATTAGAAAAATGTCAGATCTCAGCGCCAATTACTCTTCTGACCGAAAATGAATAACCCAGCCAAACTTGGCTCAGGTCATGGTTGCAGGGTTGTGGGATGGAGCCCCATGCCCAGCTCCATGCTGACCGTGGAACCTGCCTGGCATGCATGCATTCATTCATTCATTCATTCATTCATTCTCTCTCTCCCCCGCTCCTTTCCCCCTGCTCACACTAAGTGAAAGAAAAGAAGAAAGAAAAAGAAAAAGAAATACAAGTAGGAAACCTCCTGTTCGAGGAATTCTGTTACAGACTTTCATTCAATAATGACTTTGGATGATCAAGGAGGAAAACTGAAATATAGACAAAATAAGAAAAGACAATCACACGGAATTTGAGAGTTTGGTAGTTAGAGCGCAAGAAGGGAAAATAAAGGAAATGGTTGCCAGAATGAATATCAAGTTGCCTCAGACTTTTTTGAGGGGCTCTTTTGTGGTTTTTTTAAAGTCTTGTTTTGGTTTTTAGTTTTCTTTCTTTTTTAATGTTTATTTATTTTTGACAGAAAGAGCATGAGCAGGGGAGGGTCAGAGAGAAACAGGGAGACACAGAATCCGAAGTAGGCTCCAGACTCTGAGCTGTCAGCACAGAGCCTGAAGCAGGGTTTGAACTCACCAACCACGAGGTCATGACCTGAGCCAAAGCCAGACGCTCAACCAACTGATCAATCGACTGAGCCACTTAGGCACCCCTTTAGTTTTCTTTTAATGTTTATTTTTGAGAGACAGACAGACAGACAGATAGAGCGTGAGCCAGGGAGCGGGCTGAGAGGGAGACAGAATCCAAAGCAGGCTCCAGATTCCTAGCTGTCAGCATAGAGCCAGATGTGGGCTTGAACCCATGAACCATGAGACAACCTGGAGGGGCTCCTTTGGTTTAAGTATGCATGTACATTTTGCATTCTTGGTCACATCCTATCCGTGTCTGTTGAAAGCAGCAGCTCTCAACCAGGAGTGACCTTCCCTCCAGGGAACATTCGGCAACATCTAGAGCCATCACAACCGGAAGACAGCTACTCACACGTGATAGGTAGAGGCCAGGAGTCCCGCTCCCATAATGGCCCCAAATGTGAATAAGCTGAGAACCCTAGTGTAAAAACATTTTCCTCCTCCTAAAAATGGCACCCCAATGTGCCATGTGGATCCTTGGCACAAGATCCCTCCCCCAAGGGATGCATGTTCCACTTTGGGAAGAGGGATTGTGTATGTCACCAGATACAGCCAACTTGATAATGGAGTAAAATCTGTGGGACTTACGGCAGTGTTGGGACTTTATAAATAATTTTCCTATTTCAGTAACAGGGATGAGCAGGTCATATTTTTCTTTACCATTTCTGCTGCTTGGAGGGGATAAGGGACCCATTTTCCTCTTTAGTCTCCAATACATAAAAGTGGGGACTTTTAAAGTTGTTTTTAAAAAACATTTAATTCATTTTTGAAAGAGAGAGAGAAACAGAATGCATGTGGGGAGGGGCAGAAAAAGAAGGAGACACAGATTCCACAGCAGGCTTCAGTTCCGTCAGCCCAGAGCCCGACACAGGGCTGGAACTCATGAGCTGTGCAATCATGACCTGAGCCGACGCTGGATACTTAATCAACTTAGCCACCCAGGTGCCCCAAAAGTGGGAACTTTCTATACTCAGAGGAGACACTGCTTAGAAAACACTGAAGGCTCTCCCTGTAGACCTAACAGAGATTACTCAGGTAATATTACCCTTTTTTTCCTGCATTCCTCAAGTGTTTTTACAACAATTCCAAAACAGAACCAAACAAAGAATTCAGAGCAAAGGCAAAGTCGGCCAAGAGGTAGGAGCATCCTACTTTTGCTGTCCGCCTGCTCTGTGGCCACGGGTGGGGCTGTGTCTGTGTGTGGCCGCCCAGGTTCCTGGAGCGCACTGGACACCCCCCCCCCCCGAACTACAGGAGCCCCATCTTCTGTGCTTGCCAGTCCTTTCTGTGCGGACCTGCTTCCGCTCTGTGGTCAGCATGCTCTGTCCTCCTGAGCCTCGGATACACCTTTCAGTGATTCTGTCTCTCGCATTCTCTGTCTCCCTTCACTGGGGCCTCCTATGCCTGACACTACAGGTACAAGGCTCAGCCTGCTCATCTGGTTCCTGGGACGCCACCAACAGGTGAGTCCAACGGTGCCAGCTTGCCGTCATCTCCAGACTGCCCCTGATGACCAAAGTGAAGTAGACCAAACCCAGTGAGGTACCAGGGTACATCGGAGAAACAACAAAATGGGTTACAGGTGACAGTGGGCACACAGCTAGGACCAGCTAGTCCCGGGAGCATGCCAGGTTCAAGAGGTCCCACTCAACCAGCGTGGAGAGGAAGAGAATCAAAGGGGACTCAGAGAGGAGAAGGATAGTGGTCAGATCTGTGCTTTGGAAGGGACTTCTCTACTATGCGTGTGGTGGACAGAGACGATGAAGCAGAGGCTGAAGATCAGAAGCCTGGAGCGCCTGTGCACATGAGGCATGGGGGCTACAGGGCAGCAGGCATGGAAGAGGAGGAGGGAAGGTGGAAGGAGAGAATTAGAACTAGCACTCTCCATGTTGAGGGTCAGAGGAATAGTCAAGAGGGCACCAGGGGCTCTAACCTGGGAGTCCAAGATAGTGACAGCATATGGTATTTTTACTTCCAATCATGAAAATTCTGCAAAGACGTCTTAGAAATACAAAAGCATAAATCCCACTTAAAGCCCCCCTCTGCGATCCCTGCAGCACACCTACCTGGCAACTAACAAGGGGGCTGACTGCAAAAGACCCGGCCACGAACACCTCCCTGAGCCTTGTACACAAAGCAGTCAGCCGGCCCCAGCGCTGGCGGCCAGGCCTCACCAGCGGTGCAAGGGCTGTCAGCACACATCCGAGGGCAATGAGCAAGCAGAAAGCACACCAAGCTAGCCAGAGTAAATGCCCCCTGAGGCGGCGGCATCATCATCCTCATAAATGCAAGAGTCAGGAGAGTACCCTTAAAGTAGTTCTAATTCACATCTTCAGTGGGATTTCTGAAAAAGTGGTAACTGAAGGACCAAAACGAGTGCATAACTGCCAAAATAAAGTTCTTGGTAGATACACTTTTGGGAGCTAAGAATGCAAATTATTAGAACAATTCCACAAACAGATGTTACAGCCAGAAGCACCAATATCTGTGTAAGAGGAGTTTCCAGAGACAACAAGGGAGGGAGCCGATGTCTAAGGAGTCCAAGAAGTAACCGACAAAAATATCCTCCTGGTAAGACTTCGGATCCACCGGACATCTCAAAAGCTGGGCTAGAGGGAGTACTGAAAGCCGCCGCCCCCCGCAACACAGGCTGGCAAAACGTCTAAATTCTAGGAGATATAAAATCTCAACAACTTGTCAGGAAAGAACATACAGAAACAGACTGTTTTTTAAGGAAAGATCCGTCTATCATCTTTTATTATATTTTATAAAGACTTCTCATCTAATAGCAAAAACAAAAAAAAACCACAAACACACACGCGAAAAAGTGATGTTTCCAGCATTCCACCAGGAAAGAAGGCAACCCTAAAACTCCACATCCAGATGACCCCCAGTCGTCCACCACCCTTCAACATCCACCACCACCTATTCTAACAGAAACGCATCTTCCTATTTTTCAAGATTATACTAGTTAAGAGTGACACGAACTTCCAGTGCAGAAATCACAACTCTGCAGCCAGTCGTGTGGGGGACCACATTAATAACACTTAAGAATTTGCACACCCTGATGCCTTGGAAAACAGTCCGTGAAGAGGACTAAGGCTAAGATTTTGAGGCTCTTAAGACATTAAAACAAAATTCTCTTCCAGAAAGACCCTAATTGGCAGTCTCGCCAGCTACAAATTTGTCCGTCTCATCAAAGTTTGAGAACCCTAAGTCTGAGAACCCTGTGCCAGTGGATAATTTTTCAGAGGTTTTGTGATGCTCTGACTCATGAGTTTTCCATGGAGGCTAGCAAGTTCAGAGACCCTTCTGCAGTTTATCTCCTTATGCCCTTTGCTCTATGCTCAGTGTGGAGCCTGTTTGGGATATTCTCCCCACTCCCCCGCCCACTCTGTCAAAGATAAAAATTTTTTTTGAGTCACTACCCTAAAGCAAGCAGGAAACCATCACTGCCTCCCAAAAATTTTTTTTCAACCTCAAAATAAATCTACATCTGACAGAGTAGAAAACCAGCAATTTGGGAAATTCTGCTAGGAGCAAGTAGGAAAGTAAAATATTCAGATCTTTGACAAACTTCAATTCTCCAGGGGTTGAACCACCAGCTCTCCAGCCACCAATAATCATGAACAAATGCAGAGTAACAGCTTCAAATGAGCACTTCTTTGATCAACTATTCAGCCAGTGACCCTTTCTTTTGCATTTAATTTTATCTGACCAGTTCTCTGCTGTCCAGGAATGTGTCAACTCCCTACTGTGGCTTACTACGGCCACCTGACTTGGCAGTATGTCAGTACTACCCAAACAGAATTTAAAGGCTGAGCTGCTCCTGGAGTTTACTAACCAAGACTTTTTGTGTTTCTTGGGAGCAAAATGCAAGAAAACGTGTCTTCGAGTCACCATCTAGCAGTACCTAGTCCAAAGCACTTAATGGCTGAATGAAGTAACCACCAAGAGTCCTCTCAAAGGGCAGAATTCTCCATGTACAATTCATCTTTATATTCCCAGCTCTCAGCACAGGATACTCAATAAACATTAATGAAATACACATGTATCCCATATAGATGGCACTGAATGATACTACATCAAAAACATAAAGGCATGGCAAATCCAACTTTTACTGTTCTCCATAATGATACATGAAGAATAAGAATAGAGAGAATCAGTAGTTCATGTGCCTAAGACTTGCTTGGGAAGGTTATTCAAAATACAGATTTCTTCCACGCAAATATCTGTTAAGATAAAGTCTCAAAGCTGTTTTCATTATAACAGCCCCAATTCAAGACCTCAAAAGGTCCATCGACAGGTGACTGGATAAATGAGCCATAGTGGATCCCTACAAAAAACACTCAGCAATAAAAAGGAAGCAACTACTGATGTATAAAACGTGGGGGAAATGCATTCATGTTGAATGAAAGAAGTTGGACACACTACATGCTGCCCATTGCCTGACTGCTTAATCTACAGTGACAGGAAGCAGATAGTGGGGGAGGAGGAAGTGCAGGAAAGGAGGAGGGACTCCCAAAGGCAGAAAGAAGGAAACACTGAAGAAATATTCTATACCGTGGTTATGATTCTAGTGGCTCCATTTGTGTGTATATCCATTTATTGCACGTAAACTATACTTTGGTAAAAATCAATTTTCCAGGAAAAAAGAATATAAAAACTCCCATAATCCCACCAACTTAAAAAATGTTCCCTCCTCCAAATTCTGATTCACAGACCTATGTTGGGACCTGGAAACTTTTTTTTTTAATGGTTACTTATTTGGATGGGAGGGAGAAAGAGCACGAGCAAGGGAGAAGCAGAAAGAGAGAAAGAGAGAGACAGACAGAGGATCAGAAGGAGGCTTAGAGCTGACAGCACAGAGCCCACTGCAGGGCTCAAACTCACAGTGAAATCATGACTTGAGTTGAAATCGGAAGCTCAGTGGCCTGAGCCACCCAGGCAACCCCCCTGGGAACATTAACAGACGCACAAACATTCTGATGCTAGCGGTCCTCAGATTGCCCCTATTTTTGGATGGACTGTGTGGTGTGGGATAAAACTTTCTCTGCCTGTGAAACCTACCAGACAACTGAGAGTGTGATTAACAAGGAGAAGTTTGGGATAAAAAAACTCAAAACCTCCACTTGCCAAGTGGTAGTCTGGTACTTACCAAGGTACAAAACAAGAGCTTTCAGAGCTGGCCAGGTTCAATGATAAAGCACATTTTAGAAGCCAATCGGTGGCTCTCTCTGCTTAAATCCCATCATTAGGGGATTATAGTTGAACTGCGGCTGCACCATTAAATTCTGTTAAGTGCTAACATTTGACCTAAATGCTTTTAATCCATGACAAAAAAGGATTATTGGAACACATATCAACTTCTAGATGTTCAACTCCCTTTAATTAAATGAAAGGACTTAAATGGTTGCCTAATACATAGAAAGTTTACAATCCTGATGTTCATCGTAGCTATTATTATTCCCTGTTGGCAGCGACAAATGAACCACTGAGAGGTGGTTATTATTTGATCTTGTGATGATAGTTATGGTCAGCCTTTTCCAAAACACTCCAAGAACTTTTTCTCTTATTTTTCAAACTGCAAGTCATGACCCACCAGTAGTGGGCTATGATCTCAACTAGAATTTGTAAGACCATGAAATTTAACAGAACAAAAAACTTCAGAGCACATCTTAGGAGACACGGTTATCTAGTTTCAAGGTAAAATACTCTACTGTGGCTCAATCAAAACACACACACACCCCAAACACCCCTCCAAGTCACTGGTGTAACTAACGCCCTGCCGAGTGACGTAGAAGGCATATTCTAAGTGCCCAATTTAAGTCAGGTTATTTGCCGGCCTTCAAGTAACATACCCATAGAAATCATTTCTGCAAGTGGTGCAAGATGAGGACACTGATAAAGTATCATACTATCTCCTTGCTACAGGAACAGACTGTCCGGAACCAAAGCCTCCTAGTAGCCCTTCTTTAGCATCTATTGGAGCCCTACACCAAATGACCTCAATGGCGGCAATCAAGAAAATCTCCACTGCCCCGCAATGAGCAGGTGACAGCTTTTGTTCTGTCACTGTCTTGGTTTGTCGACTTTTCTCCCAGGAGGAAGAGAAGTTATAAGCTGGATAAACCTGCATTTTCAAAGGGGGGCCCAGAGTCAGCTGCCAGGTTCCACATCGAACATCTGCTGAGAACTCAGGAGGATCAGTCCTTGGGATGTCACACCCCTGGGGCCCAGGAGGTGCTCCCAGGTTGACAACCCTGCCCTGGGGGCGGAAGAAAAGGCATCTGGGCAAATACTGCTGGACTACCGGTGTATCCCCTCAACACGGAGTTGGGGGCCTCAACAGTGGGCCGCAGGGCCACTGGAAAGACATAGCAAATCTCCCTGGACTGTCACAGGGTAAGGGAGGATCATTCCTATTTGAAAAATATTTTATGGAGCATAAAGTGCAAATCCACAAGTGACAAGATGAAACAGAAGATGTCAGAGAACACTCTGCTGCAGAGGCCCTAGAACAGAGGAAGCTCTAGACACAGCCTGACTCTAAAGCCTGAGAGCTCTTTAATCCAGGCTGAGAGGGGACCGGATTTACGCGGATGTCAGTTTACACACAGGCTGAGCCATGAAAAGCCATGGTCATGGGATCCAGAGGGCAAGACGCTGACTCGTCGACTGCTCGGTCAGGGGAAGAGGCAGTCAGGCGTACAGTAAAAGGTCAAAGCAGCTAACGTTTTGCTGGTTCGGGGGCTTTAAAATACAAACACATCAGCGATCCTTGTTCTTCTGACCCAACGTAGCCACCAGACACTTTCTGTGGTTGATCTTATCCAGCAGAAATTTCTTCCCTAAACTTTATTTATTAAATAGTCATGACAAGACCTTAAGCCTCATTATCCTAACCATGCCTCTCCTGCCCAAGGGACCAGCCACATGGACCACAATGACCTGCAGTTCCCCGGTCAGACTTCAAGAAGCCTCCTCCTCCAAGAAGCATCCCTGGGTTCGCAGTTGCTCTTCCTGGTTTCCATGACACAGGGCTTCTTGGTCTAGAGCCCTGACCAGGCAGGGATAGGCACAGGGATACAGTGTCCACCACATAAAAGGCACTCAAATATTTAAGGAAAACTTGAACATTTTCCCAGGGGTAAGTCATACATCTGAAACAAAACTAATCCCTGCCCTCCAGATTCACTCAGGAAAATCATGTGCCCAGGACAAGTCATTGGAGAAGGAGAAGTACTAGAGCAAAAGGTAGAGCTTATTAGGTCAGAATTAAAATATAAATGTATATTTGAGAAAACTTAAGCAGAATCAAGTTTTACTGCATTTATTTCTACTATATGATTTAACATCACTTTTTGTACACGTGGGGGGTTTTGTACTTAAAGACTACTTTAAATTATTAATTGGTCATCTTAGAAGCCACTGGGAAGCTAATTTTGCATGGAATTTTAACAGCAAGATAAAAACATGTTCAGAATTAACTGCCTGTTATAACCAAGATACAAACAGGATTTCACTCAACCCTCACAAAAATACTGTGAAGAGCTATCATTCTCGCCATTTCACAGCTCAGAAAACAGAGGCAAAGAGGCTGATTTTCACTTGGACAAAAGCCAAGGGCAACTAGCAGCCACAGCACTCCTTCTGAGAGAATGAGTGCTGTTCCCAGCATCCTTAGAGACCAACGAGCAAGGCCCCGAAGGTGAGCACCTGCCAAGGGCCCAGGGAGTGACATCTAAACATCATTTAGGAAGAAGCTGAGAAAAGCCTTCCAGTTACTATCCAGGAGTGGAAAAAAGCTCCCTCCTCCAGTACACCTCCAAAGGAGGTGTCATCTGCTAGCGCCCCTCTCCCTTTCCCAGTACAAGACAAACTGAGTGCTAAGGTGACTTGTAGGGATGGCTGTGCCCTGCTAACCCTGCGGGCGCCTCAGTGCCGCTCCAGCCCCCCGCTCCACCCTTCTTTTCCACCACCAACTGAGGACTCCTGCTCCCTCTCCTCCTGCAGGGGAAGCCTCGAGAGGGCATTCAGTCACCTCCGAGGACTTGGTCTGCTCAGCTGGGGAAAGTATGTGTGCTGGCAGAAGCGTTTCCCATAATCCTTCACTCCATCGCCTCAAGCTCTATGTACTTACCAGCCCTCCCTCTGAGCTACTCTTCAGCTTATACCATTCCGCTCTGGAATGTTCTTATCAGTTCCTCTAGCCCCCAGTGCCAAAGCCAAATTTCCTTCCCTCACCTGCAGACAAGAAATCAAGCTCCTCCTTCCCTCCTTTCCTAACTGCACGTTATAGCCGCTTGGCTTTGTTGGACTTTGGCACCTTTACTTAGAGCTCGACCCCACCTGCTTCCTTCCTATCGCCCATTCCATCTGCAAATCTCTTCAGTGGTATCTTTTTTACCTCCTCGCCCAACCCCAACCCCCCACCTTTGCTTTACCAAGACTTCTGTCTCCTCCTCCACACACACTTTCCCAAGATAAGGAAAAGGGCACTCTGAAATTTCACCTACGCTGATGGATTACCTGATGACTGAATGTGGGTTTGCCTACACTGCACTGCAATTACCTGGGGCTGGGACGCTCTAATTCTTCTCCGGGTTAAACCCAAACACACAGTGATCAAAGTAACAGGTTTTCCCTGACCTTCAATAAATGGGAGCCTTTTCCCTGACCATCAATAAATATCTCATGCCTGGGAGTAAGTCATGTAGTTGTTCTTGTTTTCTGCAAAAAAACATGTTCCTAATTCATAAAAAAACAAAGCCATTCAATACAAGGACTGCAACCACTCAGAATCCTGTGCCACGGACGTACAGCTTTTTGAACCTAATATTTTAATAATCCCCCAATCTTAAAGGATTAAAAACTGATGTCTTCGTCTATAAAAGACTCCAATTCCCCATGAAGTTTGTTTAGTCCTTACTCCTTTTTATGTACTTACTTTTTCTTGAACCCCAAAAATTCTGCATCAAAGAAACATGAAAGGCACACAAATCCTTGGGTGGCCGGGAGCTGGACCTCACTCAGACAATAAGGTAAATGAGCACCTGAAATACATCGTATCTGACATTTCAGCTGTTGCAGACCGGCTTCTAAGGTCTCTCTTTCTCACGTTTCATGAAAGGCACTGCCTTCTAAGACTTGTATAAATGCTAATGCTCGGTTGTTTAAATATGGTCAGCCGGCAGTGAGAAACTCAGGCTGGAGACTTTCTAGTAACACAGCAAGCTGGGCAAACTCGAGACACAGGCTCCTTGCCCGCCTACAGACACACATGCAGACGTAGTTCTGTATCTGCAGAAAACCAGACACAGAGCCGCGGACAGGAGCACACGGTCACAGATGTGTGCATGCGGAAACGGACACTGCAGCCCCAGATGCACACGCAGACACAGACACGTACAGACACACAGACGCTAATTCCCCCAAAGCAGAGCTGATGTACCAAGAAATGGTCTTACCTGCAGAGGAAAGTCTTACCCTGTCCACAGAAATAGTCAGTGTCCCACCCACCAACTCTACGCTGGCATCTGTGCTGGGCCGGGACCGTTCTAATGCTCAGCATGAGACGCTTCAGGTACTGAAGGAATTTCAGCTTTTATAACCCGCACGGGCTCACCAAAATTGTATAATCGTACACCTAGTCCAAAATGCTTGCTCTCTGTATTACACAACAGCCACCACCTGGTTATGAACGGTTACTGCATGCTTCCAATTCGGCCTGCTGACCCTCGTCTGGAGCCAGTTTCTACGTGGCACCTGGGTATTCTATTGTGGAAACCAAGCAGTTGCTGGGATTACGTTTCTCAAACCCACACAAACAAGGGTAATTAAAACCCATCTTTCCAAAGGCTCAGTTCAGAAGAACGAGTCTACCTACACTGCTTTCAGCTCACTGGAAGGGGGGATTAATTTTGCTTCCTGGTAATTTTTCATTTCCCCCCTTGGGAGTCCAAAAACAATGGTTTTCAAAGCTCAAAGACTTTCACAGATTAAAAATACATTTCAAGGCATGATCTCGTCACTACAACGATAGGAAAAGCAACGAGTAACTGCACTGTGGAAGGCAAAGTGTGGTAGCCCAGCTGCAAGGCCCCGCCGAAGAGCGGAAGTGCCTAAAGAACCACACAGGCAAACACATGCTGACAATCTAGTACTCATAAGATGGAAAAAGCCACACCTGTGGTCAGACTTTGTCCTTTCTGGTCCTGCCTCCAAGTCAGGGCCTGCCAGAAGCCTGGGCAGCCGGCCCTTGGGGATGTGCTGTGAGTGGACAAGCACTGCCTCCATCTCCCCAACACCTTGCAGGGACCATAAGGCTCAGAGGAGAAACAGTCGGGCAGAAGGGGCATCTACCAGCAGCAAAGTACATCTTGGAAGAGTGATAAAGGCAGAGGAGTCAGGATAACCTGGAGAACAAGCTGAGAGGGACTCATTCATGAACAATCTTAGGGAAGTCTGTGGTGGGCATATGAGAAGAGCCACTTGACTGGAGGAGAAACCACAGCAGAAGCTGAAGAGGAGACAGGGAGCCAAGAGCCTGAACCATCCAGGGGCAGGAGACTCTCCACCACAGGTGCCCAGAGCACAGGTCAGATGTGACACACCCAAAGCATGGGGGCAACACAGCCAGGTAGACCAGAAGGCCCCTCCCTCCAAAGTGAGCTGGGAAGGGAAACCCTCTATGTAGCCTATGGGAAAAATAATCCAGTTCCTGTATCCTGAACATAAGAACTGTCCTCAGGATGTTCTCTGGAGACTCTCATCTCAAAAAGGTTAAATTGCAGGAACCAAAAGAAAATTTTCAATTTGGAACAAAAGAGTAAGGAATTAAAAAAAAAAAAAAAACAGTTGATAATTTTTAAAAAAGGGAAACAGGATCAGACAATTACAGGAAGAAAATGGACTCAGACCAAGAGAGGACAAGCTGAGGGGCGGGGGGGTTGAAGAAGCAACAAACACAAGTGAAAACTGGAAACAGCAGAAAACTAACGGGTGGAGGACAAGTTGAGAAACATGGACAGACAAGGAAAAGTCCAGAAAGGCAGTTAACAGGTCACAGATGCAAACCACGGAGGGACAAAAGCAAAGAGCAAAACCAAAACAAGAACAATCTGTGCTCCCTGACTAGACTTAAAGAAAACAAAGAAGCCAGTCATGTTGTAGGGCTCCCAGTTACATGAAATGTCCAGACTGGGCAAATCTCAGAGAGACAGAAAGTAGATTAGCGGTTGCCCGAGGCTGGGGTGGAGATGGGGGACAGGAACGGGGAGGGACGGTTAATCAGTTTGAGATTTCTTTATGGGATGAAGAAAATGTTCCAAACTTGACGGTGATGGTTACGCAAGTCTGATTCACTGGAGGCCGCTGAACTGTATGTGCTAAATGGGAGAATGCCATGTGTGAATTCCGTCTAGATAAAACTTTTTAATAAAGGACAAATGGGATAGGGGATATAAAAAAGATATAGAATAAAAACAAACTACTCTGAGATTAAGAAAAAATCTGAGTATAGAGATCACAAAGGCACATGAAACTCATGCAAAATCAGACAAAAAAACCTATACTTGGACATAGCCTGGCAAAATAATTTAGCTACAGAAAGAAAAAGGTATAGAAACATCCAGAGAGAAGGAAAAAAGTGTTTGGTTTACTTAAATAAGAGCAATAATTAAGACAAACCCCAGGATTTTCCAAGACAGCATGAAAATGCCAGAAGGCAATAGAAAATGAAGACAGGGCCAAGGAAAAAGGTTCCCCAAAGAATTTTATGCCCACACAAGCTGCCCTTAATGCAGGAAAGCCAAAATATGCAACCTCAGATATGCACAGGCTCAGAAAGAAAAAGGGGTTGGGGGTAGGGGGTTGAAAGGCTGAGGTTTATTGTTCCAACCGCATTAAGAGGCAAAATCCAGAGAGGCAACTAATACACCGGGCTGCTAATCATGTATGCCAACCCCAACCATCAAGGTCAGGACTAAACTAAAAATGAAGATGAACCTGATTATAAGACTGAATGGGACATCAAATTATTCTCTAAGCATATGCTAGGTGATATGAAAAACGTAATAACAATAAAGCAGATCAAGCAAGATTACATTA
>NC_043711.1:76213715-76229906 GCF_006229205.1 Suricata suricatta | reverse complement strand
GGGGGGGGGGGGGGGGGGGGGGGGGGGGGGGGGGGGGGGGGGGGGGGGGGGGGGGGGGGGGGGGGGGGGGGGGGGGGGGGGGGGGGCGCGGGTGTGTGTGTGTGTGTGTGTGTGTTTTACTTAAAGGAAGCCACATTAAAATTTGAAACATTACAGACTAAAACACAAACCAAACCTGTAAATGAGTTAAATTCAACATATTCTCAGATGCACTAGAAAATAAATGCCAACACCCAACAATACATCTTAAAGTGAAACACAAGTAAAGCAACAGTAATGCTGCCTTGTAATTTTTTAAATAAACAGACACAATGGAATCATGCTAGGAAGTAATAAACGGGGACAAAGAGGGTCACTTCACATTGGTCAAGTAAAAAATTCACAATTGGAATATCATGTCGGTTTTTACTTCCAAACATTATTTCACGGATATAAAGAAGGTTCATAAACACACTCCAGGAAGATGGGAGCAAGAGGTTGGCGAAACAGGACCCAGGCTCCACCTCCACGTGAGTTTTCTTTTTTTCAGTTAGAAAACATGACCAATACAATGAATAAAACTAATATGATAGGTACCAAACCGTGTACTGCACAGAAAACAGAACCTTATTTTCAGTGGCTAAAGAGAATTTGTGAAAACTGACCATCATTGCAAATGAAAAGTTCAACCTCCACAAAAAGGAACATTTATTATTTCTCACTGCCTGACCGTAATGCCCAAAGAGATCAAAGAATTAGTAACCAACAAAGTCTCACAAACTTCAAATTTTTCAGCCTTTCTCCAAAATAACTGTTGTGTCACAGGTGAGGCTGAAACTGTAAGAACACTCTGACAAAACGGAAGAATAAGCAATAAAGTATCATACACAAAGCACAAGACATTTTTAAAAATTAGCTAAAAAATCAGAAAAAAAGATAGATTTGAGAAATACATCCAAGAAGGTTCTTAAACATGCCTCCCATGGCCAGAGCACATAGAAACTTCCACTCAAAAATACACAGGCCCGGGAAGCCTCGCAGGCAAATGGCTCCAAGCACTAAGGAAGAGTCACTTCCTACACTGCTCAGCTCCAGAGCACTGGAAAAGGAGAAAAAGTCGGGTCAACCATTTTAGAAATCTCATACCATCTTGATCTCCAACTTAACAATGAAAAGGAAAAAAGCTAGTATTACAACTCACATCAACACGTAGAAAGAAGAGAGCCTATAAGATCAACAAAAAACGAAAAGGCTTCGGAAAAAACTCAGCATCAATTTTCAAACAAAACTCTTTAGCACATTCAACACCGAAGAAAACAAGTCCTCCAAAAGAATCCTTATCTCGTGCCAACAGCCAGTGATACTCACTCTCTGAAAACCCCAAGTGGTGCCCACTAGAGCCAGAAACAGATGGAGTGTGACAGCCTCCATTACAGAAGGCTGTCCTCATTACTACAATACGAAAAAGGTTTTAAAAGTTCTAATACTGGAGGGGCACCTGGTGGCTCAGTAGGTTAAGTGTCCTACTCTTGAGTTTGGCTCAGGCCACAATCTCACGATTGGTGAGATCGAACTTCCCCTTCCCCCAGATGGGCTCTGGCTGACAGCACAGAGCCTGCTTGGGATTCTCTCTCCCCCTCTCTGCCCTTTCCCGACTCACGTGTACTCGTGCATTCTCATAATAATAAACTTAAAAAAAGTTCTAATACTAGAAATGGAAAGACCAAATAACTATTTATAGGTAATGAGTCTAACTCAGAAAATGAGTTTAAAAACCTAGAATAAGATACTTCAGAAAGGTAGGCCGTTATAAATGGAACACAGAAGAGGTTCCTGGGTGGCTCAGTCAGAAAAGCTGTGTCTGACTCTGGATGTTGGCTCAGGTCATATCACGGTTTGTGAGCTTGAGCCCTGTGTCAGGCTGTGCACTAACAATGAGGAGCCAACCTTAGATTCTCTCTCTCTCTCCCTGACCTTTCTTCGTTTTTGCGCACAAACTCTTTCCCCCTCTCTCTCAAAATAAATAAAAATAAAAAATAAAACTGGTTTAAAAAACGAACACAGAAAAACATTCCAAACACTAGCATGGACTCATGATTTGCTCACTTTGTAAAGTATCGCATACATGCATGTACAAGTATACTAGGAAAGGCGCAAGATTCTTCTTTGCATTCACCTTATTTTTTAAGTTTTATGTCCCTCCCATTCTATTAAGGGACAAATTAGAAGTAGTTCAAATCTTAGTACCTGTAAGTGTAGTAAATTTAGGACCAAAAAAATATGCAAAGCAACTAAAAGGCTAACGTTAAGACAAATACTGGAAAAAAATGTTTAACTCTTCAGAAATCATTGTACATTTGAAAATATTTGATTAATGTAATCTCTGGTCTATGTTTTCCTTTTAAGGACAAAATCTAAGCTATTTTTTGAAAAAACACCCTTATATCTGGGGACTATTTCTGCCTTTCCAGAGAAATGTTATATATTGCGATTTCAATGTTGAAAAAAAGGAGTAAAACAACAGAAAAGTTTAGGATTATCAGCTGAACAGAAACTACTCTGATTCTGTAATGAGCCAACTTGGGGTGGGAAAATAATTCTGGAAACATGAAAAGCAAAGGAACTGACTTACAGCACCCCCTGGTGTTACAACATTTAATTGGCACTTGGTAACATTAATGGGAAATTACAAAACTGTTTCAATAAACTTTTGGAAAGTTTCAAACATACAAAAAGCTAAACAGAATTAAAATAACATTTCATATACCACTTACTCCCAACTATGCATCATTTTATGTGGCAATGTCTGTATTTCATCAGAAGTGTCAGAGACCACCAGGTGTCTCCAACAAGAGTTCTCTCTCGTTCAATTTATTAACACAAAAACCCTTGATTTTAAGCTGGGCACACAACCAACAAATTTCAGGCAACACCTCCCTGCTTCCGTTGCAGCTAGATGTGATCACGGGACTACGTTCTGGCCAATGGGATGTGCGTGGAGGTTCCCCTCTCCTTCCCATCACCGTAAGAACAATCTTGAGCCATGTTAATAAATCAGTATGCTAGCCATAAGCAATAAGAAAATAAAAGCAATAAGAAGAAAGGAGTCAGATCATGTGACAGAAAAAAAAGCTGTTATTTCATGTGGTTGTATCACAATTGCCACAACTATACTCTTTTAAAAAATGTAGAGAGGCAAAACAACACATGTGGGAATAACCCCAGATACTGAATTTCCAAAAGGAAATGGATCAGTCCACATTTCAAACCTGGATGAATGTTATTTTCCTTCAAATGGTAGCTTCATGATCAAGGGTAAACATCTGGGTGAGATGAATGGTTCACCTTGACTATCAAAGACCACTAAACTGGCTTCTCTCTCCCATTTAAAGGCTGCCTACTTGTTCACGGTCTCAAAGCACGACTCAGAATGTGTGCTGACAGCACATGCCAGAACTCAACCGCTGGAAGGAACTTCAAGTCTCTTCAGCTCTCAGGGTAAACACATTATAAAGACTGCATCCTCGGGGCACCTGGGTGGCTCAGTCGATTAAGGGTCCGGCTTCAGCTCAGGTCATGATATCACGGTTTGTGGGTTGGAGCCCCGCGTCAGGCTCTGTGCTGACAGCTCAGAGCCTGGAGCCTGCTTCAGATTCTGTATCTCTCTCTGTCTCTCTCTGACCTTCCCCTGCTTACACTGCCTCTTTCTCTCAAAAAAATAAATAACAAACAAACAAAGCTGTATCTCCAAGCCCAAGATTCACATCACAGCATGGCCTGGTCAGCACCACGCAGAACACAAAGCTTAGTGGGAGACAGCACTTCACTGGGAGTCCTGAAGCCCACGCTGGGGACCACGCACAGTGGGGCACGTGCAGGACAGTCATTAACTAGTGGGCCTCACGTGTTCTGCTCTATAAAATAGGGGTATTGACCTACCTCTGTGGTTTCTGCACTTCTGTTTTTCGTAATGGAACAAGCATTCTCGAATTTTATTCAAGGCCTGGAGGGGGTGAAAAAAATCATAAGTAGGTGGATGAGGTTATTAAAATAGAGACTTCATACCCTTCATTGTAAAGTTTCAATACATATTTTCCAGAAATAAAACTAAAAAGGTCAACCAGTAAATCAAAGATTCCATAACTTAAGAGAACTTTGCCGAAAACAGCAAGAAAAATACCTTACCAAATTTCCTTAACAGCTACCTGCAAAGGCTGCACTACACTCTACCACCTCTTTTACCACTGTTTGGTTCTAACATGATGCTCTGATTTTCAATTAGAGGGGGAAAAAAAAAAAGACTGAAAAGCAAGAAGGGCAAAAATCAAAGATTCTAAGTCATTTTAAAATATCCAGTCTTGGGGCACCTGGGTGGCTCAGTCAGTTAAGTGTCCAGCTTCGGCTCAGGTCATGTTCTCACGGTTCATGGGTTCAAGCCCCGCATCGGGCTGTGTGCTGACAGCTAGCTCAGAGCCTGGAGCCTGCTTCAGATTCTGTGTCGCCCTCTCTCTCTCTCTCTCTCTCTGATCATCCCCTGTTCATACTGTCTCTCTCTGTCTCTCCAAAATAAATAAAAAACATTGGAAATATATATATATATATATATATATATATATATTTCCAGTCTTTAACATTTAATTCTTTGGGTTAAAAAAAAATACAGGACATCCTTACTAGAACAGCAAAAACAAAAATGAAAACTGCTAAAACAATATGCCAAGTTCTGATCAGGACACAGCAACTGCAACTCCCGTACGGTCCTGGTCAGTACATAAAAATGGTATAACTGCTTTGGAAAAACAGTTTGGCTAAAAGATACATTTACCCTATGACCCAGTAATATTGCTCCTGACTACCTATACCCAGAGAAATGTATAAACTTCCACTCAATCCAAAACGTGCACATAAATGTTTATGATGGCTTTATTTATGGTAGCCAAAGCCTGGAATCATTCACCTTTAGCCAGTGAATGTGGCATATCCTGTTAATGAGAGGTCATCCCACACCCATCAGATAAGGCCAGTACAAAAGAGTTTAATAATACCAACTGTTGGCAAGACTGTGGACAAACAGGAATTTTCCCAGCCTCTTGCCAGAAATGTAAATTGCTTCAAACACTTGGCAAAACAATTTGATGGTATCGGTTGAAGATGTGTGTGCACTATGATCCAGCATCTTGACCCTGTTTTTAACAGTACATACCCAGTACGGTGACAGAATATAAAAGTTAGGTCCCAATACTTAAACAGAATTTAAAAAGAGGAGTTAAAAATGAATGAATTCTATCTAGCTACTCGGGTCAGCATGCCTTGAAAACATTCCTGAATGAGCCAGCAGGCTACAGACACAGATCACGGGAGATGGCTTACTTAAGGTTTTAAATCATGTGGTCAATACTGTATGTGATGTGGGCTTATGGGTATATAAACATGTAATTCAAAAGTAAAAATATGGATGCAGGGTTACCTCTGGGAGAAAAGGGAAGGAGAAGACACTAGTAAAGAACACACAGAGTATCTAAAATGTTTTATTTTCTTTAAAAGAAAGGAAGGAAGGAAGGCCTAAAGCAAAGACAACAGCACGTTTAGATTAAATCTGAGTATCTGGCATATGGGTGTTTGTTCTTTTTGTTTTTTTACATTTGAAATTTCACATTTAAAAAGCAAACTCTTAACAAAGGATCCGCAAAACAGACACATAAAAACCGGTACAAGTAGTTGCCTGCTGAGAAGGGCGCTGCAAGCAGACAAGGAAGGAGACCCACTGCCCGGACTGTCCTCAATACCTTTTAAATTTTGTTCCATGTATATCCATGATTTATTTTCTTTAACTACAAATAAACTTGATGATGTCCTCATCACCTCCAATCCCACCTCCCCCTTAGGGGGATTTTCATTTACGATCAGCAAGGCCACTGAAGAGGCAATGGAGATCCCAGACTCCTGACTGGGCCACATTTGAGCTCTGTCATCTCAAGAGGTCATTTAACCTATCCCTCTCCAAGGGTCGTGCCACTTCTACCTTCTGTGAAAACACAAATGTATCTCCGTAAACCAGGGAACAAGAAGCAGTTCTCCTGTGACTGTGGCGGGAAAGCTTAGAATCTCTTACAACAGCTCCACACAGACCATTAGTGGGATTGCCTCATTTCCTCTGTGGAATAAAGTGGGCAGAGATGGATTCAGATAGCTACTATTTCTCAATACTTGAGGTAGGAGGGCAAGAAGCTCAGGGAGAATTTATCCGAGGACTTCTTAATGAAGCAGAAGTCATGGTGGAGAGAGGCGGAGGATGAAACTGGAGAAAAGAGGAGTGTGCAGATGACATAAGGAACAACAACAAAGTCAAGGGTCTGAGCCCAGAACTTGCACAGGGGTGATAGAAAAAGTCACTCTGATATCCAGTTTCTCTCCAGCAAAGCATGATAGACCCCCCAAAAAACCCCAAAAAACAAAAAAAACACCACTGAAAAATTACAATAGCATGGCTGTGCCACTGAGAAAGGCTAGGAAGTCACCTAGGCAACTCAGTGAGGAAACCAAGATGTCAGCTACAGGACAATCACGTCACTGCCTGTGGGGACCAGAGCAGGTAAAAAGGGTGAGGAAGGAAAGAGGAAACCAGAGAGCCCCGAAGTGCCCGAGGATCAAGAATCAGTAGGCGAGAATAAAAAAGATCTTGGGAAGGACAGGATGTGTGCAGAGAAGAGGCTCTTGAGCTCAAAATTCCACACAGTTGTCTGAGAGAGGACAGGAAAGCGGAAGTAACTGGAAATAAAACTCCCCCAAAAAAATCCTGTGAAGGGAGGGTGAGTTTCAGAGGCGGGAGGAGCCAACAACTCAGAGACAATATTAGAAGACACAGTAGAAAGAAAAGGAGCAAGCAGGAGCCAACACTCTCAAGGAACATTAGGAATGGTCAAGAAGCTGGTAGGTGAAGGTGAAAAGGAAAGGGGAGGGTGGGGCCACAGGCTGGTGTTGCCTTGAATATGGCAGGCATCGTAAAGATGAAGGCTGGAAGTCACCGCCTGCTGTTCTCTCCATCTGGAAGGATGGATCACCCAGGGAATTCCTATTCACATTTGAGATCTCTGGTTAAATTACCAATTCCTCAGAAAATCCTTCCTGGACACCTAAAAATCCAAATCAAACTACATACCTCGCTTTGCCATTCTCTCCAAAGCAACGACCACAATTCATACCAAGGATCCCTCACTGTTCAAATGTATGCTCTTCTTGAGTTCACGCGATGAGAAATCCACATTTTTCTGAATCTACATGGCTCCTAAGCTTTGGCTAACAAAGAACACAACTTCGGAGAACGAAGGGCATACCTAAAATCTATCCAGAGAGCCACCAGGTCTGGACGGCTTCTGGTTCTCTGGTAAACCGAGCTTCAGAACACCTTAATTATACACACTTAAAAATAGTCTGTTCGCGGGCATCTGGGCGGCTCAGTCACTTAAGCATCTGACTCTTGATTTCAGCTCAGGTCATGATCTCACGGTTCGTGAGTTTGTGCCCCTCATCAGGCTCGGTGCTAACAGTGCGGAGCCTGCTTGGGATTCTCACTTTCCTCTCTCTCCCGCTCACTCTCACCCTCTCCTTCTCAAAAAATAACTAAAAATAAATAAATAAAATAAACATTTTTTTAAAAGTAGTCTGCTTGGCTGTAAGAATTCCAAATACTGTCAAAATTTCCTTTTTATTTAATGTGATTCTCACTGTATTGCTGATAGAAATATAATCATATATAAGCTTTCTTATAAAAAATGTGAAAATCTGAAAGAACAAACATAAAATCAAAATCTGTTGCTTGTAAATCATTCAAAAAATCTTAATATTATTGAATAGCACCCCTTCAATAAGCAGGCACTTGAGTTAACTGCTGGTGGGAGTAGTAATTGGCTTAACACTTTTAGATGGTCATTTAACAACATCAAAAGCTCTAAAAATACACAGCCTTTGTCCCAACAATTCTACTCTTAAGGAATTTAACAAACTAATTAAAATAGGCTCAATTTTTCATTATGACAATGTTCACCTAAAAGAGTACACAGAAATAATCCAGAACTAACTGGAGGGGAAACATTAACATTTAAACTGGTTGGTTAAGTTATGGATATACTCTTAGAATATTGTGGGGACTTAAAAATTGGTAACACAGAACTACTCACCGACATGAAAGATAATGTGTTGAGTGGGTCAGTGAAAGGAGGAAAAGGCAGGTTACAAAACACACTGAACAATTCCATTACAGTGTGTACACACACACGGAAAACAGAGAAACACCAGCGTTCTGTGATTACCTCCAGAAGATAGGATTATGACTTTTTGCTCTTATTTTTTGACAGCATAGATCATTTTTAAATTTTCATTTTTTTAAAGTAATCTCTACACCCAATGTGGTGCTCAAATGCACAACCCCAAGATCAAGAATCGTATGCTCTATCAACTAACCCAGCCAAGAACCCCTATTTTAACTTTTAAACCTTAAGTCACCGCCTAAGGACAACACTAAACTAAATATGGAAGCAAGACAAACTAGGAGAAATTAAGGCACTCAAATTCTCATAAAGAGATGCTTAGCCCCTCATTTCCAAAGACTTGCTGACTGGGGCGCCTGGGTGGCTCAGTCGGTTAAGCCTCCGGCTTCGGCTCAGGTCAGATCTCACATTCGTGGGTTCGAGCTCCGAGTCGGGCTCTGTGCTGACAGCTAGCTCAGAGCCTGGAGCCTGCTTACGATTCTGTATCTCCCTCTCTCTGACCCTCCCCCTTTCTTTTTTTTTTTTTTGTTTGTTTGTTTGTTTTATTTATTTTTGATACAGAGAGAGACAGAGCATGAGAGGGGGAGGCGCAGAGAGAAAAGGAGACACAGAACCGGAAACAGGCTCCAGGTTCTGAGCTAGCTGTTAGCACAGAGCCTGACGCGGGGCTCGAACCCACGAACGTGAGATCTGACCTGAGCCGAAGTCGGAGGCTCAACCGACTGAGCCACCCAGGCACCCCTGACCCTCCCCCTTTCATGCTATGTCTCTCTCTGTATCAAAAATAAATAAAAAAACATTAAAAAAAAAAAAACAAAGACTTGCTGACAGCAGTTGAGTAACCAAAGAAACCAAAGTTGTGGTCAGAAGGGAGGCACTCTAAATGTTCTGCAAACTTGTTGAGTGGAGAGACTCCTGATTTTCCTGTATTTCCTCCACAGTCCAAAGACTGTTTTTACCTAAAGACAGACAGTACCGTACCGTACTTCTTCACACGTTCCTAGGTCAAATTCTTCATTTTAAAAGAAATGAGAAATATTCACTGGACCCTAAAAAAGGGAACACTGAGTAATGGACAGGATTATTGAACCACTATACTGTACACCTGAAACTAATATAACACTGTATGGTAAATACACTGGAATTAAAGTTAAAAAGTTAATTAAAAAGAAGAAGATGAAGAGGGACGCCTGGGTGGCTCAGACTGTTGAGCATCTGACTCCTCATTTCCACTCAGGTCGTGATCTCACAGTTGGTGGGTTAGAGCCTAGCACTGGGCTTCGCACTGTGTGCGCAGAAATTCTCTCTGCCCCTCTCCTGCTCGTGCTCTCACCCTCTCTCTGGCATGTGCAAAATAAACAAAAAATAAAGAAATAAGAACTATTCATTGGAGCCTAAGCTTCAATATATTAAAATATAAAATTACATTTATAGTATATATAATGCAAAATGTATACTTAAAATCTTATGTATATATAAACATTAACTTATTAAAATTATAACCTAATATTTATCTAAAATTATAAGCTATAAAACATTTGTGATTCTTGGGTAAAAGAGAAAAACTAGTTTAAAAAATCTACATACATATATATAAATCTTAAATACATTAAACGTTTTTTTTTTTCCTTCTCAAGCCAGGGAATGAAATAACATCTAGAAAATACTGCCTATCGAGCAAATTGATTGAACTAGTCAGAACCATTTTCCAGGCAATGGAAAACCTCTCAATTTGACAGGGGAAAAAAATGAGAAAGGGAAGCTGAAAAAGAAACACCATTTGATGATGAGTATTGCTATTATTACATAGCCCACGAATACAAGTGGCTTCTGTTATGAAATACCCAAAAATCCAAAAGCTTACAAGCTGGAAACACTACTTAATGGTACATAGAAACAATGTGGGCCTTGAGCTGTGCCACCCAACCCAAGAGCCACCAGCCCCACAGGACTATGAGCACTTGAACTGTGGTCAGCCCAACTGAGATGTGCTCTTAAGTATAAAATACACATCAAACTCCAAAGACTTCCTGTGGGGAAAAAGGCACATCTCATTAATAATTTTGTATTATGTGAAATGATAATTTTTAATATACTAGTTATAAAACCTATTACTAAAATTAATTTTACCTACTTCCTTTTACTTTAATATAGCTACTAGAAAAATCACATGTGACTCCCATTATAATTGTATTGAACAGCACTGGTCTAAAAAATACAAAACAAAAGCAGATACCAGGAAAAGAGAAAAAAGATACTGCAGAGTACACAACCATGATAATCACGATCAGACTTTCATCCAGACTTCCGTATCAGAGAGTTCTGATACTTTGATTTTACAAACACACATACACACAACACAGGCAAGGCCACGAATCTTAGCCCGAACATCTGAACAAACGCTGTATTACAGTTCTGTAGCCTGCCCTCTGATGGAGGGGAGCAGGTGCCATAACCTAATTCTCACACTCACAGCACCAGGAGGAGGGAGAGAGCCAGATGCGAGAAAGGCGAAAGCAGAAATCCACGTGCTTACATCAAGCAGGAGCCAAAAGGTCCTAAGGAGACCTGGGGGCTCTCCCCAGAAGCTCAGAACCAGCACAAGAAACCTAAATAAAGGTAACAGGGTCTATCCACGGGGCTCAAATCCAGAGGGGCTTTATAACTACTGAATTGCCAAGTTCTAGTTGTGTATGGCAAAACTAAAATAAAATATGTATTAAAAAAATTATCATTAAAAGGAATGGGACAAATTTATTGGTGAGATTTTTCCATACCAAACAGAAAGTCAGCAAAGGACTTAGGCAATTTATCAACAGCTGGTCTTAATCCAACACTAACACATTGATTTTATAACATAGCCCACTGAAAAGGCGAGAACTGTTCTAATGTGCCTGGAACCCCTTCATAGTAACGGTTTCATAGAAACCATCTCCTCTTCCTTACCTTCTTATGCAAGCTCTGTGATCATCAGTGTTTACATAGGTTTTTGAAAGTACCCACTTTTTCCAGTAAATATTTAATTCTCTTGTTGCTACCGATCAAACTATAAACAATGCAGCATTTTATATAACGTGTTGAGTTACGAGAAAGTGGGACACTGACGTCAATAGCACACAGTCTGTAAACCAAAACTACCAGACAGAGACTCTCAGAAATCAGCCACCAATAAAACAGATTTCTCCTCATGGCTGAAAGTTTCTAATCCAGTTTCTCTCTGAGTCCCTTCACATCTATGGACCAACTCTAAAACGTGCCTGGATCTGAACTGGGTCTGGGGGCAGAGCTGGTGTTCTTGGCTATGAATGCGCAGTGAACCTGTATGCTCTTGATAACAAAAATGGAAGGTACTCACTAGCAAACCTTCTCTTTTCTCAGTTTAGTACACTGAATATTTAGGATCTGTAGGATCCTAAACCAACCATTTGGCTAGTTTCCTGAACTGCCAAAAGTCTCGGCACGGAGATGGAAATGGATTATATGTGAAGCCATCTGCCATCTTGGTGGGACAACAAGGCAATTATAGAGACATGATAGATACTTCACAAACTGTGCATGAGCACAAGGAGAAACAGGAGCTCAACAGGGCCTGAACTGGTCAGAAATGATTTTGGGGAGATGGGATTTGGGGTCAGCCTTTGAGGAGGGAAAGTCCTGAGTGGAAGACCACCGTGAAGACCAAGCCAGACAGGAGCACAGCGAGTCTCTAGGCCACGAAAACAGCTTAGCCACAGCTCACGATGGGAGGTGGAGGACGAAAACACCTTGCAGGGTCAAAGGAGTCTCAAAAGTTCAATGTAAATGCCACACAGCTTTATGAAACATCAGCTTCTGGGCAGGTGAGAAGGGGAGAAATAGTCATCACTGGAAAATCTCAAGATGGAACATGAAGAAGCTACTGTGTTAATCCAAGTATAAGGATCTTGGCAACTGGGATGACCAAAGGGACAGAGTGAGTGATTCAAAAGAAAAAAAAAAAAAATCAAACACTGGGGGTCAAAGAGGACCTCTAGAAAAAGAACAAGACTGTCTCCTTTTAATAAGTAAGAAAACAGGCTCGGACAAGGCAAGTAACGAACACGGTCCTGATGTGAATTTGAGCTGTGGCGGCCAATATACCTGACAAGTGCCCACTGAAGGCCAGAGATTTGAGAGAAAAGCTCTGTGCATGAACAGAGCAGAGAAAGATGTGTGAATTGAAATATACAGACGGTAACAGATACTCTGAGAGATGGGAGACCATGTATTCTGCAGGTATTCCCAGACAGAACGGTTTTCACCTCCCCTCCTTCATGGTAACAAAAGCTACTTTTAAGAAAGTGTCATATAAAGGTCCCAAATAGCCAAAATAATGTTGAAAAAGAAAAGAAAAGCTAGAGGCATCACAATTCCAGACTTCAAGCTGTATTACAAAGCTGTTAATCATCAAGACAGTGTGGTACTGGTACAAAAACAGACATGTAGAGGGACGCCTGAGGGTTTGGTTAGTTATGTATCCGGCTCTTGGTTTTGGCTCGGGTCATCTCCTCACAGTTTCATGGGTTCAAGCCCTGCATCGTGCTCCGCACTGGCAGTGCAGAACCTGCTTAGGTTTCTCTTTCTCTCTGCCGCCTCATTTGCACTGTCTCAGTCTCCCAAAATATATAAACTTTTTAAAAAATTATTTTAAAAAAACAAACACATAGACCAATGGAACAAAATAGAGAACCCAGAAATGAACCCACAAATATACAGCCAACCAATCTTTGACAAAGCAGGAAAGAGTTTCCAAGGGAAAAATGACAGTCTCTTCAGCAAGTGGTTCTGGGAAAGCTGGATGGCAACATGAAGAATGAAACTGGACCACTTTCTTAGCCATACACAAAAATAAATTCAAAACAGATGAAAGACCGAAATGTACGACAGGAAATCATCAAAACCCTAGAGGAGAAAACAGGCAACAACCTCTTTGACCTTGGCCACAGTAACTTCTTACTATATATGTCTCCAGAGGCAAGGGAAGCAAAAGCAAAAATGAACTATTGGGACTTCATCAAAACAAAAGCCTTCTGCACAGTGAAGGAAACAGTCAACAAAATTAAAAGGCAACCTACTGAATGGGGAGAAGATATTTGCAAATGACATAGGATAATGGGTTACAATCCAAAATCTAAAAAGTACTTATCAAACTCAACACCCAAAAAACAAATGGCAAAGAAGAAGAAATGGGCAAAAAACATGAACAGATACTTTTCCACAGAAAACATCCAGATGGCTAACAACGTCAATGATCATCAGGGAAATACAAATTAAAACTACAACGAGATATCACCTGACACCTTTCAGAATGGCTACAATTAACAACTCAGGAAACAGTAAGTGTTAGCAAGGACGTGGAGAAAGGGGAAACCTCTTGCACTGATGGGAATGCAAAGTAGTGCAGCAGCCACTCTAGAAATCAATATGGCAGTTCCTCAAAAAAGTAAAAATACAACTACCCTACAACCCAGCAATTGTACTACTAGGTATTTATCCAAAGGATACAAAAATGCCAATTCAAACAGGCACATGCACCCCAATGTTTATAGCAGTACTATCAACAATAGCCAAATTATGGGAAGAGCCTGAATGTCCATCAACTGATGAATGGGTAAAGAAAAGGTGGTGTGTGTAAACACACACACACAGACACACACACACACACTAGAATACTACTCTGTGATGGAAAAGAATGAAATCTTGCCATTTGCAACAATGTGGATGAAACTAGAGTGTATTATCCTAAGCAAAATAAGTCAGGCAGAGAAAGACAAACATCATATGATTTCACTCATATGTGGAATTTAAGAAACAAAATAGATGAACATAGGAGAAGGGAAGGAAAAATAAGAACATAGAGGGAGGCTAACCATAAGAGATCCTTCTTTTTTTTTTTTTAACTTTTTAACTTTTTTTTTTGTTGTTATTTATTTTTGAGACAGAGTGCGAACAAGGGAGGGGAGAGAGAGGGCTCTAGGCTCTGAGCTGTCAGCACGGAACCCTATTCAAGGCTTGAAGCCAGGAACCGTGAAATCATGACTTGAGCTGAAGTCAGACGCTTAACCAACTGAGCCACCCAGGCGCCCCCAAGAGATTCTTAAATACAGACAACAAAATAAGGGTTGCTAGAGGAGTGTCGGGTGAGGGGGTGGGCTAAATGGGCAGTGGGCACTAAGTAAGGCATTTGTTGGGATGAGCTCTGGGTGTAAGTGACAAGTCACTAAGTTCTATTCCTGAAACCATTATTACACTATATGTTAGCTAACTTAAATTTAAATAAATATAAACTTTTTTTTAAAAAGGACGTATTACATACAATTTGATGACGGCTTAAGAAAATAACTTCACAAAGAAAACAAAAAGTGGAAGAAATCTACAAATGTTCACAGTGGTGTCATTAGGGGTAGGATCAAGACTCTTTCTAAATTCTTGGCATTTTCCATTTTTTAGTAGCAAGTATGGACTTTCTATTAGAAAATGAAAATTAAAAAATGTTAAAAGGAATAATCCCTTTTAGCATTTATAGAAACTCTTATAAATGTATACCTAAATATGAACCTCACAGTATGTAAGTTAAAAATAAAAGTACCACTGACTTAACCTTCTATACCCACCATATTGAATACATTTAGTTTTGACAAGACAATCTGTTTGTGAGAATGTTTATTAGTAGGAGTATAAATTCTTGTAGCTTCCCTAACAAGGACAATTTGTCAAAATTAAAAATCGTAAGCACTGTACCTAACAATTTTACTGCTAGAAATTTACTTACGGGTATTCTCCCTAAAATACATACAAGAAATTTCACTGCAGTATTATTTGTAATAGCAAAAAAATTAAAATAGCCAAAATGCCTATTAAGCCTTGAGATAGGAAAGTGCGGGAGGAAATGCAATGTAAACGTGCTTGTTTAGTCTCGCTATTTAAATTGCAGAATGCTTGGGGGTGGAGCCAAGATGGCGGAGAGGAAGGGAGCTCTGTAAACTCCCTCCCCACCGTTTTTCGAACTGAGAAGGATATTACGTTCAACTGCAAGAGCGGAAGGAGAAAATACGAACTCCAGAGGGAATAGAACCTCAAAGATACCTGAGTGAGTGGGGGCGAACGGGGGAGATCCGAGGACGGGCCAGCCCGGACGGGCAGGGGAGGTAAGATCCCCAGCCCAAGGTGGCGCAAGCGCGCAGCGCCTGAGAGACAAAGGGAAGAGACAGAGTCGGAACGCGCTCATAGAACTGTCGCTGGGGAAGAGGTATAGAACGCTTGGCTGCGCGTGGAGACAGAAACCCACTCCATAGATAACTGCTGGGTAGCAGGGCGCCAAGAGAAGGAATAGCCTCCAGCCCTAAGCCATCTCGGCGGGGAAGCAGAGGCGTCTGTGGCTGTGAGAAGTGGCTGCTCTGGAGAGGCGCGCGCCGCGGCGGAAGCGACCCGAGCAGCGACTGCGCCAGGCGCGAGCAATTCAAACTTGGTTTTGGGAACGGGACCACGGACCGCATTTCCACGGCACACCCCGCCCCCTGCACTGCACGGACTGCGCAAATCCCGGGTCCCCACAGGGAAGAAATAAGACGCGCACCGACAGGACCCTCAGCCAGGAGTCGGTGGCGGGTGGAGGCCCGGGCACGCGCGTAGAATGTGGGAGCTCCCAGCACATTTGCAGGAGCGCACGGCTTCTTGAGCTGGGCTATCGGAAACTAAGAGAGACTCGGTTTTTTGCTTTTTGTTTTTTTTCCTTTCCCCATTGCAACCACGATCCAGACTCAGGGTGGGGACTCCGCAATTGAGTCTGTGAAGGTGCGCACTTCACCCACTGCTGCTCATTTCGCCTCAGGCAGGGGCGGAGCCTCTGAGAACAGACTCCAAGACTTACCCCATCAAACCAAGCCTATCCACCAGAGGGAGCTGCTGCCTGCTTTTTTTTTTTTTT
>NC_043711.1:76187100-76213615 GCF_006229205.1 Suricata suricatta | reverse complement strand
GGGGGGGAGGGGGGAAGAGAGGTGGTGGTGATGGTGGAGGGCACTTGAGGGGAAGAGCACTGGGTGTTGTATGGAAAACAATTTGACAATAAAATATTTTTTTAAAAAATTGCAGAATGCTTGAAAAAGAAGGAACAGGTCTTCAATCTCCTTACTCCCAGGATTCAGACCTGTGACCCAGACACAGAGCCTCAAAGGCAACAAGTATTCAAATGTTTGCTGATTTTAAAAAGCCAAAAGCATGTAAAGGAAAATGAAAATATTTACCTCATACCTTATCATTAGCTGCAAGTGGCAAGGCTTTGCTTATTTTCTACTTTAACCTACTTCACAAGGAAGGAATTTGGCCTACAGCAGCCATTACCTTATCATTAGCATTAACCGGAACAATTATTTATTCCCAGGATTGCATTTAGACCTTTGGTGACATGTACCAAGGGCAAGGTCAAGCACAAATGAATTCTAACACTGAAGGGCTGTCAGCACAACTGCATCATGAAACGCAGAACAAAAAGATTAGGTTTCAAACGCACCTAAATGCCGTGACACAGATCTGTCCATATGCTTTCTGCTACAAGCGGCTGAGCTACATTTCTTCCTGCTCCTGAGGTCCAAGCTCGAAACCACAGGGGGATCCCGGTTAGCAGAGTCAACACCTAGCTAGAGAAAAACAGATGATCAATAAAAACAGTGTAACAATAAACCTAGCAGGGGGCACTCTGCATGAATGGGGTCTACTTCTCACTCAGCTGTGCCCAATCCTAGAACTTGCTCTATTACTCTCTCATTCTGAAGGACCATCTAGGAGTCCCCAGCCCTCCCTGGGCAGGATCACAAACTGCACCTTCAATCCCTTCAAAATTGGCTCTCTGGTTTGCACAAAATGTGTTGGGAGATGGTATTTTAGAGTATCTGGAAAAAGCAATTTTGTACTAAGTTGGGGTTTTTTCTTTGATAATTTCTTAAACTCCATATTCCCTAGCATAAGACCTCGATTTACAAAAAAATAATAAAAATTTTTAAAAAGACAAAAAACAAAAAAATTTCTCTAGTGTTCAGTATGTGCCAAGCACTGTACTATACATCTGTTAAAATTAATAAAGGAAAACCTCACTAAAGTGGAGTGGGGAAGAAAGGGAAGCTAGAAGGGAGAAGCCAGTTCCCAGTGGTCAATTACAGGAAACTGTCCATTACAGACCCCAACAGAAGAATCTCTACAGGAAAGAATCATCAATGACAGGCCCCAACAGAGAAGGATGTACACTGCAGCTCTATGAGAAATTGGCTACCCTTGCAGCTCAGCCAATGGCAAACCACCCTTAGCCTGAATTAGTGTCCTCCTCCAATGGGGTTTTGTTCAAAACAACTTTCTCCTTTTCTATAAGATAACCCACTTCTTTGTTGGACTCCTATGGCTTTGTCATAGCTTCATGCCTGGGAGTTGTAATTCTTGGTTACTCCCAATGTTACTCCCATTTTTGCTGGTAAAATTAAAAAAAAAAAATCTTAAAAAAAATGCAAGTATACTTAAAAAAAAATTAGAGAGACATAAAGCAAGGGAGGGCCAGAAAGAGGAGGAGAGAGAGAATCCCAAGGCTGTCAGCGCAGAGCCCAACGCAGGGCTCAGTCTCCCAACCATGAGATCATGACCTAAGCTAAGATCAAGAGTCAGATGCTTAACCGACTGAGCCACCCGGATGCCCCTAAAATAACTTATTTTTAAGGTTAACCTTATTTGTTGAGTACAAGTGGGATCTAGAAGACTACGAACTCCAAGGCTGGTGAGCAAACATGGACCCATACCCACAGAGCTACCTGAGCTCACTGCTTTCTTGCCCACAGGAAAATTTGAGGGCAACTCTTCTTCTGGATTTCAAGCTCCAGTCTGTGTATTAAGCTCCCCAGGAATTATTCAGAATCTGTTTTAAAGCTTGGTCCTTTATAAAAACACTCATTTGGTCGTTGGTCCGACTCCTGTTAGGAACCAGGCCATTCCTAATAAAACTCTGCTAGTCTTTGGCCCAACTTCTTGGGAACAGGGCTCTGCCTACCGGAACAGAGCTGGCCTTTGCTCAGATTCCTTTTAGAACCAGGCTGTTCATACTGTTTAGGAATCCTGTCTTTCCTGCTCTAGAAAAGACAAACAAACCAAAACAAACAAAGAAGAATCTCTAAGAAGTGGGATCCCAGTCCTCAAAATGTTTTGAGGGTGTCCTCTCTTCTGGCACCCTGGCTGGTTCACCTTCATGCACACAGTAGTTTAAAACTCCAATGGCCACTACAGGGAACACACCATCTCTCCAAACTTACTTTACTGAAAAGTAAATTGGACAGTCACGGCTCTAAAACCGTCAAAAATGTGAATGGGATGCCTATTTTGGGATTCTGAAGCTTCAGAACACTATTAGGAATCTAAAACTGCCTCTCTGCAAAATACAATTTCTAGACTAATGGAGGCAAACAAAGGAAAGAAAGGCTCCTGAGGCCTTTTCCTCCCCTTCTGGTCTTCTAGGTCCCAGGACATACAACAGCTGTCTTGGAGTCAGTCCCCACCCTCACTGAACTGTTTTTCCTCTGAATCTCTTCCCACTCTGTCCTTTCCTGAATCTAATAAAACCTGCTCTTTGTTTAAAATTATTTTAGGGGCGCCTGGGTGGCTCAGTTGGTTAAGCCTCCGACTTCGGCTCAGGTCAGATCTCACGGTCGTGGGTTTGAGCCCCGCGTCAGGCTCTGTGCTGACAGCCAGCTCAGAGCCTGGAGCCTGCTTCCGGTTCTGTGTCTCCTCCTCTCTCTGCCCCTCCCCCTCTCATGCTCTGTCTCTCTCCGTATAAAAAATAAATTAAAAATTAAAAAAAATTATTTTAAAATTATTTTAAATGTTTATTTATTGAGGGACAGAGCATGAGCATGGGAGGGGCAGAGAGAGGGGAAGACACAGAGTCTGAAGCAGGCTCCAGGCTCTGAGCTGTCAGCACAGAGGCCGACATGGGGCTCAAACCCACAAACTGTGAGATCATGAACTAAGCTGAAGTCAGACACCCAACCGACTGAGCCACCCACGCGCCCTTAAAACCTGCTCCTTTAAAGTTAAATCTTCTGAGGATCTGAATGAACCCCAAATTTCTTATGTTGCCTAGACTCAAACTGCAAGCCAGAGTTAAAGAGTTTCCTAAAGTGACTCAGGACCCACATTTGCTAGAGAATTTAACATAGTTATTCCAGCTTACCACCCTGCTTTCTCAGATTTGTTATCAGTCACCCCATGTGCTTGTTGGTGAGGACCAGGCCTAACAGTGGATGAAACTAGCCCCATGAGAACTTCCTAAAGGACTTAGAGAAATAAACCCCTAACTTTTGGCAAAATACTAGAACACTCACTGGAAATCTCCACTGGGCGATTACACTAGCTTTTCCTAAGCCTGTTGATTGGCACAAAATTCAGGCTTCAAAAGAAAGCCTGATGAACCTGTTTGTGACCATTATAATCAACTACAAATGGTCTTTCAAAAAGATTCCAGTCTTCCTTTGGTGGCTGAATCCACCTGGGTAGCATTACTAACAGGCTGAACAAGGATCTTCTGGTTAAAGGACCAGCATGGAATGGGAAACTATCCTCTCCAGTTTTAGCTAGCTTGGCAAGCCCACTCACTCACCCACTAGAAGGGTCACCTCAAAGAAAGACCAAGAATATTCTCAATTTTCAACTCTGGCAAACGAAGGCCCCTAAACAGACCAAAACCCGCTGGTTTTTTGCTATTACCACAAAGGGCCAGGGCACTGGGAAAAAAAATTGTTACAAACCTAAGCATCCCAGAAGCCTTCAGCCCTCTAGCCAGCCTTTCCAGTGTTCTCCTAATTCCCAGTGACGGGGCTCTGAGGACCTACAGAGGCTCCTCCCAGTCCTCCCTGTTTATCCACTTGGAAAAACCACTGTCCAGACTGAGAATGAATCTGTCTTACGGACCCCAGAGCTGCATTCTCAGGGCTCAACAGCACTCCTATGAAGCAGGTCCTGTCTCAGAGCATGAAAACAGCTCAAATAGAGGGAATCTCTCATAAGCTTCAACAGGTTCCTGTCTCTGCACCTGTTCCCATTTGTTTAGGCCCTTTGAGAGATTCCGCCCTTTTCTCCTTAGTTTCTCTACCCCATTCATTTACTGGGGCAAGATTTCTTAGAAAAGTATCATGTCAGGATTTCTCCCAGAAGAAGGAAATAATTGTAGAATCAAAATCGCCAACCAGGTGAATTAAATGACTCTTCAACCTCTCTGATGGCACTATAGAGGAGTCTGGGGACACCGATCATTTATCCCTATGGGATCGGCTACCATCCTCTCTATGGGCAGATTTCTCAACGATATTGGCAGAGTTCACAGTGCATCTCCCATCAAGATTCAAACAGATCCCTCAATGCCTCTCCCCAGAATGAATACCCTATAAGTAAAGAAGCCCTTTAAAACATCAAGCCCATACTAGGAGACCACAGACTCGGGGCCTTATTATCCCCTGCACTAGGCCCTGTGATACCCCTATTTTACCTGCGAGAGGCCCCAGTGGCCAAGGGTAGAGGTTAGTCCAGGACCTCAGGGCAATAAATCACATTATCCCTCGGCGCCCTGTTGCTCCTAATCCCACACTGACACCTGTTACACTGAAAGCAAATTCTTTACTCTAATTGTTCTATACAGTGCATTTTTAGCATCCAGTTGATAAAGATAGCCAATACCTTCTTGCTTTCACTTGGGAAGATCAGTACTCTACCTGGACATAATGCCCTAGGGTTACACAGAGTACTTAACTTTTTACCAGCCTTAAAAGCTGATTGGGAGGATAAAAGTTTTCTGCAGGCTCTGGTTGGTTACAATATGTAGATGACGTGCTTCTCTGCTCCCTTTCTCAAACCTCTTCACAGGAGACAGCATTCACCTGTTAAAACTTTGGGCCTTAAAAGGACAAAGTCTTCAAAGAAAAATCACAGTTTGCTCAAGCTAAAGTTCATCTTAGGGCACCTGATCTCAGAACAAGGCCTGCATTTAGATCCAGGTAGGTTTCGTGGCATCCTAAACTTCCCAAAACCTGAAACTAAGTGCCAATTACAAAGCTTTCTGGGACTGGCTGTCTACTGTGGAAACTGGGATTCCAAACTTCTCTCTTACAGCTCAAGCTCTATAGGCTTTACTAAAACTGACAACGCTGACTATGTCATTTGGAACAAATGAGAAGACCTGACCTTGGAGACTTTAAAGAAAAGCCTAATAAAGCCCCTTGCCCTCCTCACACATCCTAATTATCAACTTCCCTTTTCCTCGTTGTGAGAGAGAAGAAAATGCCCTTGGAGTACTTGCCCCAAAACATGGGGGACCATCACTGACCCCTGAGGTATTAGAACCAACCACTGGAGCCCGTGGCCAGGGACCTCCGTCCTTGCCTCAGAGCCATTCCTGGCACTGCCCTTCTGGTTAAGGCCAGTAAAGGGTCACAGGCCTCCAAGCACACTTGTGCCACATACGCAGACACCCCTCTAAGTCCTCACCACCTCGCTCGCCTTCCAGGAGGTCCCCCTGCTACCTGCGCCTCATATAACTCCTTCTCCGGGCAATAACCGTAACCCTGCTATTCTCTCTCCTCACCACTCACAACTGCTTCAGACTGACAGATCACCTCTGGACTCCCTTTGCCTGTTTATAGAAAACTCCTCTAACCGAAACAGATTTTTCAAGGTGTCCTGATGATTCTTATTTAAAGGATGAAAATGGCTAATCCTCTACTGCGAACGCTTGTGTGACTCCCGCTGAGACCACCAAGGCGGCACTTTTACCTTGGGCTATCTCAGCCCAATTAATAGGCCAAGTTCCATACCTGAACCCTGGCCAAAGGTAAAACCACAAACATTTATACCCATAGCTGGTATATCTTTGAGGCTGCTCAGGACTCTGTAATGTTACAGCCACAATGACGTGCTCTCACCTCCAATGGGGATAAACTTTAAAATGGCTCCTACATCCACAATTTATTAAATGTCATACTTCACCATGCTCTTTTAAGGTTCCTGAGCATTCTAGACTCCACTCTCTGGAGGCCAAAGGAAACCACCTCACTCGTATTTCCACCAAAGCACTGCTCTCAAAGAAATCAAGAGCCAAACTTCTGTCACAGTCCAAAAGGATGTTCTCCCAAATAAGGATTTTGAAAAACTGACCAGAGACACCCAGTAACTGGCCCCAGAAAAGAAAAAACAATACTGGGAACCTAACCATTGGTGGTTTGATAAAAAGAGCTGTAGGTTAGACCAAGTAATCTGGCCCAATTCATGAACCGGTATCGGTGGGGAAATAGAAATAAAGCTGCAAAATGTGCCTACCCTGCTTGTCCCATGCATCCAAAACACAAGGCAGAAAAACGTGCTCACACTGCTCATTTTAATTTACCTAAGGGGCCATTCAAGTTTTGGCAAATGGATTTCATACAGCTAACTCCATTTCATGGAGTTAAGTAAGTTTTAGTAATGGTTTGCATGTCTTCTCACTGGACCAAAGCTCTCTCTTATAGACATACAACTGCTTCTTATGTAGCTAAAATTTTGTTAGAAAAAAATTATACCAATGTGGAGAAGCCCTCTTCAACTTCATAGTCATCAAGGAACCCATTTTACCAGGTGCTTGAATAAGTGTGTGCTGTTTGGCCAGTTTTACAACACTCACTGTGCAATACCGTCCTCAATCCTCAGGATGGTCAAATGCACTAAGGGCGCTATTAAGACTCAATCAGCAAAATTTATACAGACCTCCCATACCATCTTGGCCTAAAGCATTCCCACCGGCCCTTCTTAACTCAGATCCACCCGTTTGGAACTCACAGACTTTTACCCTTTGAGATAATCAGAGAACGTTCAATGCACTTGGCCCGACTCCTCTGACCTACAATAAATAAAGATATACTTCAATATTGTAAAGGCCTGAGGTCCAATGCACTTGGCCCCTGACTCCTTTGACCCACAATTTATAGATATACTTTGGGGGTGCCTGGGTGGCTCCGTCAGTTAAGCATCCAACTTTGGCTCTTACAGTTTGTGAGTTTAAGCCCTGCCTCGGGCTCTCAGAGCTGAGCCTGCTTTGGATTCCGTGTTTCCCCCTCTCTCTAACCACTCCCCTGCTCCCACTCTGTGTCTCTCTCCCTTAAAAATAAACATACATTAAAAAAAAAAAAAGATATACTTCGATATTGTAAACTTAACTGCTCCTACTAAAAGTAACCTAAAGATTGTTGGAGCAATCCTCTCACCATGTACTCCTGAGAGATGAAGACTTAAGTAACACACCTTGACCCCTGCGTAGCTCAGTCAATGGTTAGTCATCGGACTCTTGGATTCAGCTTAGGTGATGATCTCACGGTTAGTGAGTTCAAGCCCCATGTCAGGCTCTGCACTGCCAGTGGGGAGCCTGCTTGGGATTCTCTCTCTCTTCCTCCCACTCTGCCCCTCCCCGGCTCACGCTCTCTCTCAAAATAAATAACTCAAAAAAAAAAAATAAAAAGAAAGAAAGAAAAGAAAAACATCACACCTTGCAACTGCAGATTTTATCTATTGGAAAAGACACCTCCAGAAAGATTCTCTTCAACGTCACTGGAAAGGCCCCTCTTACGAAATGCTAACCAACCCATGTGCTGCCAAACTCCAGGAGACAGACTCTTGGATTCATGGGACATGTCTAAAGAAAGCAAACTCTGACTGGACCTACACACCATCTGATGACATGAAAGTAAAGATTTCCCTGTATTGATGCAGACATCTGATGAGCCAGCTTCCCCAAGAAACGAGGTCTGTTAGAAAGTTCAGGACACAAAGTCTCCTTTTCATCTGGACTATTATGAACTGATTCTGGATTCTTCTCCAAAACTCATGGTTTCTGAATTCCCAGATTTACTATATTATTAACACACCTGGTTAGAACAGTTTTGAGATACCAGTACTCCTTTAAAACGTCTTCGCAGTTTTGCTGTTTTGCAAGAAGCCCACCAGCTACCGCTTTGTGCTCATACCTGCACTGAATCTTCCCAAATGCACTCGGTTAATCTCAGAGTGCTCTTGTCTATCACGTCTGCTTCCATCACTGCTCAAGGGATGACTCCTCATATGCATACAGGACTCTGGGTTTGCCTCCGGAGGGGGAATTTTTCTCCCCTAAACTGGAACCAGTGCCAATGAATATTTTTAGTTGGCTCCTTTTAGATCTAGGACCCTGCTTTAGAACCACCACACAATTTGGAATTGTCACGTTACTTTCGATTCTGTACTTGCTGCCTGTCAAACTTTATATCAATGATATACCCAACAAAGCGATGATCTCCAGTGCTTACAACTGTGCTGAATATGAACTAGAAGTAGGAGTGCCTGATTGTTCTCCCTGCTCCCCATTCTTGTTACTCAAATGTGACTTTAGATTCTCAATCCAAATAATTTCCCCCCAACGTGGGACATTATGCCCAGGAAAGGTCTTTCCTAGAACTGATGGACAAAAGAATTGGAAAAATCTGACTCCTGATCAGCAATGCTTTTGGAGAAAGCTCTTGATCAAAAGGGGGGAAATGTGAAAATTTAAAGTAAAGTGGAGTCAGGAGGCTAGAAAGGGGAGCCAGGACCACTGAATGTCAACTGCAGGAAGAACTGTCAATTAGAGCCCCCAACAGAAGAATCTCCACAGGAGAGAATCATCAATAACAGATGCCAACAGGGAAAGATGTACATTGCATGTCCTCTAAGAAATTGACCACCCCTGGGACTCAACCAATGACAAACCCTTATGTCCCTGAACTCCCACTTTTTTCCAATGGACTTTTTTTTTTCTTTCAAAACAACTCCCACCTTCCTCTTCTTTCTCCATAAAATAACCTTTTCCTCCTTCATTTGTTGGACATAGGTTGCATGTCCAAAGTTGCTTGTCTTGGGTATTCCAGAATACATTTTTTGCTGGTAAAGTAACTTCTAAGATAGATTAACACATTATACCTGTGTAATTATCTTCATAGCCACCCTCAGGAGCTACTGGGTCCACACTTTACAAGAACCCAAGATGGGTGAGGCCTGGTCTGAGTCCTGGAACTTCTAAGATAGATGACAGAGTAGGGTTCAGAGCCCTCACCTTTATAACTACATTGCTTTCAGTGCTGCCACTAGAATACACTGATAATGCTGTTTTTATGGGGAAAACAGAAGAGACGATTTGATTATTTAAAAATCACCTTCTTTTAAAGCATCTTACAAATGTATCAAAAATCGGGAGGTTGCTTATAAAAAAAGCTAGGTTACCTTCTATTTATTAGGCTGGGTTATCAATGGGTACACAGATGTTCATTTTTTTTGTTCGTTTATTAAATGAATGTGTGTTCTATACTCTTGTACTTATGCATATGTTTCACAATAAAAAAGGACCCAGAGCCTGACCTGGGGAGCTATCTCTGAAACAGATGGCAAGGCATTAGTCACCAGCCTGGCCCTCCATTGTAAAGAAAAATACAAGGGCCCCTGGATGGCTGAGTTGGTTGAGTGTCCGACTCTTGATTTCAGCTCATGATCTCGAGGTTCATGAGTTCGAGCCCCACATCAGGCTCTGTGCTAACAGTGTGGAGCTTGCTTGGGATTCTCTCCCTCTCCGTGCCTCCCCCACACCCTCTCTCAAAATAAAAACAAAAAAAGAAAAAAGAAAAAACACACAGGTGATGACAGTTTAGCCAGACACCAACAAGTTCCTGGTTAGAAACTAGTTTGGCTGTGAATCTTCTTTTTTTTAATGCTATGAATCTTTCAACTCTACAGCTCGTTTTGGAGCAAGTTAGCATCACAATCACTGATCACCTGGAGGTAAATAAACACACAAATGCCATCAGACTTGTGCCAGCCAGCTTTCAGTAAGCCTCCAGCGATCCTATTTTTTTTTTTTAATGCTTCTTATTTTTAAGAGACAGAAAGAGACAGTGGGAGTAGGGGAGGATCAGAGAGAGAGAGAGATACAGAATCTGAAGCAGGCTCCAGGCTCTGAGCTAGCTGTCAGCACAGAGCCCGATGCGGGGCTAGAACCTACGAACTGTGAGATCTGACCCGAGCCGAAGCCGTATGCTTAACAGACTGAGCCACCCAGGCACCCCTGATCCTATTCTTTTAATTTCAGAAACTAAACATTGGTCTTTTGCTGTTTGGAACAAAAAAAAATATTACTTATTTCAACTGATTAGAATTTGAATGGAGAAACTGTTTTTCTCCTGGTAAAACATTCTGCATTCAAGGAGGAAAATGAAGGTAATTGATTTCCCAAATAAAATCTTCAAAACCACATATCTATTTTAAGCTGTTTATTAAAAATTTACCGAGTCAGAAGGGAAGCGGAAAGGCAACTTCCATCAATGAAGATTAGTCAAAAAGAGAAGGAATGGAAATAACATAGAAAAAAGTAACGAAAGAGAAGCTTTAAAAGAACAGCTTATTTTCGGTTAAACTGAAATTATATATTTTGTCCTTGGAGAAATGCAAGTTGCACAATATGTATAGTATAATCCCATTTTTATTAAAAGTATAATTATATAGAACGTATTTGTGGACACAAGAGAGGGCTGGAAAGAATAAAGATCAAACTGCCTTGAAGCGTAGGGGGTAAAAGAGGCCGTGTGGCTTTCAAAATCTGCTTTATCCAATTCTGACAAGTTAGAATTATTTTCCAACACGTGTATGCTTCTTTTGTATATCCTTTAAAACGCTTAGAAAAAAATTTTTTAAGGAAAAAAGTTTCCATGAGGGCAAAGCTGCAAATTAACAAAATCACTTTAGCTACAAATCAGAGAAAAACTGTAGAAGGGCGAGTGCAAGTACTATGACCCCGTGAAGATCTGTTTTTGGAAAGTATTTTTTAAGCTGATTAGTAAAACCAGTGTTTGGAAGGACTGGCTTTCTACTTCACGGGACAGCTATCAAAGACCAAAATACAGAACTGGGTCCTAAGTTTTAATATTGGAAAAATACAAGGATAGTTTTGAGAGAGGAACTAAGCAGGAGGAGCCAGTCACACAGAAACAAGACTGAGTTATCAGGGCGCATCCTTGAACTTCTGTCCCTGCGACAGCAGCCCCCCTCCCCTCCGTGTGCTGCCTCGCTCAATGTGAAGCCCTGCCCTTTGCACGCAAGGTTACAAGGCAGAGATCAAAGCCCAGGCCCCTGTGAGCAGCTCAGAGGGAACGTCACTTGAGAGCTCAATGACGCACACCTGACGGTCCCGACAAAGGCCACTGCGAACGCACAAGAAAGCATTCACAGCGCTTCTCTAGATTTTTAATTGGCGCGTGCAAAGGTACTAAAAGCTATGATTTTCAGGCTTGATTTCACAGAGGAAAAAAAATCCAAAAGAGTGGGGGGTGGGGGAAAATAACATCCATATTTGTACAAGTGTCATCTCTAGCATTTCCTTAAAAAAGGATGTTAATACTTTAGAAGCAGGAAGGATATAGCCCTGGGGACAGTACCATTCACAGGCCAGAAATTAAGCAACCAAATCATTTTGTCAATTTAGTAGTTGCCAAAAAAAAAGCTGACCAAAAAAAGTAAAAAAAAACAAAACAAAACACCCCTTTCAATGAAAATCAAAATACCTGCTGAATAGGACAGCAAGTACCTTCTGAAAGCAAGGGTAAACACAAGATACTACATATTCTTCATGCTTTTACATGAAGTTTGTAATCTTTAAAGGACTTAACAAAGGAAGCACATGTGTGTACCCCCACATCTAAATGAAATGGACAATTTTTTTTAGGAAAAAAAAATTTTTTTAACCCTGAAAAGACAAAAAAAAATTAAAAAAGCAAAGACCTAGGCTTTAAAAAGGTGCCAGGCTCAGACAAAATTCACAAGCCAGTTCTATCCCATCCTTCCTGGTAAAGAAATAGGAAATGGGAAACCTTCCCAATTCCTTCTGGGAAAACTGACAAGCTAACAAAGGAAGCACAAGAGAGGAAAACTGAATGTTAACTTCATTTGCCAGTCCCCAATTTTTTTTTTAATGTTTGCAAATTTGACATGCAAAGAAAGACATCTGGTTTCAATCTTGATTTGTTTGATCCATGTGTCTATAGTTCTCTTATGAACTATAAAGTGCCTTTTGTCCATTTTTTCAGTAGGCTCCATTTTTTTCTTATTCATTTGTAAGAGCTCCTTACAAATTAAGGACATTAACCCTTTGCCATGTTGCAAACAACTTCCCCAGAAAAAAATAAATGACTGCTTTCCCCCCCCTCTTCTGTCACTTGAAATAAAGGATTTGTTTTTTAATCTCTCTAAAGTCAAATCTAGCATCTTTTTGCAATTGCTAATGCTTTCGTGCTTAGGAAGCCCCTCCTCATTCCAAGATTAGAGAAATATTCACCTTCCTTTTCAGCGAGATGTTTTTGGTCAAAATCATCTTAAAATGTTTAACATCCGCCCCTTTAAAAATATATATCCAATAAAATCACTCTTCTAGGAAAATACCTAGTTGTAGAACAAGTAGATGTCCAATATTTGAGGGCTGACTAACTAAATTGTGACAGTAAAATACTAATGACAAAACACTACAAAGCCATTCAGGAAAATAGTCATGCTCTATTACCAAGGCGGGGTGCGGGGGGTGCGGGGGGGGGGTCAAAACATCCCACATTTTATATAGAAACCAATTTATGTGGTAAACCAGGCAGTGTAAATACTTTCCCTGAATATTAACAGTGATCCTCCCTGGGTGTCAGATTGCATGTGAGGTCTTATTTCTTTATGCTTCTCTGTTTTACATTACTAATGAACACGTATTATATTTGTGATTAGGATTAAAGCTTGAAATTCATAAATACATATACAAACAAGCATTTGCCCACATGCTTAAATTGCAACTGTCTTTCAAAAAAAATTAAAAATGCCTTTCTTTCACTTAACATATCTAATCCCATATTACAAATAGGATAATAATGACTTAATTCAAGAAGAATGGAGGCCTGCCAATCTTTCTAATTACCCAAAGATCTAAGGAGTAATGTCTGATTTATATTCCTGGCAAAATGACCAAATTAAAAACACAGCCCAATGACAATTATCAGTGGTAATAAGTCAAGCTCGGCTAACACAAACAGTTCCATTTTTCCCTAATAAACTGTGCCTTAGTGCGTGAACAGGTACAGTGAGGAGTTCGGCTACACTGAAAAGCTAACCCAAAAGCTTCCCTTTACGCTGGATGTGCCTTTATCTTCTAATGACCCAGTCTCTCTCTGAACCCCCTCCCTCATTCTCTGCCTATTGGAGCAGGGTGCTCCTTGACCACTCAAGGGGGCTCCCCTGCTAGCACTCCTCCCATCCTGTTCCCATTTCTGGGGCCCCATCGCTGCAGGAGACAGGAATAATCTGGGGGTAGAACCAGGGGTGCATGTGAAGAGGGATGACAAGGTCCTCCAGAAACCTTGCTAACCCCAGAGCTAACCCCAGAACTCCCTAAAACTTTTCCAAAATGTCTAAGAATGATAACAGATAATGCCTATAATCAGATTAAAGTAAATCAGGGTCAGAATCCTGAACTCAGAACCAGGGAAGACCTGGAGATGGTCATGCCAGGGTCCCAGCCAGGCTACTGCTTCCCAGGTGTGCCTCAGTACCCTGCCCAGGATGGTGCTCAATGAAGGAGGCTGGGAGAATTGAACACAAAAGGTAAAGGAGAAATCCTACAGACCCGCCCACCAAGGGCAGTAAGGGGCACACAGGGGAAGCAGAGAGACGCGGGCCCAGTTAGAAGCAGAACAGATCCCAAAGCCATTTCACTTTTCAGTAGAAACGGTGGGGAGGAAAACAATGCCAGCGAAGGCACTGAGCACGCCCAGCACCTGCTCTGAGCCCTGTGCCACGCGTTATTAACTTCCTGCCCACAACTTCAGGGGTTAACAAGACTAACACTCACTGCGAACTAGTTAGGACAAGTGTTTCCAGAGACCTGCCATACAAAGGAAGTCCATATTTGGGGGAAAGCCTAAAGGATATATTAGAAAGAGTCACTTGAGGCTATTATTTAAGTATAATGCAAAAGTCAATTTCTTTTAATAGTACTGGAATTAAAAAGTAAGGAATTAAAGCACAGGAGCTCCGTCAACCCCAAACAGACATCATACGTACCCAAAGGGAAAAGCACTAACCACCAAAAGTGTCAAAATTTTAAATCTGAGTGGAAAGCTCACAAGTGACATCTAGCCCCACTCTCCGGCTATTGAGAATAACAGCACCCAACTTCTAGGGGATCCCACTTAAAGTTCCCATTTTTTGGGACCAGGATGTTGAAAACTCTTTAAGTTCATATTTAACTTTTTAAAATTCAGCTGATTATTCCCATCATACTTTGATAGGCAGATGTGAAATCTAAAAAACTTTTTTAAGCAAAATCACATTCTGACAGATTTTTTTCATCTTCAAGAAAAACATTTCATTTGAAACTTTCAAGTCTGAAAAATGAGATTTTTATTTTGAAAACTGAAGCTCCCAAAATGATCTACAAATAAAACTTCTTGAATATATCATAAAATTACAAGACAAAATGGGAAGCATATTTGCAACATTTATTAAAGGGCTAATACCTTGGTTGTAAAAAGAACTGCTATAGAGGCGCATGGGTAGCTCAGTCGGTTAAGTGTCCGACTTCGGCTCAGGTCATGATCTCACAGTTCATGGGTTCGAGCCCCGCGTCGGGCTCTGTGCTGACAGCTCAGAGCCTGGAGCCTGCTTCGGATTCTGTGTCTCCCTCTCTCTCTGACCCTCCCCTGCTCGCACTCGCTCTAGAGCTCTCTCTCTCTCAAAAATAAATTAAAAACCTTAAAAAAAAAAAAAAAAAAAAAGAACTGCTATAAATCACCGGGAAAAAGATGAACACAAAACTAGAAAAACTGGTAAAGGAAATAAATAAGCCAAACAAAATAAAATGGCCCAAAAACTCATTAAGAAGTGTTCAATCTCATAAGTTATCAAAGAAAAACAGACTAAACAAAGATTCTATTCTTCACCCAAATTGATAAGAAAGAAAAAAGGAAAGGAGAGAGAACAGGAATGCTCAATAATTCCCAGTATGCTAGCCTGGATAAATCTTATGTATGTAACAAAGCCTTAAAAATGCAAATAATGTCCCTTCCAAAAAAGTAGACTAAGGAAATAATCTGAAAAATTCACACAGATTTCCATACAAGGCTGTTCACTATTGTATTCCGTTCCCCACAGCAAAAAACAGCTCATAAGCTAAATGCCCAACAATAGAAGGATTTGTCAAATAAAACATGATGCATTCAGCACAAATGAGCTGTTAAAAGCCATGTTTTAAAGGGCTATTTAATGACTTAGTCATATGCCTAAAGTACATTGCTAAATAAAAAAAGAAATTGGTTTAAAAAGCCCCATTTCTCTACTTTAAAATACAAATATACGTGTGCATATAAACAAGTATACAAACAAGAAATTTTACTTTTGAATAAACCAGAAAAAAAATCAAATGAGTAAAACAAGCTGTTTTATGTATGTTTTCACCACAGTCCCAATATGCCTTACTATTCTAAGACAGAATACCAGTCCCACTTCACATAGTTTTCCAGTAATTCTGATCAATTCTGACCCATAGCTTCATACACTTCCAGCCAAGAAGTATTTCTAACCAAGAGCTTCTGTGCTTTTTCTAGGACAATCCCTAAAACAGCTGTACATATTCTTCTCATATCAGTCCATTTCCTGAAGCAAAAAGGTAAAAGACACAAAAATTCCGTAGAAATGACCCTCTCCAGGGACTGCTCTATCCTTGCTCTCTATACCCATCAGAGACAACTACCCACACCCAAGGAGAAAGTCAAAAGCAAAATGATTTTATTTCTCCAGAGGACAACGTCAGCGATCAGATTAGATTAAGAAAAAGTACACAGACATAACACATTTCTTCACCTAAGTGATCAAATGCTTCACACCTGTGGCTCAGTACCTAGCAGTCTGCACATTCCCACACCACAGTATGTTCAGTCAACTACGCACAGGCTATGAAAGGGACGTCTATATGCACTTTAGTTCAGTTACTGCAATGGTTCTCAACCCTGGCTGCACACTGGCATCAACTGGAGTTGCTTTTTGTTTGTTTGTTTGTTTTTCTTAATCTCAACACACAGACTATACTCCTGATGGAGTACACCTTGATGTCTGGGATGAGACCATGTGGCTATAGTTTAAAGTCCTCTGGATGATTCCAACTCAATGTCAAGGTTGAGGACCACTGACCAGAAGCAAATTTTTCAAACAACAGATAATAATCCATGAACAAAATTTAAAAAAACAGAGCAGACTAGATAGGCTAGAATATCTGAATACAGGCTCCTAGTGCAAATAGATATCATCTCATGAAATTTTTCTGTTAAAAATATGTAGTTCTTGGCAATACTACCCACACTGATCTACAGATTCAATGCAATCACTTATCAAAATCCCATCTGCCTTTCTGGCAAAAATTGACAAACTAATCCTAAAATTCAAATAAAACTGCAAACGACCCAGAATAGCCAGAACAGTCTCAATAAAGAACAAAACTGGAGGACTCAAACTTTCTAATTTCAAAACTAAACACAAACCTATAGTAATTAAGACATACTGGTGTAAGGATGGACAAACAGATCTATGGGGTGGAATGGAGAATACAGAATAAACCTTAACATTTTATGGTCAGATGATTTTCAACAACGGTGCCAGGACAATTCAATGAGGAAAGAATGGTGTTGAGAGAACTAGAAATCACCCATAAATGAAGTTGGACCCCTATCTCACACCATATACAAAAATTTAACTCAAAACCAGTCAAAGATCTAAATCAAAAGATAAAATTCTTAGGGTACCTGGGCAGCTCAATTGGTTAAGCGTCCAACTTCAGCTCAGGTCATGATCTCACAGTTCAGGAGTTAAGCCCCACAGTGGGCTCTATGCTGTCAATGCAGAGCCCATTTCATATCCTTGGTCTCCCTCTCCTCTCCCTTTGCCTCTCCCCAGCTTGCTCTCAAAAATAAACAAACATTAAAAATAATAATAATAAAAGATAAAACTCTTAGGGGCATCTGGATGGCTCAGTCAGAAAGGCATGCGACTCTTGATCTCAGGTTCCTGAGTTCAAAACCCACATCAGGTGCAGAGATAACTTAAAGAGTCAATAAAAAATTTTAAAAATTAAAAAAAATAAAACTCTTAGAAAACATAGGGGTAACATACAGGAAATGCTAAATCTTTGTGACTTTGTGATTTGGGGTTAGGCAATGGTTTCTTAGATATGATATACTTAAAAAAAAAAAAAAGAACAAAATAGATAAATGAAACTCCAACCAGAATTAAAAACTTTTGTGTTTCAAAAGGACACCAGAAAGTAAAAGGACAATCCATAAAATGGGGGACATTTACAAGTTATACATCAGGTAAGAGACTGGTACCTAAAACACATTAATAAAATGACAATGACCCAATTAAAAAGTGGGCAAAGGATTTGACAGACATTTCTCTGAAGACGACATATAAATGGCCAATAAGCACATGAAAAGATGCTCTAGCTCTTTAGTCATTAGGGAAATACAAATAAAATCCACAATGAGGTCACACTTCAAACCCAACAGAATGACTATAATCAAAGAGACAGACAATAACAAGTGTTGGTGAGGATGTGGAAATATCGCAACTGTCAAATTACCAACCCACCTACTTCGGAAAAGTTTGGCAGTCCCTGAAAATGTTGAACGTAGAATTATCATACAACCCAGTAATTCCACTCTTTGATATTTATCCAAAAGAACTGAAACATGATCACACAAAAACCCGTACAGGAACATTCACAGAAGCATTATTCACAACAGCTACAATGCAGAAACACCCCAAACGCCCATCAACTGACTAGTAAACAATACAGCAGTGATACATGCCACAACATGGATAAATCATAAAAACGTGCTAAAAACCCATCACAAAAGAACACAAATGGTACAATTCCATTTATATGAAGTGTCTAGATAAAGCAAATCCATAAAATTGTGTAGGTTAGTGGTTGCCAGAGGCTGAGGGGAGAGAAGAATGGGGACCGACCACTAAAATAGGCATGTGGTTTCTTTACGGGATGATAAAAACGTTCTGAAATGAGACAGTGGTGAGAGTTACAACTCAGTGAATATACTAACACAACTGAAGCAGACCCTTTAAAAGGGTGGGTTTTATGGAATAATAACTCAATAAAACTTTTTTTTTGAAAGTTACTCTGTGTCAAGAGCCCCCTCCCTGTCACTCCCTCGTGCAGTTAGTTCCCCACCAGAAGACAGAATGGATAAATACCCTTTCAAACTCACAAGCGGAGCCATGTACAGATTTCACGACCAGATCACAAAATCAATGTAGAGCACCACAAAGAATTTTTTCATGAAATAGGAACATAAGATTTCAGAATACACAGCATACAAGGTTATAGTTTTCTGTGAAACTGTTTTGAGATGCACACAAACACACCTGATGTCTGTATATACTTATCGATGAAAGGGGGTCAGCCAAAGCTAAGTCTGGAAAATAGGTCTTAGGAATTGAGGGGCATCTGACACCTATTCAAAAAACAAAACAATAAATAGGGGATCTTAGAGTTAAAAACAGAAAGTGAAAAAAAAAGTCGAAGCCATCTTGGAGCATCAAGTTAGGCACTGAACTAAATGCTAGAAAAGGTGAGTTGGACCCCGTCTGATTTTACTGCCCAAGTACTAAGACTCCCCGCCCCACCCACCTGCCAGGGCCTCTCAGTGGGTTCAGAGCAGCATCTGGGGCCACTGGTGGGGGAGTCCACAGCAGACCCACAGGGAGCTCAAGGGGTGAGAGTGCAAACCCACCATTTGAGACTAGGGGGGAGAGGGGAACAGGCTGCAGGATGGGCAGCCTAGACTTGGGCCTGACCTCACAGCGGGTGTCAGGAGGCAGGTGTAAAAAGCAAACTTTAACAGAAAAGGCAAATCGACATTGCTAGAGTATTCAGTATGTCTTCACAGGGATAAAGGAGTAAAAAAAAAAAAAGGAAACAAGAATCCGCAAAAACTTCTGGAAGGGAGAGCACATTTTCAAAGCCTGCGGGTCAGAATCCCGGACACAAAAGATGCAAGCAGCTGCACAATACCACAGCATGGTTAGAAAATAGAAACCCTTGGGATGAACCTGAAGGAAAGCTAGAACTCCTATAATTCCTCCTGGCAAGAAACCTGAGGTCATCCTCAAATCATCAGGGAAACTAAACTTCTTTGGAGAATTACCACAATAACAAGGACAGAGACTACCAAGGATTTTTGTGGTGCACAGAATTCCAGGGTCAATGTGAAGGTGACAAACTTTGTTCATTCAAAAGCATTATGTAGAAATACTGCAATTCAGTGAAAAAGACCTTGAAAAAAGGACACTTCTTTGGTATTAAAGACTGTATAAAATAACACATTCCAGTAAAAATGGACTTAAAGGACTGTTCCATTAAAACATGTTCTAGGTGCGCCTTGGTGGCTCAGTCAGTAAAACATCTGACTTTGGCTCAGGTCATGATCTTGCGGTTCACAAATTGGAGCCCTTCATCAGGTCCATGCTGACAGCTCAGCACCTAAGACCTCCTTCAGATTCTGTGTCTCCCTCTCTGCCCCTTCCCCTGATCGTGCTCTTTCTCTCAAAAACAAACATTAAAAAAAAAAAAAAAAGAACTGTTCTATAAATACTCTACAATTTATTTTTTTAAATTCTGAAAAATAAGAACAGAGTCTGCTAAGTACAATAGCAGACACAGTGCCATTTCGTTTTCCTCACAGATACACAGAATGACACATGTCCGTCCTCCTTGCCTCCGGGACAGGCCAACAGACTGTGGGAGCAAATACTGCTACTTCCAAGCCTGGCCTATAAAACAACCTTCCACGCCCAGAATAAATTCCATGGCAAACTTAGAGGCCACATATTGAAGTCAGCAGTAAGACGCAAAGAGCCTAGATCCCTAACTCGCCCCATTTGGGGAGAACAATCCCCAAAAAATGTAAGCAAGAAATAATGTTTTGTTATTTGTTATAGAACACAGATTTTGGCTATCGTTAACTACTCTGAATGATACAGGTGGTCAGTTATAAGAAACACAGACTACAATCAGGTACTTTATTCTTGCTCTTTACTAGCTGGGTAATAGTGTATGTGGTGGGAAGGGAGGAAGGAGGGAAACCAAGTCATTCTAAATAGTAAATATTTCTAGACAAAGGAATAAACAAGCAATATGTAGAGAAAATTATAAAAGGTCTGCATAAATCCAAAGATTTATGCTCATGGCCAGAATAATTCACTATTATAAAGATGACAAGTCTCCCCAAATTAATTTATATACATTTAATAAAATTTCCCATTATTTTGAAACCCTAAACTGAAAAATACAGAGGGAAAATTTGAGCATAGGCACTACCAGACAGAGCCTACTATTAAGTAATTATAATGATGAAAATAGCTAGGTCATGGCCAAGGAACAGACAGATAAATAGAACAAAAGAGTAAGTCCCACAACAGATCTCCAGATTCAGCGTATGATTAAGGTGTCATTTAACTTAAGGATGAATTAATGAATAAACGGTGCTAGGAAAAACGTAGAGAAAAAATAATCTTTACTCCATGCCACACTCCAATACAGTTGTTAAAGTAGAGCCAAGTATTTTTAAAAAGAATGAAGAAATGTATAAGGGAATATTAAAATCTCAGGATAGAGAAAGCACAAGAAAGAAAAAGACTGACAGATCTGAATTCAAAGCACAGACAAATATTTGCATCTTATGACAAAAAAATGCAAATCTTAATGGCTTATTTCTCAAACAGAGAGAAGCAGGATTAAAATAACATATCCAGTAGCATCAACTTTACTCAAAGATTAAGGAAGAAAAATGTTTCATATTAAACCAAGCACTGATGTTTCTGAAACAGAATAAAAAATCCAAGTTATTTTTAAATAAAACAGAAGACTTAAAAGAAGTGTCATGCTTGTTATATTCCCTAACACTTCAAAATACACATATATTCCCCATACCATACTTTTGTGGAATAATCTGTGAATCAATGTCTTAATATATAAAGACCTCTTGACGTTAAAATAGGAGTTCATAAAAAATCTTCAGCACTGATCTCGCACACACTACTGTGAAGCAGAGGGAATCAAACTTTTTCTATAAGTGGCCAGACAGCAAATATTTTAGGCCTGCAGGTCATATGGGGTCTTGAACGCACGTGGCTGTGTTTCAATAAAACTTGATTTACAAAAATGGGTTTGGGAGGAGAGGGAGGGAGGAGCAGGGGAAGGGGCAGTGGTTCCCCCACCAGCAGCATCCAGATCACTGGAAACCCGTTAGAAATGCAAATTATTGGGCCCCACCACCCAGACCTTCTGAATGAGAAACTCTCCAGTCTGAGTTCAACCACGTTAGACAGAGAAGAGATGGACCCCCAGCCAGGTGATATGCCTTTGGTGACAACAGGATTTGGGCCAGCACACAGAAGGCTGCAATCCCAACTACAACAGCAATGTATGAGAAACCGCATTTCCAGCAGTGCTCTCTCAGAAGCGGGGGTGGAGACAGGGCGCCTGGGGGGCTCAGTCAGTTGGGTGTCCGACTTTGGCTTAGGGTCATGATCTCACAGTTTGCTGAGTTACAGTACCAAGTCAGGCTCTGTGCTGACAGCTCAGAGCCGAGCCGGCTTCAGATTCTCTGTCTCCCTCTCTCTGTCGGCCCCTCCCCCACTTGTGTTCTGTCTCTCTCTCTCTCAAAAGTAAATATTTTAAAAAATATTTTTTAAAGAAATGGGTGGAGAAGACCATCCAGAGTCCTAATACCAAGACCTTGATGAAGTGAGGCTCCAGGATGAAAAAGCTAAGGCAAGTTTAATAAAATGAAGCTGGCAGCAAAGGGATGCCACCTCAAAGAGACACCATGTAAAAGAAAGGTTTGTGTGTTGGGGGAGAGAGGCTGTGAAAGATTCCTGCAGGAAACGATGAAGGAATAGATGGAGCAAAGAGCCCAAGCTGGGGTACACAGAGGAAAACATCACAGCCAGAAGCAAAAAACAGGCCAGCATCCAGACCCCAGCATCCCCAGCTGTAAAGTGGAAACAAGAGTAATGCCTATTTCATAGGGCTGCTGTGATCACAAGGCATCAGTGACCACAGGAGGTGCCAGGCGGAGCACCTGGCACCCAGCACTAGCTTCTCTGCCCACATCTATGGCAACAGGAACTTGAAAACCCAGAGCTTCAGACAAGACCTGGGAATGGCATGGTACCACTGAGGGCCCCACAGATAACTGGACCGACCTTAAGAGCAGAAACTGAAGCCCAAGAGTTAATTCTGGTAAATTAACCAAACTCCAGTTTCTTCCTCGATAAAATACAGCCCAGGACCACTCTGCCTGCCAGTTGCTGGGACTAACGATAATGACCATGGCACTGTCATTACTGCACTGGCCCGACCGCATGGGGCCCAAGGTCTAGTCTTTGTGGGGTCCTCTCTACCACCTGGAGAGGCTCCTAGAGGAGAAGCGCATTTTATTAAACTGAACTCACACTCAACTGAGAAGACAGAAGGATTCGGCTGTAAGATTCACGTAGAGAGTGAACAGAGAGGGGGTGGCCATCCAGAAGGGCGAGCCTCCACCAGACACTCACTGAGATGCCTCAGGGCAACGACACCAGGGAGCCACTGTGGGCAAAACCTATGTAAAGAACTATATGAAGAAGGCTTTCCTGACCAGAGAAAGCCATGGCTGGGGGACCCAGGCAAGCAAAGATCCAAGGCCACTCTGACGCCCTCACTGAGGCTGCAGAGAAACTATGCATAAGCAAGCCCGGAGTCCAGACAACGGCCAACAGAAAGAGGCTTCAGGCTGCAGTCTAAAGCTACTCAGTAGTTCATGGCCGTGAAAACACGCGACTAAATCTCAAATATGATCCTGTGTGAAATTATACACTGTTCACGACTCTGTTCATTACACACAAATACTTAGAGGTTTCTCTACGTAGCATGTGTGCAGATCATGCCTGCCATACATTCTGGGAAACGGGAATTTTCAAAGGTCATTTTTTATGAATCCAGATCTTTGCTTTTTGTGCTATCTTTAGATTCTAGGCCTGCATAGCATGTAACCCCACTGAAGCAGCACAAGAAGCGGCTGTTGAATAAATGAGAAGATGGAACCCTCCTTCATAAAGTCAATGTTCAGAGGGCCTTAGAGGCCACCTACACCTGAGGTGGGGAACTTGCTGAGGTCACAGGAGGGAATCAAAACAAAAGACAATGAGAAATTCTCAATAAGATTTACATTTCCATGCAGGAGCTCCCCCAAAGCTCGAGTTTGGGTTTGTGCGGTTAGCACAATTTAACATGCCCTAACATAACAGCTCCCCAGCCATCTCCAACAGCTCAGTCCCTTTCATCCTAAACGCTCAGGCCAAACCCCGGCCATTGCCCTCGACTTTCTTTCTGGTCTAACAGCAATCCCCTTGGCCCCACCTCAGAATCCCATTACTTTTCAATACCCTCTGACTACCCTGGTCTGACCTCCATCCTCAGCCCAGCACTAGCTCCTCACACTGCTTCCCTGCCCTCCTTGCTTCTAGTTGATTCTCAAACAGCAGAATAAAACCCAGTGTTTTGCCCTCCAAGAGGCTCAGGTCTGGGATATTGGAAATCCTGAGTGGAAATCCAGCATGTCCCCGTTAAAAGCTAGGTCGGTCCATGTCCCCTCTACTCAAAACCCTCCAAATGCTTCCATTCCCCTCAAGGTAAAATCCACAGACCTTACTATGTGGCACAGGGTCTTACAAGACCCAATTCCCATGGTTTCTTCGACCTCAAAACCAAATGCTCTCCTCCTGCCTCAGGGCCTTTGAATCTGCTGTTTCCTCCACTGGGAATGCTCCTCCTCCAGGGATCCATATGACTCACTTCCTCCAAGACTTCACTCAAAGATGACTCAGGCCTTTTTGGTCTATCCTTCCAAAATCTCAGCTCCCACCCTAAGTCTTAATACACTCAGTCCTTCCAGATTCTTCTTCAGGACACCAGATCTCATAGTCTGCCTCCTCACCAGAGTGTCAGCTTCATGTGGGCAGAGAATCCCCATGAAGCATCCAAAGCACCAAAAGCACTGCCTGGCACACAGCAGGCTCTCAATAAATGTATTAAATATGTGAAACTCCTATGAAAAGTATAGGCTGGAAGCAAACCTCATTCAAGAGTCAACAATCTAGAACCTGTGACAAAGTAACAGGCTAGACGTAGCAAAGCCAGGGAGAAAATCAAGACAGTGCCATGAAGGACATTTAACTCTAGCGTCCACACCGCACAGCTTAACCTGGAACAGGAATGTTCCCCAGCAAAATAAAAAGCCCAGACGGGCAGCCCTGAGTGGAGAATAACTGGAGAACAGCAGGGAGTAACAATGAATTAAGACATTATCTGCTATTGGGAACCGACTAGCAGTGTTGGGAATTTTATAGGCAAGGCCTGGAAACCCGGTCAGAGAAGGGTTGTAAAATGTTTAAATTAAAAAAGCCTAAGAGGATTAAATAAAAATAAGTTTTTTAAAAGCTTTCATTTACAAGTACAAAGCACTATGTAATTGCAAATTATGACTGCTGACTTTTAATTCCCTGAAGCAAAATGGAAAAATTCTTCAAGTTACCCGTGGTGCCAGAAAGGAGCCCCCAAAAGGATCCCAGATTTGTCTTTAGAAACATTGAATAGGATGGCAATAGCCAACTCAGGATTTCCAATATCCCAGACCTTAGCCTCCTTGAGGCAAAAGACTGAGTTTTATTTATTCAACAATGATTTGTTCAACAACACCTGACACCACGTTAGCAGATGGGCTAACGGAAGGTTATGTGAGGTTGCTCCCGGGACACCTAAGTAATTTCTGCAACGCTAAGACCTCTAGCCTTTGCTGCACAAACGCCACAGGCAGTGTGGCATGAAACGTAGCAAAACTTCTATAATAGTCTAGCCAAGTACTTTCATAACCATTTCTGAAACACCCAGACATTAAAACTCAGCTTGATTAACTCTGCCACAGTCAGAAAATACAACTACCGTGCAACCATGTGAAAAAGGGGGGGGGGGACAAAGTCAATATGTAAAGTTCTTGAAATAGCGCTTTTCTTTAAAAAAAAAAAAAAATCACTCCCCACTCGGAGCAAAGAAACCAAGAGAAATGCCCTGGATTTCAAAGAAGCCAGTCGCCATTTTGACAAAGGAAATAGTCTAGACTAAAGCAAATAGCTCCTGTTCAGGCTGTCAGGTAAAACAGGTAGCCGGCTGGACACACCTGCTCATCTCCTTTAACTAACACACGGGCCATGAGGACTTGCACTGCACACCCACTGCTGGCCATTTAAAAGGCTGCTGCCCAAAAGCTATTAAATTTTGGACAAGTGAAAAGAGACCCCTAGTGACAAGTTCACAAGTGATCCTGATAGAGGCAACCATAACCCCTTCCAGAATTCAGAATTTCTGAGCTGCAAGGCCCTTTATGAATCTCACAAGATTGAAACACCATCAGGGCCAACCAGGGAAAGTCATGTGCAAAGGTGAAAATGCAGGTGAACACAACTGGAAACGGCGAGGCCGCTGCCCGACAGAATTCAAATACAAAAACATAGAAATAAAAAAGCTCCAGCTCCCCCTGATTCTTGTCTCTGGCTTTGAGAGGTAGAACTGGCCCGGAGAAGTCACATGGCCAATTAATGACAGCTCAAACCTGCCTGCCTCGGGACTCGCGGTCCCGGTCCTCGCACATCACCCGCCTTCTCAGCACACCCAGATGTCAGCAGGGACAGCATCGTCCCCCTCCCACCTTCCAGCATTGCAAGAATAAAAGTAACAGCCCCAGCTGACTCCCCAGACCCAGAAACCCCTTTAGGGTGACTTTCTTCCACCTGCAGTTGGCCTCATTTACCCTTTGCCCTGACAATCAAGAATTTCTCATCAGTCACGCTTAAAACCCCCAGCCTGTAGGCCGAGTTCCTGTCAGCTCTCCATTCAAGGGTACATCAAGAGTCAAAGGAAGGAGACAATTCTGAGTCCTCAAAGTAGTCACACTCAAAAAGGTCAATTTCTCCTTCCAGTAAGGTAGCCAAGGGGAATCCGCGACCCCCGGGGAACAGGCCGGAGAGAAAGGCCCTAGGGTCGGGGCAGCAGCTTCTAAAATTACTTGGTGCAGCCTTTGTAGGAGAGAAGAAAGCAAAAATTGTATAAGGCACCCCCCGCCGCCCTCTAGATGGCCCTGAATTCCAGGGGTGCGGTGAGACCAGCCGCACCTCCCGGGGACGGATGAGGAGAGAGCGACCCCAGGACGCGCGGGCCGAGGGCCCGGCAGGAGGCGGCCAGCCCGGTCCCCGGGGACCCACTTGCCTCCCCGCGGCGCGGCCTGAGGGCCGAGCGCGCTGCGGCTCCCG